>NC_090940.1:611933770-612274472 GCF_040938575.1 Ambystoma mexicanum | reverse complement strand
GCCCACCCAAAATCTGTAAATGCCCACTCGGCAGCGCTGTGTGGGCCTTTACAAATTAAACTGTCACTTCAGTGCCCCAACTACATTAGCTTCAGGCCCAGTTGCTAGACAATTCTGGCTACGCCTCTGGGTAGCAGCCCAAGTGAAGCAGGCTTTACCGTTAGCCTGGGCATTATCAGGCCCGGTAATGCCCCCTCCCCCAGCGAGGGTAATAGCACTATTAGTATCCGGCACCATGTACCAGATACTAATGGCCTAGTCCCTTCTCCCTTTCCATGGCGGTCATTGAGGAGGCTGTGGGGACACGCTGGGAACACTGCGGGTCCCGCGTCGGTGAGGGATCAAGCCATGGAAGGTAAGTGGGGTGGGGATGGGACGAGGAAACATATGTGGGAAAGGGGTTGGGAGGGGACACAGTGATGCGCAGGGCAGCACTTACCTGAGATCCCGACGGGGGAAAGATGGCGGCCTCGTGCAATCAGGGAACTCGGGCGGCGGGATTACCATGTGGTAAGGCCCCCGTTTTGAGCGTCCTCATTGGCTGGGAGTCCGACACCTCCGCAGGGTACTAATAAGCTGCAATCCTGACATTATGCTCAGTGATTTCGGATTCCCCGGCATACTGCAAAGAGCACAGTGGCACGTGAGCGGTGCTGTCAAAGGACCAATGGCAGAGCAATTAACCCCAGCTTCAAAGGAAATGACTAAATGCCGACCTTTATCCAGGAAACCCACACATGCATGGCAGCAGGCTTATCCAATCAGAGGACCTCCCTATCCCCCCACCCCTCCCGTACCAGGAAACATGTCATGGCTAACAGGAGCATCTCAGTCTGTATGCCAGCTTCCATGTGGAATTCATCACATGCTGGTGGTCTTCCAGTGCAACATGCTTCCTGAAGGTTCTGCGGGCTCCTTTTCGGACTGATGGACATTTCTGATGCCAGGGCTCTCCTCCGTAAAGGAGCACATCCCCTAGCCTCCGGTGTCGCCTCTAACTTTGCAGACGGCACCTGCGTTTTTTCTTTCATATGTCTGTCTCTGGAAGTGTGTGGTGTTGGCCTTGCATTGTTGTGCACAATGCAAGCCATAGAATGTTAGCTGGGCTGGAACCCTACGTTGCCTCAAGGTTACAGGAGTGATGGTTGGGACACACAGGGTGGGAGTTACTGGAAAGGAGGACCTCTCCCCTCTTTTCATACTTAAGCCCTGTAACAAATAAAGTACTTACCTGTTTGTACTTCCTGGCTCCCGTGTACTTACTGCGTCCTGATGACTACTTTCCCTGAGCGTGGGCACTACACATGCACTGCTGGGAATGCATCTCCCTGTCACCCTTATTAATGCCTGTGTTTATTACTCAGGGAAATTGAATGTGAAGGAACCATTTAGCATCCTGCAGGTGTGAGCAAGGGCGGGCGGCGAGGGTGCCCCTGATTATTCCAGAACCAGAGCGCCTGCGCCTTATTGTATATTAAGGTAGGAGCCTGTCTCTGGCCTCACGGGGGCTGACACGCCATGTTGCGGTTCTGTGCTGCGGCGCGTCCTGCAAAAAGGTAGGCGAATCAGAGCACCTTAACCCCTTAACTGCCAGGCTATTATGCAAGGCACGTTGCCTCTGGGCTGATGTGCGCTTTATAAATACGAATAAATAAATAAGTCTATGCAAAAAGGACGAGCATACCCGTCCGAAGTCGCACATCTCAGAGCCCCGGACCAGACTCTGGTCTAGAGACAACGCTTCTGCCAACGCGACCAGAGGGTTCCCTGCTGCTTCAACCCAGTAAATCACCTCGTGGGGAATTAGCTCAGGACTTTTTCTTTTAATGTGGGCACCCTCCCCCCCATTCTCCCTACCCCTTTCTTACTGCCACAAGGTCATTTCAGTGAAGTAAATCACCACCAAGTCATTGACTCCAATGCAGACAGGTGTCACCTGCTCCATGTAGGATGTCCAAGCCAGCGAATGAGGAAATCCAGGGGCTATGCGCCATTTTGAACCGTGCAGCATTTTTTGGATTTAAAAGCATTTTGCTAATTTCCTTTTTTATTTATTTGCTTTATGTTGATGTCTCTCTGTCTTATTTTGTTCTTGACATCAGTCTTGTCATGATACGTGGTGTTATTTCACATGACGTCATTTTTTTTTAATGCTGTTTCACTTTAATGCCATTTCATCTAAAGCATTACCATCGAATGCCATTCCATCGACAAAAATGCATTGGAAAAAATATGCATCGAATGCATGTTTCTTCAAGGTAAAGGGATTAGTGTTATTTATAACAGGTTTTAAAGGATATAAAACGGGTTTGGGGGGACTCCACATTTAAAAAAAAAAGGAAAAAACATGCATTCGATGGTAATTTTTTTGATGCATTTTTTTAGATGGAATGGTCATTCGATGGTAAAAATTCGATGGAATGACCATAAAGCCTTTTAAAGCAGCTGGAAGGTGACATCCTTCGAAACACCGCGTTCTGTAATGAACACACGTGTCTGGCCGGCAGCTGGTGAAAATGTCCATAACCCCCCCCCCCAAGTAGACCTGCTCATCTAAACTGGTAAGGAGGCGCACAGCCCGCTGGGACCTGAACACTCCCTGCTACCCTCCTTTGACACGAGAAGGCAACTGCAGCCACGACTAGGAAGGATAGACAAGCCCAGCCTCAACCCAAGTGGAATGCAGCCCCCCAACCCCCACACACTGCTCCAGCCTCCCCCTTCATGCTCCTTGCAGGCAGCCAATCCCATGGAATTTGTGCCAGAGGCGCCACAGTTCCAAACCCAGCCTCACTGAAGAGTGCCTGTAGTTCCTCCCAGCTTCCATGGCCCATTGAGACATTTGAGGCCTAGGGGGGTAAAGCAGAAGGGCATTTTCACTGCTCTTCCCTGGTGCATTTTTCCTTTTAGAAAATGCACCAGCCTAACAATGACACTCACGCACCCCAGATGGCCACATGGCCTGAATGCCAATGAGCCAAAGACATGTTCACATCAGAAGAACATGTCACACACAAGGTGGCAGACTGTCATGGCATTACAGCAACTCATCCCTCTCTACTTACCCCGCTCGTCTCTATCCACACTCGCCTTTCACGCAGTCTTTTCTTCACTTTGTAATGCTATCTTTGATATGAGTCCCCAGGCTGGCTATATGTTACGCGGTCCAACAGCCTCTGCTATGATTTAGACCCAAGGAGACGAACATGTAATGAAAAGATGACAGTAACATGTCACCGTCCACGTGGCTGGCTGTCAACACTTGATTTGGTCTAGCAGGCAGTGCTAATCCCTTCACTCCCTTCGTTATCCAGCCACGGGGCTTTCTTGACTACCTAAGCTGTCTCTATGTTTCTCGGCCCAACTCTTAAAGGAAGGGAGTAAAAAAGGGTGCTTTTCAGGATGTCCTACAAAATAATCAAAGTCCACCATCCAGCAACCTGCTGCACCCTGCTTCCCGTCCCTACCACTGTAGACGAAAAAGAACTCAACTCGAACCAAGGTACCATAAGGGCCTCTTGCCCAAATAATAGAATGGTGGCGTGAGGTCTTTTCATCAGAATGGGGGTTCTTGCCCCGTTGCACAGATCGAGAAAAGGCACCAGATGCCTCTTCCACTTTCCCCTCCCCAGGTTGGTATCAGGCTTTCATTAGTCTTTCTCTCTCGCTTGATTGCAAGGCACTCTGTTTCAGACTCTGCCGTCTTCAACCCTTGGGATCCCCTTGGTTGGGAATTCCACACTAGGTACTCTCCTTGGCCTCCCCACCAGAGAGCCTCTGGTCTTTTCTCCACTCAGCTACCTCCTGGTTTGTACCCCTCCCTGGGGTCTGCTGTCTCACAACCCTGCTTCGGGGTTTGGTTTCTCTCAGCACACCTTGGGGCCTGGGTTCTTTCATCCCGCCTTGCGGTGTGATTGCTCTCTCCCCACCTGGGGGTCGGGCTGCTCCCAGCCTACCTTGGGGTCTGGTTTATGTCACCCCACCTTGGGGTCTGGTTGCTGTCATTCCGCCTTGGAGTCTGATTTCTGTCACTCTGCCTTGGGGTGTGGTTACTCTCTCCCTACCTGGGGGTCTGGCTGCTCCCACCCTACCTTGGGGACTGGTTTCTGTCACCCCACCTTGGGGTCTGGTTGCTCTCATTCCACCTTGGAGTCTGATTTCTGTCACTCCGCCTTGGGGCGTGGTTGCTCTTACCCTACCTTGGGGTCTGGTTTCTGTCACCCCACCTCGGGGTCTGGTTGCTCTCATTCCGCCTTGGAGTCTGATTTCTGTCACTCCGCCTTGGGGTGTGGTTGCTCTCAACCCTCCTGGGGGTCTGGTCGCTCTCCCCCTACCTTGGGGTCTAGTTTCTGTCACCCCACCTTGGGGTCTGGTTCCTCTCATTCCGCCTTGGGGCGTAGTTGCTCTCACCCCACCTGGGGTTCTGGTTGCTCTCCCACTACCTTGGGGTCTAGTTTCTGTCACCCCTCCTTGGGGTTTGGTTGCTCTCATTCCACCTTGGAGTCTGATTTCTGTCACTCCGCCTTGGGGCGTGGTTGCTCTCACCCCACCTGGGGGTCTGGTTGCTCTCACCGTACCTTGGGGTCTGGTTGCTCCCACCCTACCTCGGGGTCTGGTTTCTGTCACCCCACCTCGGGGTCTGGTTGCTCTCATTCCGCCTTGGAGTCTGATTTCTGTCACTCCACCTTGGGGTGTAGTTGCTCTCTCCCCACCAGGGGGTCTGGCTGCTCCCACCCTACCTTGGGGTCTGGTTGCTCTCATTCCACCTTGGGGCATAGTTGCTCTCACCCCACCTGGGGGTTTGGTTGCTCTCACCCTACCTTGGGGTCTGGTATCTGTCACCCCACCTTGGGGTCTGGTTGTTCTCATTCCACCTTGGAGTCTGATTTATGTCACTCCGCCTTGGGGCGTGGTTGCTCTCACCCCGCCTGGGGGTCTTATTGCTCTCACCCAACCTGGGAGTTTGGTTTCTCTCAGCACACCTTGGGGACTGGTTTCTTTCATCCTGCCTTGGGGTCTGGTTCCTCTCATTCCGCCTTGGAGTCTGATTTCTGCCACTCCGCCTTGGGGCGTGGTTGCTCTCACCCCAATTGGGGGTCTGGTTGCTCTCCCCCTACCTTGGGGTTTGGTTTCTGTCACCCCACCCTGGGGTATGGTTGCTCTCATTCCACGGTGGAGTCTGATTTCTGTCACTCCGCCTTGGGGTCTGGTTGCTCTCATTCCGCCTTGGAGTCTGATTTCTGTCACTCCGCCTTGGGGTGTGGTTGCTCTCTCCCCATCTGGGGGTCTGGCTGCTCCCACCCTAACTTGGGGTCTGGTTTCTGTCACCCCACCTTGGGATCTGGTTGCTCTCATTCCACCTTGGGGTCTGTTTTCTGTCACTCCACCTTGGGGCTGGTTTCTGTCACCCCACCTTGGGATCTGGTTGCTCTCATTCCACCTTGTAGTCTGATTTCCATCACTCCGCCTTGGGGTGTGGTTGTTCTCACCCCACCCGGGGGTCTAGTTGCTCTCACTCTACCTTGGGGTCTGGTTTCTGTCACCCCACCTTGGGGTCTGGTTGCTCTCATTCTGCCTTGGAGTCTGATTTCTGTCACTCCGCCTTGGGGTGTGGTTGCTCTCACCCCACCTCGGGTCTGGCAGCTCCCAGCCTACCTTGGGGTCTGGTTTCTGTCACCCCATCTGGGGGTCTGGCTGCTCTCACCCTACCTTGGCATCTGGTTTCTGTCACTCCGACTTGGGGTGTGGTTGCTCTCACCCCACCTCGGGTCTGGCAGCTCCCAGCCTATCTTGGGGTCTGGTTTCTGTCACCCCATCTGGGGGTCTGGCTGCTCTCACCCTACGTTGGCATCTGGTTTCTGTCACTCCGTCTTGGGGTGTGTTTGCTCTCTCCCCACCTGGGGGTCTGGCTGCTCCCACCCTACCTTGGGGTCTGGTTTCTATCACCCCACCTTGGGGTCTGGTTTCTCTCATTCCGCCTTGGAGTCTGATTTCTGTCACTCCGCCTTGGGGTGTGGTTGCTCTAATCCCACCTGGGGGTCTGGCTGCTCCCACCCTACCTTGGAGTCTAGTTTCTGTCACCCCACCTTGGGGTCTGGTTGCTCTCATTCTACCTTGGTGTCTTATTTCTGTCACTCCTCCTTGGGGTCTGGTTTTGTTCACCTTGCCTTGAGGTGTGGTTTATCTCTCCCCGCCTTGGGTTCTCGTTTGGACTTTCTGCCCTCCTCCCTGGAGTGACCACGTACCTTCTGTCTCCCTGCGGTGCTCATCTGGACAGGTGTTAACCTAGGCCGACACGGTTTCTGCTTTCCGGCTTCCTCTAGGTGTCCCGCGTCTGATGCAGTTGGCACTTCGCACTGTCTTCCTGCAGTGCTTTGGCGTTGTTCCACATTGACCCACTCGTTGGCTGCTCTGGCGTTTTCCACTGTGGGAGACTCCTGTGCGCCGCACTTCTCCAGTACTAGCCCTGACAAGATTGCTGAGCGTTACGCTGACTTGGCCGGGGGCCCGTCTTCCCCCACAGGCTTCTCTCCTCTCCAGATACAATGCTGATTGGGTCTTTATTCTCCATGCAACAAGGGATGGGCTTTTCTCCGTTCCAAGTTGAGGACGGTGCTTGAAAAGGGTCAGAAACCATGCCAGCCATTGGTGTAGGAAGTGGTAGTCATTATACAAGTTATCTCCCAAATAGCCAACAAAACTATTAGGTTCCGGAGACAAGGAATGATAACACATATTCCTATTTATGTATTGTCTGTCCTCTAAGGGGAGCTTACCCCCATTGTGATTCTGCTTGCCCTGTCCCCTAGCACACAGGTCTGCAATTGTTGGCTCTCCAGTTGGTTTAGACTACAAATCCCATGATCCCTCACATTTGACTATGCTGGTTAGGGCCGATGGGAGTTGCAGTCCAAAACATCTAGAGAGCCAATGGTTGCAGCCCCCTTCCCTAGGCGTGTGAAGCTTAGCAAATTCACCTTCCTTGTCCCAAAGGGGGTGGCTGGCCCTTGGGGAGAGGGGACAAATTCCCCATGGAACAATTTGCATTGACAGAATTAATATTCTTGCGTTCGCCCTGTAGTAAAATTGATATGTATGCCGGAGCGAATGAGCCGCCAAACTCCAGGGGTTGCGCCTGAGCACATCTCGAGCCCCTCATGTATCCACAGATTACATTGTACACTTACCTCGAAACACCATAACACGTCAGGACATACACGCCTTTCCTGATTTATAAAACTATGGCTCACATGATCGGGTGACATGCGCCCTTGGGCGCAATACGCCAATTTATGGACAAGCCTACGCACACTCAGGACGCTATTGTGGAACTTGACATAGTAGGACAGCCTGACAACATAGCAATGTGCAGGAGACGATGCATGTCAAGGACAACAATTTGCACAATATTTTGTTGGTTCTCAAAAATGGACAGGAATTTACTACAAGCTCAACTTCAGCGGATATGCACCAGAGAGGCGGCGAGAGCTAAAATAAGTCACCTTTAGGATAGTTCTGAAAGACTCCCACGGTAGGGTGACCAGATGTCCCGGCTTTGCCGGTACTGTCCCGGTATTTGCTGCTTTGTCCCCCTTTCTCAAGATTATTCTTCCGGTTGGAAACTGCAGTGGTCCTGGTTTTTGGTAGTCGGTCTTCATAGCTAACAGGCAGGAATGCACAATCTCGCACAGAAGAAATGCTGCATTTTACAATTTAAGATATATTTAGTTTGTGATAAATTAATTATAATATGTGTTTCTTTGAACAGTGGGGATATCCACAATATTAGAACCTGGTTGGGGGATCTGAAACTCAAATCTTCCCTAGCATTGTATCACAACTAGATTTGAGCCAATTCTATTCAGGTATTACTTTTTTAAGGATTAGATCCACACTGTTGAGTTCCTGTTTCTTGTTTTGTCCTTCGAGATTTCTCACATTATATGTTGTTTCCCAAATAAACATTAAATTTTATTTTGTTTTTTGGAATGCAACCCATTAAAAATAGAGGTGTTGATCTCGTGTCTCTCAGCTGAAAGAATGATTATATATGCTGGGCCGCCGTGCACCTCAGGCCAAACTCCTCGGGAGTTGACCTGTTAATTGAAAAAGCTAGTTTTTTAATGCTCTTTTGTTTTAAATGTTTGTTGATGAAAACATAGTTTACCTTTGAGTCCCATTTCACTGCATTTAATTCCTAAAGAATATATCTTTTCTGTAGGTGAGCAAGGAATGCGCAATCCTTTTTGGATTCGGGACACTGTAAATTGTTATACTTGTTCGAATCCAGGACCTTGACATATGGGAGTTGTCTCATCTGTGATGGGTAAGATGTATACATGATGACCTCTCATGATTGTGAGGTGATTTGCGGGATAATTCCCTAATGGCACTCTCCCTCTCTCTTTTCTCTCCTTCCCATACCCTGCCCCTTACAATGCAGGGCTACCGCCTATCTGAATAGTAGGGATTCATCATTATCAGTGGAAGAAATGAGACTACACACTAACTGGTGTTGGTCTTTAGCCCTGAAGAAAGTGGTCTCAATTATCTCAATACCACTGAAACCGGTCTGGGTTTTGATGTGACCTGATTGGCAAAACTACGGATCAAAGATATCCCCAATTCAGGCCATACCTTAATCCCAACACCAAAAGGGATTGAGTACTCGAAAATCTTAGGAACGGAGCTTACACTAAAAACATATCTCCGAACCATAAGAAATAGGAGTAGTCTTTGACTATCCTTGGTCCAACACTCCAAATAACGTTTTTAACAAATATCACTTGTGAAATTAATTCATGAGTTTTGTCTCTCGACTTATATAATCATTCTTTCAGCTGAGAGACACGAGATCAACACCTCTATTTTCTTTGAACGGTAACACTTAAACTCCCTTCTCCTCCAAACGCTACGGAAGTTTAGTGCCTTGACAGCCACTTTCAAGAGTTAGACCTATTTTTATGTCAGTTGCTTTCCCGGTTTTTTACTTTTTAAATCTGGTCACCCTACGCACGGGTTCTCGCCGGAACAAGACGCAAAGGGATGACCTGAACTTGTTTGCGACTGCCCAGGGTTGCCGATTCCTGCCAGAGAAAGAGACGCGCCAAGAAGTCTCTTACCCCAGAGGTCTTACGGTGAAAGATGATCTTCAAACCCCTGATCGCATTATGCCAAGTGATCAAGACCCGGGGGCCACATTATGGGACTGCCAGGCTGGGTCCTGTATCTGCACTCAGCTCAAGTTGCGCACCAATAGCCTCTCAAGTTAGCTGTGGGGGCTGTTCTTAGTGCCTGGACAGCCGTGGCTGTTTGACTGAGCTTTATTGTTTTTTTTAAAAATGTATTGCTAATTTGTACAGTATTGACACACAAAATAGCATACAAGCTGTGCCTTGATGCATACGGGTTTGGTGCGCAATACAAATGTAAAAATAAATAAACATATAAATACTTCAAGGTGCTCCGTGATGTGGTCCAAGGAAACGGCGTGGAAAGGTGTTCACCGGGTGGACCATGGGGACGCTGTGTGTAGGAGGGGGAACGGAAACGGCGTGGAAAGGCGTTCATCGGGTGGACCATGGCGACGCTGTGTGTAGGAGGGGGAACGGGAAACAGCGTGGAAAGGCGTTGACCGGGCGGGCGAGCCATAGGGACGCTGTGTGTAGGAGGGGGAACAGAAAGGTGCTCACCGGGTGGACCATGGGGATGCTGTGTGTAAGAGGGGGAACAGAAGCGGCGTGGAAAGGCGTTCACCAGATGGACCACGGGGACGCTGTGTGTAGGAGGGGGCACGAAAGCAGCGTGGAAAGGCGTTCACCGGGTGGACCATGGGGACGCTTTGTGTAGGAGGGGGAACGGGAAACATCGTGGAAAGGCGTTCACCGGGCGGGCGGGCCATAGAGATGCTGTGTGTAGGAGGGGGAACGGAAAGGCGCTCTCTGGGTGGACCATGGGGACGCTGTGTGTAGGAGGGGGAATGGAAGCGGCGTGGAAAGGCGTTCACTGGGTGGAACATGGGGACGCTGTGTGTAGGAAGGGGAATGGAAAGGCGCTCACCGGATGGACCATGGGGACGCTGTGTGCAGGAGGGGGAACAGAAACAGGGTGGATAGGCAGTCACCGGGTGGCCCTTAGGGACGCTGTGTGTAGGAGGGGGTACAGAAACTGCATAGAAAGGTGTTCACCGGTGGCCCATAGGGACGCTGTGTGTAGGAGGGGGTACAGAAATGGCGTGGAAAAGCAGTCACCGGGTGGGCCATAGGGACGCTGTGTGTAGGAGGGGGAACGTAAAACGGCGTGGAAAGGCGTTCACCGGGTGGACCATGGGGACGCCGTGTGTAAGAGGGGGAACGGAAACGGCGTGGAAAAGCGTTCACCGGGCGGGCGGGCCATAGGGACGCTGTGTGTAGGAGGGGGTACAGAAACAGGGTGGATAGGTGTTCACCGGTGGCCCATAGGGACGCTGTGTGTAGGAGGGGGTACAGAAACGGCGTGGAAAAGAAGAAACCAGGTGGGCCATAGGGACGCTGTGTGCAGGAGGGGGAACGGAAACGGCGTGGAAAGGCGTTCACCGGGTGGCCCATAGGGACGCTGTGTGTAGGAGGGGGAACGGAAACGGCGTGGAAAGGCATTCAGCGGGTGGCCCATAGGGATGCTGTGTGTAGGAGGGGGTACAGAAACGGTGTGGAAAAGAAGTCACCGGGTGGGCCATACGGACGCTGTGTGTAGGAGGGGGAACGGAAACGGCGTGGAAAGGCGTTCACCGGGTGGCCCATAGGGACGCTGTGTGTAGGAGGGGGAACGGAATCGGCGTGGAAAGGCATTCAGCGGGTGGCCCATAGGGACGCTGTGTGTAGGAGGGGGAACGGAAACGGCGTGGAAAGGCATTCACCGGGTGGCCCATAGGGACGCTGTGTGTAGGAGGGGGAACGGAATCGGCGTGGAAAGGCATTCAGCGGGTGGCCCATAGGGACGCTGTGTGTAGGAGGGGGAACGGAAACGGCGTGGAAAGGCGTTCACCGGGTGGCCCATATGGACGCTGTGTGTAGGAGGGGGAACAGAAACGGCGTGGAAAAGCATTCACCGGGTGGCCCATAGGGACGCTGTGTGTAGGAGGGGGAACGGAAACGGCGTGGAAAGGCGTTCACCAGGTGGGTGGGCCATAGGGATGCTGTGTGTTGGAGGGAGAACGGAAACGGCGTGGAAAAGCGTTCACCGGGTGGCCCATAGGGACGCTGTGTGTAGGAGGGGGAACGGAATCGGCGTGGAAAGGCATTCAGCGGGTGGCCCATAGGGACACTGTGTGTAGGAGGGTGAACGGAAACGGCGTGGAAAGGCGTTCACCCGGCGGGTGGGCCATAGGGACGCTGTGTGTTGGAGGGGGAACGGAAACGGCGTGGAAAGGCGTTCACCGGGTGGCCCATAGGGATGCTGTGTGTAGGAGGGGGAACGGAAATGGCGTGGAAAGGTGTTCACTGGGCGGGCGGGCCATAGGGACGCTGTGTGTAGGAGAGGGTACAGAAACAGCGTGGATAGGTGTTCACCGGTGGCCCATAGGGACGCTGTGTGTAGGAGGGGGTACAGAAACGGCGTGGAAAAGAAGTCACCGGGTGGGCCATGGGGACACTGTGTGTAGGAGGGGGAACGGAAACGGCGTGGAAAAGCGTTCACCGGGTGGCCCATAGGGACGCTGTGTGTAGGAGGGGGAACGGAAACGGCGTGGAAAGGCGTTCACCGGGCGGGTGGGCCATAGGGACGCTGTGTGTAGGAGGGGGAACGGAAACGGCGTGGAAAGGCGTTCACCGGGCGGGCGGGCCATAGGGACGCTGTGTGTAGGAGGGGGAACGGAAACGGCGTGGAAAGGCGTTCACCGGGCGGGCGGGCCATAGCGACGCTGTGTGTTGGAGGGGGAACTCTTGCAGTCATTCACAAGCAGGGAAAGCGCTTGCTATTCCTGAAGCTATCAAGGCTGTGCAGCAGTTCTTGAAGTTCTTCAGGGGCCGCACAGCACAGAACAGGGGGGCAGACTCTACTTGAGGTCAGAGAGCCATGTTTACAGGCACTGAGTACACTAGTTCCTCCCTAAAACCCATGTGCAAAGATGTGATGGTTTTTATTTTACCTTAGGCTACCCTCCTTTGGCGGGAACTAACACGCCAGATAATGCCTCTCCCTGCAGGAGACTGACTCACTTCTGCAAATTGATACTTCCAGGAGCTGGCCACAGTTGTATTTTTTTTTCCTTCTTTTACTACAGCGATCGGTCTCCTAGCAACTGGGATTACATCATTTGTTATTGGTATAGATCGCATGAACACAAATTCATTATTTTCTGGCATGTCCCTTGCGATTACAGCTTTGTGGTCTCGCGGGCACGGTTTCTCCAAGGTGGTGGAACCTTTGTACTCATGCCGAGGGAGCAAGGGACTTGAGTATGTGAGGATAAAGTTCTCCATTGACGTGTTACCGGCTGACCCAGAGGGCCCTATTGTGGGTAGGTGACTGAATGCCTCCCAAGTAAGTGGTCCACAGACAAAAGTGATGGTCTCTAATGATGGCAAGGGGCACCTAGCACCAACTAGAGCCTGGCGGTAAGGGTTGTAAGGCTGTTGGAACTTGTGCAGGGGGGAAGAAAGTGAAACCTCACCTGGGCCTTCCTAGGACAGAGTGTGCACAGGTATCGCTATCAGCGGGCCCACATCGCAAAGGAAAGTTTGAGATGCAGCCTTTGCAGGCGGTTAGAGCCTTCATTCCAAGCTAGCTGACTGGCTAGAGAGCTAGAACCAGCGAGTAGAAAAAAAGAGAAGCATGGAATGGATGCTTCTAATTAAGCTTTCTAGACCCAGTGCAAGGGCCGTATGGGGTGTTATGGGCCCTGAAGGCCAAGCAAAATGAGGTTTGCATATCCCTAACAATGGTACGGCCGAGGGTGGGGTCTATGAAGATATTGTAACCCACAAGGCTTTTGAAAGTATAATGTATAAGTTATTAGCCACACACCAATTCCCTGTGACCGCCCAGAAGTAGGGAATTGGCTGTGATACGCCAAGCTGCCAGTAAGTAGCATTTTAATGACGTGTTCTGCAGGGTTTAAAAGCCATTCTATGGGCTATACTATGGCGTTAATCCCCCGTTCCAAGGGTTGGAACGGAGGTAACCGCCCGGCAGCCCAAGTTATCTGCCTGAGTGAAGCGAGGGCGAATAACGAGGCCTCAGGGCCATTGCCCCCATTCCAGCCCTTGGTACAGGGGATTAAGGCTATTAACACCCTGGGTTGCCAAAGCAGTAACCCTTGGTGCTAAAAAAAGTATTTTCCTTCGTTCAACGGAACGCTGCGTGCGCCCCCTTGAGCGAAGAAAAATACTTTTCCAAGATGGCCACCAAAGAAAGGGAAAGCGGGGCTCCGTACAGAGCCCCTCTTCCCTTTCCACGGGGGGCAGCGGGAGCCCAGGAGAAGGAGCGGCTGCGGCACTTGCCGCTGCAGAAATAAGGTAAATGGGGGGGTGGGAGGGTGAGAAAAAACAAAAAAGGGAAGGAGGGTGGGGGGAAGATGGCGGCGGGGGAGCCTGCTGACAGGCAGCATGGAACGCAGGCTTTCAGCAGCGGTTCAAGCCCTCGTTCCAAGCCATCTGATTGGCTGGTTCCTCTGCCAGGGTGCTAATTTTCCTTATAGTCCCCAGATTTTAGAATGAGAACACTCAGTGACCATTCAAATGGTTATAATGGTCCTTACGCAGCTGGCAAGCACAGGTGGTGTGGTCCTACAAAGACCAGCCTTACTTACTATCCATTAATTTGCTCATCTATTCAATATCTCTCCACACTTCTTTTTTCCATTTCATGTATCAACCCTTCCATTCCCCAATGGCCTATCACCCAAATCCTGCATACAAACTAGCGAGAGCATTGCTGACTGGCAAGTGTCCTACTTGAGTATCAATACATTGTGACATTGATTAATCCTACTGGCAGTCCAACCATCCACCAACTGACCAATCTACCCAAATGAAAGCACAGCCATTCACACATAACTACAAAGACAAACCAGACGATCTGTTTACTGCTCACTTGAGCGAGTCAACCAGCCCTTCATCCACCCATTCACCCATCCACAAGTTCATGACCTCCCCAGAGACCTATCAATCCAACCAAGCACTGAAGCCAGCCACAATGTACACATTCACAGCAGGGTCCACCCTCACCTCCAGGCACCCTCCTTCCTTCCTTCCCTACCACCACCCACTCACTCATCAGGGTTCAGAAAAGGAAGCAAGAGCAAGTGAACTCAGTATCCCAAGCTTAGCATGTCTCAAATACTCTTTGTTTTGACATGCTCGACTCACCGTTCCTGACGGTCAACACTTGAGTATGCCCGCGCTTCCCACTTAACCAACAGGCTTGTGTGCGAGCAAAGTACTGTACAGACACCACTCCCACGCCACTGACCTAGCCCACATTACTCACATGCCCGGGCCTCTACATACACTCGAATATCACCCGCACAGAGACAGGAAGGCGTGTACAGAGGGGCTTATCATGCTAGACCCCAGCGCAGGACACCTACCAGACCATCTTGGACTATGCTGTCCTTCCACAGGCCAGGTGCCTGTAACGAACAAACCCCGACAGGCTGGAGATGGGCAAGCCTTATAGGTACCCAATCCCACTTACACTGTTTGGGAAATGCTGTTCCGTGTTGTGCATGCCGTGACCACTTATGACTTTTTATACACTTTGAAATCGCGTTGAGACTTCCAATGCCACGTGACAGGTGGCTTCAATAACTCCCTGTTAGGCGATCCTCTGCACACCAGGCCACGACACATCAGAACACTGCCCACATTCCCCCAACACCTCCTCCCAAGCTTCGAGGCTCAAGTGATTCGGTGAACCCACAGAACCGAAAACTCCGTACCAGTGTACGGGCTCGATTGCAACCCTTTCTGCATTGGCAACTGCCTTGGAGAACGTATAGCAGAAAGGGCGGCCTCACGTCCTCACGCCAGTCACGTGATACACTACGGCGTTCCCCATGTGATCTTGGTGGACGTCACATGATCCAGAGAAGTCACGTGACCCAGGGGCGATCAGTATAAAGTACTGAGAGACAGAACGCTCATTGCTTCTCAGCTGGCTTCGGACACTGTTTGGCGTTACAACTTGCTCCTTGTTTACCTTGACCACGGAAATCTATCACGGACTCCCTCGGACACCCCTTGGTACTTTTGCTTGGAACTCTTTACCTGTTGCCGGATATTTGGACTGCACCTCGACTTGTCTTTGGATCATCCCTTGGTACCTTGCTGATCTTCTACGCCTTTTCCCTACTGGGGATTCAAGTCCAGCCCTGACTCCCACAGGTGGCTACTCTTCATCCACGCTGAACCTGCGGTTCTACCATTCCAGGGACCGCCGCATCTAATGAGCCTCGAACCTCCCTACTAGGTCACGTGGGTCTCCATTACACCAGATAGGTAAGACACTTTAGTTACTTGTTTTCCTTATTGTATTGTGCTTGCCTGGTGCTTAACCTCATTCCCTCTTGACAGCAGCATCGGTGTTCCTAGAGGCTCCGTGGATCCGAGAAGACATCTCTCACCTGTGGTCTCAAAGGTCGTACAGCGGGTTTCTATTTAGTTCCCCTGTGCGTCACTTGGGGACGGAGGTCTCATCGGTCTACACGACACTCAAGTCAGAACACTCCCAGACTCTGAACCATGGTTCAAGGGTTCTTATTTTCAAAATGATAAAAAAAAGCGCGGTTTTAATTCTGGTTAGGGTGTGGGGAGGGTACTCTTAATTGGCACCCTTCTCTCAACCACCTTAACCCAGGCCTTCCTAACCCCCAGCTCTTCCAGCTAGCGACGGGTAATACCTACTATCTAAGCGCTAGCCACAGGTGAGGACCTAAAGACTCAAGCCTTATCTAACTGGCTCCCATCGGGCTTTTTCTAAGGCGCCCCTAAACCTACACTTCACAGGTTGGCTCAAAAACAATGGTTTTCTAGTGCCGGAAAGAGACTTCCTGGCCCGTTCTCTCATGCAGGCGCCTCACCCTCTACTCTAATCACACGTGTTCCTCATCCATCTCCACCTTCTCCTACACCCTCTGTCCCTCTTCCTCTCCTCTCCCCTTTCTCTCCCGCTGATGTCTGGACATTCTCCTCTCCTTTTTCCCTCATCCGCTCCAATCCTTCATACACACCCCTCTCCTCATCTCTCTCCAGACCCCTCTCTTCTACACACAACCCCCTATTTACACCTGTCCCCTAATCTTACCACACTCTCTCCATCTATCTCTTCCAACTACACCCCTTACCTGATTCACTCTGCCCTCACACAACCGCCATGCTCTCTCTGAGCCCACCCTCCCACCATACACTCTCTCCATCACTCTAATTCACCCTACATGTATTCCCCTCTCTCTACCTTTTTCTCATTGTCGCTTAGCTGTTACACCCTTCACCATACTACACTTGACTGGCACGACTCTCTCTCACAATATATCAAACCAACTCTGCAGCACTCCATTCCACCGCCCATCCTCTGCCTGGTGCTGTGGGGCACTGTGAGGCCCCGCGATGTTCCGTGAGGCCCCTCCCTCCACAGACTCACTGCGGAGACGTCTGATCAGTTCGGGCTCCCTGGTATCTCAGTCTACCTCCACCCCCCCAGACCACCCCCCTGAGGACCCACACTCTGTCTCTCATTTGTTCACTTCTGTTATGTTGTCACTCTCTTGTTCTATATCCCCCACTTGCATTGGTCTACAGTGCTCACTGTTCTCTTGCCAGGGGCTGGGTCACACATGCGCAAAGCTTTTAAACTCCCTTTTAACTGTGCCCCTTTTAAGTCCGTGTTTGCAGTGTAGCAGCCAGGTGCACAGGCTGCTTGCTTTTCTTGTGGGTAACTTCATGTGCTGGCGAGTTTTGCTTCCATTTCAATGTGTGAAGGGTTTCTGTGGCTCCTGCAATCTCTTCTCACTCTCAGTTTGCTTTATATGGCTCCATCATGTGCCTGGATTCCGTGACTTCCTTCTGGGGTTGGTGGGTTGGATGTTGGCAAGAAAAATCTCAGGTATCCACAAATTGGAACCAAGTTAAGGGATCTAATACTCGAATCTTCCCTTAACAGTCATCATACCACAACTTGATTCAAGTAAATTCTATTTGAATATTGCTTTTTCTTCAGACATCAATGCTTATTTTAGTATTGCCGTTGTCCTTTTCCTCAAATATTTTTCAAACAAAGGATTTTTTTGTGTTGTTTTCCAAGTAAACATCAGCTTTATTTGGTTTTCCTGGAATGCAACTAATTTTAAAAAAGAATGTTTTTCGGCTGGAACAAATAGGTCGAGAAACACAATTTGCGTGTATATTTTATGCGGGGTGCTTGAAAAAGTTTGAGAGATAACTGGAGTACTGGACCAAAATTGATCAAGGAAAACTCCTATTCTTTGGGGTTTGGAGATCTATATCTTGTTTTAACTCCGTTCCTCAGAGTCCCTCTGGTCCCTCATGGTCCCTCATGGTCCCTCATGGTCCTGCCTTGGGGATTTTAGGAAAGGGATCAATTTGTGACCTGGCTTTTGGACCTCACCTGTCCGTTCTCGAATGTCAGGGCACAAAAAAGCTTTAAAATTAGTTGCATTCCATGAAAACCAAATAAAGCTGATGTTTACTTGGAAAACAACACAAAAAAATCCTCTGTGTGAAGAATATTTGAGGAAAAGGACATCAGGAATACTAAAATAAGGATTGATTTCTGAAGAAAAAGCAATATTCGAATAGAATTTACTTGAATCAAGTTGTGGAATGAAGAAAAATCTCAGTCCATTCCATTTCTGTTCTCGATTCCATTCGTCCCGGTTCTGGTCTGGGGTTTCTTGGTTACAGCCAGGGGAATTCTGGGAGTTGTCCTGAAAAAGGCATCAGAGAACTCTATCCAGAAAAAGTACTGACGGTATTGTGTGAGCTCCAGGGGCTGGTGCCCCCATGATAGGGTAATGACCCGGACCCTGTCACACTTGTTACTGTATAACATGTGATGTTGGGTAGTGTCATGCTGTATCAGGTTTTGCTAATCCATGGGGTAAACATAGGGTCTGCACTTTGTAGTCAATTGGCCTCCCTTTTGAAACACTATTCTGCATTATAGGGCGTCATGGTATAATATGTCTGGAAACACACCATTCCATAGCAGCTGGCAGAGCCAGCAACAAGCTGCATGGCAACTTGCATGCTGTAACCACAGAAGCACTGTGCGGGCAGGAACAGATAAGGGGCTGTCTTCTGTATGGATGTCTTATGCTATTCTGCATGCAATGCTATGTTTATACGATTTGCAAAGTATTCATGTGGCAACTATTTACCATTCTGCATATTATGCAATGCCGGCCTCGCCCCACACGTGCTAGCTAATAGGCTGGCGCGCAGCATTTACATCAAAAACACCCTTGAGATCTGACTCATCCTGGTAAGTCGCTCCATCTCCTCCTCGTGGGACACGGGGCATCATCACCACCTCCACACTCATCATACAATGGAATAATTAAGAACAGCAGGATCCAGCCTTGCTACTAATACAACTATAGGACCTGTGCTTTCAGGTCTAGGGCAGACAGGAACCCTACCGTCTTAGCCTATCCTTGAACACCGAGCAACAGGACTTATCAAGAGCCTCCCCAGCGAGCTCTCCCTCTGTGACAGACTGCCATCTGTGTGGGCGTGAAAGCCCGAGTTTTTATTTTTATTAACTTAAAATGATGCAGGTAATTCTGTTTTTGAAAGGGATGTCTGCTGATCAGACCCCCATTTCATACATGCTCCATGACAACATTACAGTGCTGTGCCTTTGCTGAGACATTCTACAGAGTTCCTAGAGGCAGATTGTTTTTTTAATCTTCTGTACCTCTGATCTAAATTCTAATAATTATATGCCATAGCCAGTCTGGTGGCACACACATTTTTAAATATAAACCATGCTGAGTCGTGGCATCTCCCCATCTCCTCTGCGCAGAGTGCCCTTTCACAAAAGTCTAAATCCACTGGGTCTTCTTTCACAGGGGTGGGGGAACACCTAGTGTTTTCTGATTAGTTGTGTGAATTGTATTGTTTGATTTAAAAGTCTATCTTTTCCATAGAACCGTTATGGTATTTTTATTTTATTTCTTAAGCGCTTAATGCCTAAGCACTTCTCAAAACATAGTCAACGGTACAATAGGGTGAGGAATGAAACAATCAAACCAAAAGATCAAACAAAAAGATGGTAAGCTTAAAGGTGAGTTTAGAAGAGGGGAAAAGGAGAAAATAGAGCGCAAAGAAAGGGGAAGGGCATTACACTGCTTCGGTGCAAGAAAAGAAAACAAATGAAAACGGGAAGAGGCACAAGGAGGGTGTGGAAATGATAAACGAAAAAGGTATTGCACATGGAGGGAGCATATGGGGGAGTACAAAGAAATGAGAGAACAGAGATAAGGAAGAGCTAGACATTGCTGTGGGGAGTGAGGGGGCTATAGCCCCGGGTCTTTTGGTTGTAGCCTTGAATAAAAGCTCAGGCACTACAACCACAAGGGTAGCTCACCCCAAGTCCCGACATTAACTTAGCCCCAGATCCTTTCCAGACCTAGCAACACCCCTGTACAGAGGAAATTAAAAATCAGATGAGATTCGAAAGGCAGCGATTGAAGAGATTGCAGACCAGAGGAGATGGATTCACGAGGGGACAGCAAGCATAGGACACAAACAGAAGAGTGCTAAACAGAGGGAAAGGGAGCAAGATGAACAGCGGGAAGACCAAAAAGAAGAGAGGAACAGTAGAAAAGTCAGGAGAAGACAAGTGAAGAGATGAGAAGTTTTGAAGCAGGAAAGATGAGGAGCAGACGCGTTACCGGATGTTGAACAATTGGTAGTGGAATGAGCGTGAAATAATAGAAATATGAGTAGAGAAAGAAAGTGGGGAATAAAAGACGACACCCAAATTACTTGTAATGGAGGAAATAGAAAGAGTGGAAAGAGGAAAAGGGATAGAGGGACTAGTGGAGTGGGGGTAGTGTTAGCATCAAATAAATGAACCTCTGTTGGAAGGGTTGAGGTGGCCATAGCGAGAGGACAACCATGCTTGTATTACGAGGAGACAAGCAAATAACGAAGAATTAATAGAACCAATAAAAGAGGAAAAGGACAGAAAGATTTGAGAATCATCAGCGAATAGATGGTAGGAGAACCTCAAGGAGGAAATAAGAGACCTGCGAGAAGAAGTACAGAAGAAGAAGAGGAGAAGTGGATTAAGAACAGAGCCTTGGGGGATACAGTGGGACGGGCAGGATAGTAGAGGAGTGACCAATCCAAGAAACTGAGAGGTTGCAGCCAGAATGATAAGAGTAAAACCAGTTAAAAACAGAACCTTGAAAACAAAGGCCACCAAGAGATGAACGTAGATTGAATATTCTTTTATTTTGGAGTCCTGTACTGAAGTTGTTTGGGTTGCTGGTGGTATTCCTTCACCCCTCCCCCACCTGAATAGCCTGCACTCGGCCCACATTACCACAAAAGGAGAAAGCGGTATCCCTGTTGGGCCATGTCTACTTCACCTTTTTTTCACTGGGGTCACTGCTGCTTTGACAGTAGTGTGGAAATGAGTTGACGGTTTAGCCACGACTCATCCCTATACTCCTGCAGAGCAGTACTTTACTTTACATTATTTGCAATGCGCACCATGGACCCTAAGGAATTAGGGCGCGGACAGTTAACAGACAAAAATAAAACAAGATAGTGCAGCTGTGAAACCTTATAAACAGTGGCAGGATATAGATGGAGTCAATGCGGGTATTTAAGAGAATAACAGAGTTTTTAGGTCTTTCTTAAATGCAGTCAAAGAGCTTTGGCTTCTTATGGCTGCAGGTAACTGATTCCAAAGCTTAGGTGCCACTAAAAAGAACAAACTATTCTCGGCTTTCTTTGTTCTATTACGAGGGAGAAACAAGTAGTTCTGACCGCAGGACCTGAGCGGCCTTCCATTGACTTTCTCAGTGAAGTGAGCCTGTAAGTAGGAGGGCATAAGGCCCAACCTACATTTAAAGGTTATAACCAATTACCTGAACTTGGCCCGTGCCTCCACCGGGAGCCAATGCAAAGAGTGTCTATCCTGCAAAGCATGATTATGGCGGGACAAACCAACCGCAACGCTGACTGCCCCGTTTTGTACAATCTATCATCTGTTTAGATCGCTTTTGCAGAGACCGACCAAGAGACTACTACAGTAGTCAATCTTAGCCCCTATCATGGCTCTAGCGATGGTTTCCGAGTTAGCCTGTATAACAAGGGGTCTGAGGTGCGACAACAATTTGACATAAGAAACCGAGGCTGAAACCACACTGGCCACGTGAGATCTCATGGAGAGTGTCTGATCAAGGACCACCCCCAGGATTTTTATGGCGGTTTAGCCGCTACTCATCCCTATACTCCTGCAGAGCAGTGGTGGCGGTTTAGCCACTACTCATCCCTATACTCCTGCAGAGCAGTGTTGGCGGTTTAGCCACTACTCATTCCTATACTCCTCCCTATACTCCTGCAGAGCAGTAGTGACGGGTTAGCCACTACTCATTCCTATACTCCTCCCTATACTCCTGCAGAGCAGTGGTGGCGGTTTAGCCACTACTCATTCCTATACTCCTCCCTATACTCCTGCAGAGCAGTGTTGGCGGTTTAGCCACTACTCATTCCTATACTCCTCCCTATACTCCTGCAGAGCAGTGGTGGCGGTTTAGCCACTACTCATTCCTATACTCCTCCCTATACTCCTGCAGAGCAGTGGTGGGGGTTTAACCACTACTCATTCCTATACTCCTGCAGAGCAGTAGTGATTTTGTCACTACCCTACTCCCTTTCAATGTACTATCACCTCTGCACAGCATCCACAGGCCGGCCTGCTGAGCCACTTAGAGCTCACTGCAGGGCCTGCAATGTTACCTGCCCTATTACAACGCCCCCCATCCACTCACCCCACCAGAGAACAGAGCTTGTATTCTCCCTCACACCTAAAACATACACCAAAGAGCTACACATGTGGAGTCATGCTGCCACACATCACTGGAGTACCTCTGGTTTGCACTCCTCAATACCTCATGTTTTGAACCTGCCTCTCCCTCCACCCTCACTGCTGCTTCTTCTCAGCGCCTTGCATACAAGAGCAGTTTTCTGTAAACCCTGAACCATGCAAAATGGCCCACCCAGCTCACCCGAAGCTCATAGGGCCATTCCAATTGCAGAGAAGCGCGCACTATGACACATTACATATATAACACCTCCCTTCCCTATGACAAACCAAGGAAGCCGTCTTCAGGAGGCTGTTCTGCGTCTCACCACCTGATGGCGTCTCTCCCTCTCTCACTATCTGCCTCTCCTCACCCCCCTCCCTCCCTCGCTGCGCCCGCGAGACTCCACCACTGACAGCATCGGTGGGAAATCCGCCCACTTGGTCAAACACACACCTGTGGGAACCTGTTTGGTGACATTGATAAGGAACACGGCACAATGTCCCGCACTGTTTGTGTTTCTGTTTGCTGTAAAGCCTGCCCACGTCACCTCTCCGGCTCGGCCAGCCCTGAGAGTCTAAAAAAAGCTTTGCAAAAATAAGAGCTAGCGGGGGCCAGTGATAGGGGGGTGGGGTTAAGGCCACAGAGAGCTGGAGACAGACATATAGGAGAGTGTGAAGAGGAGAGAATGAAAGGGCGTGCGCTACAATATGCTACAAAACAGGAAAGGACAGATACAAAGGTGTCACACGTGTCACACCACCACCTAGTAGCCTTCCCTGGAAGTTCACCTTCAGTTCAGGGCCCTTTCATCAAGGCGTTGTGGCTATGCAAAGTAGCCCAAGTGCCAAGCCGTTTGCTCCAACCATTGTCTTTGGACTACAGGGCACTGCAAAACCGAGGCCGACATTTCTCAAGGCTGCATGCCAGCTTTCACCCGCATCAGGGATCTTCGGTGCAGGATACACTGCACAGCGGCATGTTTTTACATCTAATGTATCTTGGGCCCTTAGCATGGGCCCTCAGCAATACCTGCAGGCGGCAGGTTAGTGCCCTGAGTGATGAAAGCAGCTGACATTGGCCCAGACGCTACACTACTGACATATATGATATGATAGGTTATTCATAACGCGCTTAATACCCAGAGGTTTCTAAGCACGGACCCGGGATCGAACCTGTGGAGCTCTGTGTCGTCCTGCTTCCAAGGCGAGCGCCGCGTTGCTGCTGAGCTATCCTCCCGAGACAATATGGGCCCACAGTCGATTTCTAAGTGCCATTGGAGAGAACGTTTTGGTGGTGTTAGTGGCAGGAGGAATAGGCGTGGCTTTATCTGAGCCATGAAGTCCCTGGCAAGGTTAAGATCCCGGGCTACGCTAATGTCGGACTCGGGGCTAGCTAGCCTTTGGGTTGTAGGCCCTGAGCTTCTATCCGGGGCTACAACCAAAAGACCCGGATCTATGGCCCCCTCCACCCCCAGGCCTCCCCTAGCTAGGCCTCTGCACGGGATCCTGCTTGGGCCGCCAACCTCAAGAAGACTTTGCCCTCCTCAGTTTACCAGGGGCAGAATGACCTCTGTCTGCCCTCTCGAGAGCGGCTGCTGCCTCTGCCAGCCTGTATGCTTTTAAACATGGAAAGTGGCCAATTGGACACATTAGCACCTCAGTACTCGCTGCAGTGCTGCTGGGAGGAAAACTTTGTTTTGCCAAAGTGCACTTTCCACATTTCTAAGACTTTTTTTTATGGGCACTAAACTGGATAGTTAATATTTCAGCTCTGGTGGGTCATAGTAGTGAGGGTGCGGGGGGGGGGTGGAGGGGGGCCTAAATTCTTCTGTTTTGGTGGAGAAATGCAATAGGCTGCCTGATGTCTTTATTCCGAAACAGGAGGAGAGCTCGGTTGGCCGAGTAAAGAGCTAACACAAGGGTGGTTAATGGGCTTCCTGCTGTACGTTAGCTCTTTGATCAGAAACAAAGGGAGAGACTGGCCAACCCAGTCCTCCTCCTGTTTCGGAATAAAGAGACACCACACAGCAGCTTTAGCCGAAGTGCTGCGGGGTTACACGGCTGCATCGCCTTTTCTCATTTTCTAATCCGAAATGCTGACACCTGCAGGCAGCCCTGTAACCGTGCAGTGCTCGGCTAAACGGCTGCCTGAGAGGTCAGCGTGGCTGGGGCTAGTCGGGGCGAGCCCAGGCAAGGTCCCGGCTCGGGAGCCCATCTCAGAGAGTCCCAGGGCTTGGCCCCGTCCCACTTAAAGCCCTGGCAACAGGGCAGTTGTGTCACCATGTTTTATCTTCAGCAGCAAAGACACTGAGTGCAGTTCCATTTGGGAAGTACACTCAGGACCTGAAAAGTGTGAACATATCTACAGAGGCAAAGTGTGATTCCTGTCCTGTTGCTGCAGAAGTAGGGAGGCAGTTGCCCCCTGTGCCACCACTCTGTACTTGGCGCCTATGCCCTGCAATGTCTTATATGATGGGCATTGACTTATTTTGATTTAAATTAATTTTTAATTTCAATTAAATTTCAATATTATGAATAGATTTTTTGACAACTGTTTATATTATACTTAACAATGATATGTGATACTCTTGACATTTGTTCTAAGCCTTTTCAGGGCTTTGTCAGTAATAGTAATTTACGTTCTATTAGCCGCACCTGCCTGCTAGTATATTGGCACTTGCTACTAGTACTTAGCCTCTAATGTACTACCATCTGATGGTTGCATTTCGCCTATCTGCACCTTGCCTGTTGATAGCCGCTTTTGCCAGCTAGCACGCTGCCATCTGATAGCTGCACCCAGCCTGTTTGTATATTGCCATTTGATGATTGCATTTCGCCTGTCTGCACATTGCCTCTTGATAGCCGATATTGCCAGCTAGCACACTGCCATCTGATAATTGCATTTCATCTGCCAGTACATTAACGTTTTGCCCGGTCCGGACATTGCCATTTGATAGCTCCACTGCAATTGCCTGTTAACCCTGGTGATCCCTGCTACCATGCACCCGTCCCTATCAGCCCTCCACTCCCTTAAATCCTCTCTCCTTAAGTTATTTGCCTTAGCCTTGGTTAGCACACTCTATCTTACCATCTACCTAGTGCCCTCATACAAACCCACCTCGACTCTGTCACCTCACCCTCGCCACCAGAACTTCACAAGCACACCCATGTCTACCCATGTCACCAACCTATACCTTAACAACCTTGTACTGCACTTTCCCCCCCACCTCCTCCCCCTGCACTTTCTCCTTTTCCCCTTACCTCTGCACTTGCGCGATCTGAATGACACCTGGCCTAGTAGGATCGCTTGTCCGTCTTCCCCTTGTTTCCCTCCCTCCCTGCCTCGTCGCGCCTTGAAACACTTGTGTATAGGCACGTTACAAATACCATATCATATCATATCATATCATAACCCTGCTGTATGGATCCAACACTTTGCCTCTAAACCAACTCCGTTCCAACTATGCTCCCTTGCTATGAGAAACGCCAGACTTGGCACCAGACTCACGCACGCTTTTTACCACCACCATAAACACCGACAACCTATCACCAGTACTGCCTCCTCGCCACACTCACCGACTTCCCAGCCCTTTAACCTCGCTGCGAACACTATTAAAGGTCCACTAATTAATGCTAGATCTCTCACAGCCCACGCCACAGAAGTGGCGGACCTCATCCTCACCCTTGACCTGGACTTTTTGGCTGTCACAGAAACTTGGCTTCATGCAGCCCCTGGTCCTCTACTCTCGTTAGCCATCCCACCTAGCTACAATATTATCAGACATGACCGCGCTACCAACCAATCTAAAGGTGGTGGCATTGCCATCATCCACAAAAACTCCCTCAACTTCCGCCTCTCAACTGTTCACCAAATCTCTTCTATGGAAGCTCTAACAGCCAAACTCACCCTTACTCCCAACCGCACCATCTCACTCCACCTACTCTACAGGCCCCCAGGGCCATTATGCACCTTCGCAGAAGACCTGTCAAGCATCTTGACTGACGACACTAAAACTAATTCCCAAATTATTGTATTATGCGACTTTAACTTGGGACTCACTGACCCTAATGACATGGCTGCACTGTCGATCGACAACTTGCTTACTAATGCGGGATTTACCCAGCACATCAATACCTCTACACATTCCAAAGGTAGAATCCTCGATTGGATAGCTGACCTCAACTCCGGACTTAATATAGCAGCTAACCAACCTTGTGTCTGGACTGACCACCACTTAATCACCTTCAACATCCCCACCAAAAACACCAGCCCTTCTTCAGATATTGCACCTGCCATCCCCACACGGAATAAACGTGACATAACCTGTAACAGACTCCTCCCACTTATCCTTCCAGTCCTGAATGAACATGCTTTGTTATACACAGACCCTACTGTCCTGGTTGACACCTTCAAACATACTGTGCTCAAAGCCCTTGACCTCATTGCCCCATCCAAACTGAGATAACCTAAACCACAAGCTCACATCAACTCCTGGTTTACACCCCAACTAAGAATTCTTCGCAAAGAAAAGCGAATCACTGAATCACACTGGAAGAGTAACCCTACTGAAGCCAATAAATCTAGCATCACCCTAGCTACACGAAACTATAAGGAAGCTATACTCCAGGCTAAAAAAATCACGTACAATAAACGCATTGAGCAAGCTAAATCCAATACCAAAGAACTCTTCAGAATCCTGAAAGAATTGGAAACCCCTGTCACCGCACCCGACACCTCCATCAAAGACAGCACTTGGTGCTCCAATATCCAAAATGCTCTCCTTGGTAAGATATCCTCTCTCCAAGATAAAATTAACGACAAAAAGACCAGCCTACAAACCAACGCGCAACCTAACCCCCTCCCTACTATTGCCAACTCTATCCCAGATTCACTGACTCTGTTCAGCTTCTCCCCCTTATCTATCTGGGAAGTAGAAAACATCATCAAGAGCCTCAAACCCTCTAACTGCCAAGGAGACCTCTATCCAGCGCACATTATCAAGGAAGCGGTCCACAAGCTAGCTCCCTTTATCACTACTCTCATCAATTCCTCATTCAGCACAGGGACTGTACCGGACAATTTGAAGGATGTCTGGGTTATCCCGCTCCTAAAAAAAAACACCCTGGATGCTAATATACCCACAAACTATAGGCCCATCACCACAGTGCCGTTCCTACTCAAAATGATTGACCGTGCAGCATACCTGCAGATTCAAGACTATCTTGAATCTAATAAACTCTTGGGTCTAAGGCAATCTGGATTCTGACCACGTCATGGAACTGAAACTGCCCTTATCGACCTCAAAACTCCAATTGAAGATCTAAGAGACAAGGGCAAACTTGCCCTTTTACTCCTTCTAGATCTCTCTGCGGCGTTTGACCTTGTCAATCATCAAACCCTGTGCCGCCACCTTAAACTAGCCGCCCATTTTTCTGACAAAGCCACAGCTTGGATCACCTCATTCTTGGACAACAGATCGATGCGTGTCTTCTCTCCACTAGCAGCATCATCGCCGGCACCTTGTCACCTGTGGGGTACCACAAGGTTCTTGTGTTTCTCCCACGTTGTATAACGTATTCACAAAACCTCTATTCAATATTTTGGACTATCTGGGTGTCACATATACCAACTATGCCGAAGACACCCAGATACTCATCCCCATCTCTGGAGACTACGTAGCCGACTCTCTCTCTGTGAATGCCATCTACCTAGTCATCCAAGCGTGGATGGCGCAACATGGACTCTGTTTAAATGACGAGAAGATAGAGCTCCTCATTCTCGGCTCCCCTAAAAAATTATCTAAACTGACCTCTGAGTTCAACTCCTTCAATATCGATGGTAACACAATCAAAACTTCCAAGGACACTAAAACGCTAGGGATCTACCTCGACTCTACTTTATCCTTGGCCAGACAAACTAATGCAGTTTCCTCCGCAGCGGCTTACACTTGCAAGCTCATTACAGCCAGCCGCCCTTTCCTATCACCAGCCAATTGTGTCACACTTGCCAGGACCCTCGTGCTGTCAAAAATTGACTACTTTAATGCCCTCTATCTGGGTACTAACAAATGTAATTTAGACAAGCTACAAATCATCCAAAATAACTCTATTAGAGCCGCCCTCAACATTCCCAGGAACCAACACATCTCAGTCACTAGACCAACTTACGCTGGCTCTCCGTCACTCAACGAATCTCACTGAAATCTCTCGCCCTCACTCATAAATGCCTGTCCAACCAAGCACCACTTTACTTAGCCAATAGATTCTCCCTACACAACACCAACAGACCTCGCAGAACTGCGCAGACTAACTGCCTCTCTATCCCACGATTCAACTTGCAAAGATCTGGTGGAGCTAGATTCTCTGTTATGGCGGCAAAACTTTGGAACTCGCTTCCCAACCTGATCAGATCTGAACCGTCCTTCCACAGTTTCAAAAACATGACTAAAGCCTGGCTAATCGCCCAAGACCCATCACCTTCCCGCCTTTCACTGCCCATGCGCTTGTCACCTATCCCCACTGTTGGTACATAGGTTTTGTCCTCTCGTTCACTCGATACTTCTTCATGTATATATGTCTATAATGTGTTTTGTTGTAATTTGTAACTTGTAATTTAAACTGTAATTCTTTTACCATGCCTGCCTTATTATGTTGTAACTAAAATACGCGCCTGGATGCCCTTGGGCCTGGTGGGCTCTATAAATAAAATAAATGCAAATACAGATACCTCCAATGTAAGGAGGGGAACTCACCAGTCTGTCGGGCGAATACTTGCCAGTGTTAGGCTGGACCACAAACCTCGTGAGTCCTAACCCAAAATATTCACCCTACCTCCACTCCTTCCACCCCCTCCATTTTTTAACTCTCTTAAAGAGTGGGGCACTGAGAAGGGAGCAGTAACGAGAAATGGGGTGCACTGAAGGTGGGGTGCGTTTGTGGGACAGAGGCAAGAAAGGGGTGGCATTGTGGAGGATCAGGGCAATCAAAGAGGCAGAGCAGGAAACTGTGGTGGGGTGGAGATTCAGGGAGAGGAAGAGGTGTGCGGTAATATCAGGGCGGGGCCTGCGTGCAGTGACCTTGAGCTGGCACACTCCAGCAGGGGGCGGTAGCGGGACTCATGGCAACAAGGGAGACCCATTCATGAATGCTCGGTCACCTGCTCACCTGTCATCACCCTCATGCTAACGACCTGGAGCAGTCTATTTACCCACGGAACAAAGGCGCCTTTGAGCTTTCGTTTACCTTTCCCTGCCAGGCCTCCCCCTTCTTCTTCAGGCCTAATAATTAACTACCGTGCCGAGGGAGCAAGCGAGAGGAGCAGAGCCCCGGGTGACTCACCTGGCAGGCGTACCGCGAGGAGAGACCAAAGCTCCTTGTTATCAGAACTCCCTGTTGCCAAAAGCTGCAGGAGGAGCTGTGCCACCTGGTACCTGCTCCGCTTCACGGACGCATTTTCCCTACCTTGCCTCTTCCGTCTTCTGATCATGATCAGGCTTTAGGTGGGCCGGGGCCAGCCGGGTCACGGCCCCGGCAGGCTCTGACAATTGTGGCTGCGACGGGGCAGGGCCGAGCTCCCTAGTGTCCCCTGCTAACTCCAGCTCACTAGAAGCCAAGGCTTGTTTTCTAAAGCCTGACGCTCTTACGTATACGCGAGAGCTTCAGGCTTTAGAAAAAAAGCATTGCCTGCCTTTCCATTAGAAATGCAGGGATCCTCATGCTCGCGGGCCAGATGCAAGGCTGATGATCGATGCAAAGTAGTGCCTGGCAGGGGGGCCGCTGCCACAATTCGGGGGCAACACTTACCTGATTTGAATGCAACCTGTTAGGTCACGGCCCTTTTGCAAAATCGAGTCACGGCTCTTTTAGGGGCGTGAGGCAGCATTCAGCTGAGGCAAGTGTTGCCTCTTAATTGTGGTGCCGACCGCCTGCCAGGCCACTGCCTTTTTCGCCCCCCTCCCACCCACAAGAGTCCCAGCTCGATTTGACAGGCCACTTAAAGCACTGTTCACAACCTTCATGGTGTGGAACTGCATGCATGATGTAAGGGTGTATATGTTTTCATGAATTACATAGGAAATCCCTGTAAGCACGGCCTACGGGAGCACATAAGAGTTAAAAGGTGGCCACAGCGCGAACGGTATAGCGAACTTGTGGTATAGTACTTCAGCGAAGCTAAGGAGCCGGGCTACATGAGTTGGGCAATGCTTGACATGGTAGCAAACTTCAGCCATAGTGCAATGGCTGGCTACCTGCCTGGGGGTCTATCACTGCTTGCCGTCCACTGAAGTTCCGATGAAGAGGATGGCGGCCTGAGTACATCATTGCTTGCAACTGTACTAAACTCCAGATGAAGTACTAAGACTTGCTACTGAAATATATCATTGCTTGCAATGGTACTAAACTGCAGATGAAGTACTGAGGCTGGCTGCCTGAATATATAATTGCTTGCATCTGTACTAAACTGCAGATGACGTACTGAAGCTTGCTACTGAAATATATCATTGCTTGCAATGGTACTAAACTGCAGATGAAGTACTGAGGCTGGCTGCCTGAATATAGAATTGCTTGCAACTATACTAAACTCCAGATAAAGTACTAAGACTTGCTACTGAAATATATAATTGGTTGCTATGGTACTAAACTGCAGATGAAGTACTGAGGCTGGCTGCCTGAATATATAATTGCTTGCAACTGTACTAAACTGCAGATGAAGTACTAAGACTTGCTACTGAAATATAGCATTGCTTGCAATGGTACTAAACTGCAGATGAAGTACTGAGGCTGGCTGCCTGAATATATAATTGCTTGCAACTGTACTAAACTGCAGATGACGTACTGAAGCTTGCTACTGAAATATATCATTGCTTGCAATGGTACTAAACTGCAGATGAAGTACTGTGGCTGGGTGCCTGAATATAGAATTGCTTGCAACTATACTAAACTCCAGATGAAGTACTAAGACTTGCTACTGAAATATATCATTGCCTGCTATGGTACTAAACTGCAGATGAAGTACTGAGGCTGGCTGCCTGAATATATAATTGCTTGCAACTGTACTAAACTGCAGATGACGTACTGAAGCTTGCTACTGAAATATATAATTGCTTGCAATGGTACTAAACTGCAGATGAAGTACTGAGGCTGGCTGCCTGAATATAGAATTGCTTGCAACTATACTAAACTCCAGGTGAAGTACTAAGACTTGCTACTGAAATATATCATTGCCTGCTATGGTACTAAACTGCAGATGAAGTACTGAGGCTGGCTGCCTGAATATATAATTGCTTGCAACTGTACTAAACTGCAGATGACGTACTGAATCTTGCTACTGAAATATATCATTGCTTGCAATGGTACTAAACTGCAGATGAAGTACTGAGGCTGGCTGCCTGAATATATAATTGCTTGCAACTCTACTAAACTCCAGATGAAGTACTAAGACTTGCTACTGAAATATATCATTGCTTGCAATGGTACTAAACTGCAGATGAAGTACTGAGGCTGGCTGCCTGAATATATAATTGCTTGCAACTGTACTAAACTGCAGATGACGTACTGAAGCTTGCTACTGAAATATAGCATTGCTTGCAATGGTACTAAACTGCAGATGAAGTACTGAGGCTGGCTGCCTGAATATATAATTGCTTGCAACTATACTAAACTCCAGATGAAGTACTAAGACTTGCTACTGAAATATATCATTGCCTGCTATGGTACTAAACTGCAGATGAAGTACTGAGGCTGGCTGCCTGAATATATAATTGCTTGCAACTGTACTAAACTGCAGATGACGTACTGAAGCTTGCTACTGAAATATATCATTGCTTGCAATGGTACTAAACTGCAGGTTATCTTCCAAAAGTACCCAATGCGGACTGTGGTTGGTATCTTCAGCCGTTGCAAGTAAGCTAGCAAGTAAGCTAGCTACCTGAATATGCTAAAGCTTACTACAGCAGTAAACCTCAGTCGAATTCTGTATAAGGTTCTGCAACTGGTACCTTCTGTGGCATGTAGGCATAAGTATATGTAAGAGGTGGCACCACTGTATTACATCAAAACCTCGCCTGGTGAGGGGCGGGGGCTCCTGTCATTCTATTGTGATAGAGAACGCAAAATGCAGTTACCTAAAGATAAGTAGATCAGCTGGTCCTTGGCTGTTGTCCGAGCAAGTCCTGCTTGCTGGGGTCCGTACCATGTGCAACTTCAGCAAAGAAGGACTTAGACCAGCCCTAGGGCTGCACCTTGTGCTCCCTGACTGTCAATGGCTTCCTTGGCATAGCTTTGACCAACACTGATCACGCATGATATGGTAACGTTGCCATAGATGTGCATGTGGCTTGGAACCAAGCATGCCTTACAGGGAGCTGTTGCTAGAGGCAAGGAGGTTCCAAGCAGGACAGAAGTACCTGGGATTCCAAGCGAGGAGTGGCGTTACAAGGGCCCAGGTGGATACACTGCTGAGGTAGGTTGGGCTCTCAGCCTACCCGGGCCCTTCGAAAACAGCCAGGCTATGAGAACCTGGACTGGATCAAAGCCCTAAGGAATTGGGCCTAAATGATGTCTATGTCTTCCCAGAACAAATGACTAAAGCTGAGAGGAAGCTCTTGCATATAAGATACGGTATCACAAGCATTTTATATTTAGAGTCCAAACATCTTGCAGGTGAAGACAGGGGGTCAGGCCTGGCTCTAGGAGCCCACCACAGGCCGAGCCCATGAAATCCCTGGCTCCCCCAGAAAAAGGAAAAAAAGGAAACGCAGCCCTGGAGAGCCACCATCTGGGTCGCATTTCTTTTTTTCCCGTTTTGCGCATTTCTTTCCATATTGTCCACGCTGTGGAAAAAAACATTGAAAGAAATGCAGAAAGGAAAAAAACGGGACACGGCCCTGTTGCCCTCTCTGCAACTGAGCCACCATCGCGGCTAGATGGAAATAACTGCCCATGAAAATAAAGATAGGGAGTGGGGAAACAGGCCTACCTCGGTCATAGGTCGAAGCTGTTGCAGGTTGATTCCCTGTTCTGCCGCCGGCGTATCGTGTTGTCTGGGGGCGGGACAGGAAGTCATGGCTCGGAGAGTGGTGTGTGGGTGGGCCTGCACTCAGCTACCTGTTTCTGGACCCTAGGCAGCCATGCGTGGCGTCCGGGTTCCGGCCCGAAACGAGGGTCGGGCTGGAGCTCCTGTTTGAGCCCGGGCCTGCCCAGGCCTCGCCAGGCTCGCCCACCTTTATATTTAACTATGGAATGTTGATTTGAAATTGTGGACTGGTTGATTTTATTTGTTACTTTTTCTTTTCTTAATTTTCTTTTTAACATGTTTTTGTACATTTTGTATTCTCTGTCGTTTTAAGGCTGCAATATCAGTACTGCTGATAAAATACATTTTACTTGACCTTGCTGCGGTTTTAAGCGGGGGACAGAAAGAAATAGATGTGATCACTACAACAAACCTATAATGGGCAAACTGAACGACTTAGGGCGTATATCACAGAACGTTTAGAGCAGAGCAAAGTGAATTTGCACTGCAAAAATACACTTTGCACGGACCTAATTCACACAGTGGAGCAAAGTGACTTTGCACTGTGCTAAATAGGACTAATTCACAAAAAAAGCACTAAGGGCCTCATTACACGGAATGCGGTAAGGGTTTACCGGTACCGGTAAGGGCACCGGTACCGGTAACCCCTTACCGCCTTACTACAAGGTCCCTTTGCGGGACCCGACCTTAACGGCTGGTCCACACCAGCTGTTAAAGTAGGGACCCACAAAGGGACCTTGGTGCTAATTACGGTACCGCAATTTGCGGTACCGTAATTAGCTCCTTCCCCATTCCCATTGAGCCCTATGGGGCAAAAATGGGAATGGGGAAGGGCCATGGAGAAAGGGGGAATTACCGCCCCGCCAACCTCAGAATGGGGTGGTAATTCCCCTTTTCTCCATGGTGGTACCGGTATGGTACCGGCAGCAACCATGGTGCTAATAGACCCTAAGTGGGCACTACTAAGTTTTTTTTTTCATTAGGCCCATTTAGCACGGTGCAAAGAGTACCATTGCAGTGCAAGGTGACTTTGCTCTGCAAAAATACACTCTGCACTGCTCTGCGAATTAGGCCCATTTCAACCTGTTTGTTGGCAGTGCAAAGGCACTTTGCATCACGCAAACGTTCCATGAATTGGGCCCTTGGTGTTTTTTGTGAATTAGGCCCATTTAGCGCGGTGCAGAGAGCACTTTTGAAGCGCAAAGTTACTTTGCGCCGCTGTGTGAATTAGGCCCGGTGAAAACGTGTATTTTTGCAGTGCAAAGTCACTTTGCTCTGCGCTAAACGTTTTGTGAATTCGGCCCTAAGCGTGCAGAAAAACAGTCACGCGAGATGTTAAAAGGGCGAATGCGCAGATAACCTACATACAATCAACAGCGAAAATGCTCTCTGGAATAAAGTCATTCAAACCGAATTACCCAAAAGAAGCAATTTACGGAAACCTCAAAAATGGGTACGAAAAATAACATCCGATGTTATAGAGCTTAGAAGTCGCAGGAATCTGGCATGAAGCACCATGTAAGAGCACAAGCACGGTTCGAAGCTAAATTCCGATTTCCTAAAAGAACCAAACAGACATGAAGAAAGGCTATGTAACCATGAACAGGCTGGACAGAGGGCCTTTTTTCTTCAGATAAACAGCGCGTACCTACCCTTTTTTTTAGGTGGCCCTTCCCACGGGGTACATTGCGCCCTCCCTACAGTTGAAAGAGAGGGAGACAAAGAGCTGTGTATGCGGCGCTGGCTGGTGCTGTGTGTGTGTGTGTTGGGTGCGCGAGAGGGCGTGGCGAGCCACTGGGGACATGCACACACTCTCACTCTGTGCCGATGCCCAGAGCAGGGGCGGTGAGAGGAAGGGCAGGGCTGAGATGCAGTGTTACTCCCAGTGGTGCCCACCTGCGCCCCAGGACAGGAGAGCATTTCCCGGGAGTCTGATGTCAGCGTCTTGTATGGGTGACCTACACTCACAATGGGAAAGAGGAGTGCCAGTTCTGAACCTCTGTGGGAAAGAAGCTCACCTTGCCTGCTGGCCCCGTTTATTGTGGCCTTATTTAAAACGTTATGTGTAGGAAAGGTCTCCAGTTCTTGCTTTGCTCCATGCCATTTTTTATTTATATGTATCTGAAAGGCTTACATAGGACATGGCCACTCAGATAGCAAAGTGGGTTGAGTGCTCACTGTTGAGATCACTTTCCCACTGTAGATTCGGGTCTACTCAGCCTTTCATCCTTCTGATGTCAATACAGTAGGACCGGTTAATCTGTTACTTATAACACTCTAAAATGGTAGTGCCTAAATAAAGCACGTTTTGTTCTATGGAGGCGCTGTATTGCAGGTGTACGGATGGTGTTCCTGCTGCTGTGCCAGACCAAGGACGCCACCGTGCTTAGCAATCACTGGGGATGCTTTGAATGCAGACCTCCACATCTTCAGCAACCCACAGGCTAGGCATGACTTTACCAATCCACAGGCAGCACTGAGAATGCAGCCATCCACATCCATGGCCATCCTGAGTCTGAGTCCATGCCCCTACTAATCCATTGGGAAGAGGAACACACGCGTCTACACCCTGCTCAAGTCACTGGGAATGCTGGCAGTCTGTAGGAATTGCAGAGGATGCAAGCACAGTGTCCTGAGCAACCTACGCCAATGCTGATGACGTGGGCACTCACGTCCTTAGAAATCCATAGCCAGCGCTGAGTATGCAGAAAACAACATTCGTGCAGCCCACAGAGAATTCTGAGGCCCTGACATCCACATCCTTATTGGTCCACAGGGACGCTGAAGATGCCTGATTCCACATCCTTTGCAATCCATAGGGATTCTGAAGATGCCTGATTCCACATCCTTTGCAATCCACAGGGACGCTGAAGATGCCCGATTCCACATCCTTTGCAATCCACAGGGACGCTGAAAATGCCCGATTTCACATCCTTTGCAATCCACAGGGATTCTGAAGATGCCTGATTCCACATCCTTTGCAATCCACAGGGATGCTGAAGATGCCTGATTCCACATCCTTTGCAATCCACAGGGACGCTGAAGATTCCTGATTCCACATCCTTTGCAATCCATAGGGACGCTGAATATGCACAATTCCACATCCTTTGCAATCCATAGGGACGCTGAAGATGCCTGATTCCACATCCTTTGCAATCCACAGGGACGCTGAAGATGCCTGATTCCACATCCTTTGCAATCCACAGGGACGCTGAAGATGCCCGATTCCACATCCTTTGCAATTCATAGGGACGCTGAAAATGCCCGATTCCACATCCTTTGCAATCCATAGGGACGCTGAAGATGCCTGAGTCCACATCCTTTGCAATCCACAGGGACGCTGAAGATGCCTGATTCCACATCCTTTGCAATCCACAGGGATTCTGAAGATGCCTGATTCCACATCCTTTGCAATCCACAGGGATGCTGAAGATGCCTGATTCCACATCCTTTGCAATCCACAGGGACGCTGAAGATGCCTGATTCCACATCCTTTGCAATCCATAGGGACGCTGAAGATGCCTGAGTCCACATCCTTTACAATCCACAGGGACACTGAAGATGCCAGATTCCACCTCCTTATTGGTCCATACGGATGCTGAAGATGCCTGATTCCACATCCTTTGCAATCCACAGGGACGCTGAAGATGCCTGATTCCACATCCTTTGCAATCCACAGGGACTTTGAATATGCCTGATTCCACATCCTTTGCAATCCATAGGGATTCTGAAAATGCACAATTCCACATCCTTTGCAATCCACAGGGACTCTAAAGATGCCTGATTCCACATCCTTTGCAATCCATAGGGACGCTGAAGATGCACAATTCCACATCCTTTGCAATCCATAGGGACGCTGAAGATGCACAATTCCACATCCTTTGCAATCCATAGGGACGCTGAAGATGCCAGATTCCACATCCTTTGCAATTCATAGGGACGCTGAAAATGCCCGATTCCACATCCTTTGCAATCCATAGGGACGCTGAAGATGCCTGAGTCCACATCCTTTACAATCCACAGGGACACTGAAGATGCCAGATTCCACCTCCTTATTGGTCCATACGGATGCTGAAGATGCCTGATTCCACATCCTTTGCAATCCACAGGGACGCTGAAGATGCCTGATTCCACATCCTTTGCAATCCACAGGGACTTTGAATATGCCTGATTCCACATCCTTTGCAATCCATAGGGATTCTGAAAATGCACAATTCCACATCCTTTGCAATCCACAGGGACTCTAAAGATGCCTGATTCCACATCCTTTGCAATCCATAGGGACGCTGAAGATGCACAATTCCACATCCTTTGCAATCCATAGGGACGCTGAAGATGCACAATTCCACATCCTTTGCAATCCACAGGGACGCTGAAGATGCCTGATTCCACATCCTTTGCAATCCACAGGGACGCTGAAGATGCCTGATTCCACATCCTTTGCAATCCACAGGGACTCTGAAGATGCCTGATTCCACATCCTTTGCAATCCATAGGGATTCTGAAGATGCACAATTCCACATCCTTTGCAATCCATAGGGACGCTGAAGATGCCTGATTCCACATCCTTTGCAATCCACAGGGACACTGAAGATGCCAGATTCTACCTCCTTATTGGTCCATACGGATGCTGAAGATGCCTGATTCCACATCCTTTGCAATCCATAGGGACGCTGAAGATGCCTGATTCCACATCCTTTGCAATCCATAGGGACGCTGAAGATGCCTGATTCCACATCCTTTACAATCCACAGGGACACTGAAGATGCCTAATTCCACATCCTTATTGGTCCATACGGATGCTGAAGATGCCTGATTCGACATCCTTATTGGTCCCTACGGATGCTGAAGATGCCTGATTCCACATCCTTTGCAATCCATAGGGATGCTGAAAATGCCCAATTCCACATCCCTTGCAATCCATAGGGACGCTGAAGATGCCTGATTCCACATCTTTTGCAATCCATAGGAACACTGAAGATGCGTGATTCCACACCCTTTACAATCCATAGGGACACCGAAGATGCCAGATTCCACATCTTTTGCAATCCATACGGACACTGATTATACCTGATTCCACATCCTTTGCAATCCATAGGAAATGCTGAAAATGGGGTTGTCCGTGTGTGACGAATCAACCTCCGGGGCACCAGTGGTCCTGGGATGAATATCGGTTTCTAAAGCATCAATCAACCCCACACCTCTAGTACACCAGAAGGGATCCAAACATATTGGAATACAAGTGAATTATAAGACCTCCATGTCCAGTTTTTGGTAACGTAGACAGAACAGCAGGCTTATCTCTGCAAGTTTGTGGATCATTGGTTAGTTGCAACACAGCGAAAATACAAATATTACCCAATGATAAAAGGGACTGTCCAGTCAAGGTTATATACAAATATCTACTTTATTATTACTACAACAGACAGTTCTAGCACACTACTATTACAACCCACCCTGTAAAAGAATGCTGAGGACAGACAGTTTCACAAAGGAAAGGGATGTACTCTGGATACTGACAGGAGGGTAGTTGGTAAAGCAATCAGTCTTAAGGCCTCATTACACGGATGGCGGTGAACCATGGCGCTATAAGCGCCATGGTTCATGCCGGTAAAATACCGGCACCGCCTTGGTGGAAAGGGGAATTACCGCCCTATTCCAAGGTTGGCGGGGCGGTAATTCCCCCTTCCACCATTGCCCTTCCCCATTCCCATTTTGCGGTACCGTAATTAGCTCCCTGGTCCCTTTGCGGGTTGGTTTTTAACGCCTGCAAAAAGCAGGCGTTAAATTCCCCAACCCGCAAAGGGACCTCGTGGTAAGGCGGTAAGGATTTACCGGTACCGGTAAAATACCGGTACCGGTAAACCCTTACCGCCATCCATGTAATGAGATATTTGGTTTCAACACCGAAGGGACAAAGGGTCGGAACTGCCTCTAGGGGCCATCAGAGAAGGACCAGGGGGGCAGAACCACAATATGTACCTGGTGCTGAAGAAGTTCTTGGTGCTTGACAGCGTTGAGGCGGTTCCAGGGTGCTTTGCACCCTGTGAGACAGAGTTAGTGGCGGGAGACAGCTGCGCGTACCAGGCAGCAGGCAGTTCGGCAAGCGAGGCTGGACGGACGTCTGCAGGCTGTCCGGCGCGGTGGCTCCGGGCGAAAAATTGTTGTCTATGTGCTGGTTGGCTGATCTGGAATGCTGGTCGAGGCATTTCTGACAGCTCTGGTGACTGCAGCATGACAGTAGAAGGGGAAGCCAGATGCAGTTCGAGGACTCGACTGTTTCGAAATTGTCGTTGAAAAGATGGACGCTGCACTGGAGGAGCTTCATGGGTCTGCTCATAGCGGCATGGGCATCTATAGCCCAAAATTGGAAAAAGCAAGACCCTCCACTAGTATACACCTGGCTCCAGAAGGTCTGGTCACAAATGACAATGGAAAAGCTAACGCATACATTCCAGGGCTCAAGCGGAACATTTACAAAGGAATGGGGAACGGTCCAAGACTATTTGCAGTCAGATTATATGGAACAATGGTGCCCCCACAAAATCAAAATAACAGAAATCTTCAGTGTATAAGACATTCCCTTGCTGAAAGACTTCAAGGAGCTCTTCCGGGGGTGGTGGGGAAGTTGGGGGGTGGTATCGTTTAATTCCAAGTTCTTTGTATGTATTTGAAAATAATAAATACAATACAAAATAAAAAAAGATGGACGCTGGATGATGCTTGTGTGGCACGCCTCCTAGCTTCTTCGCAGGGCTCTTGTCCTTTGAAGGCTGACGACCCAAAGCCCAGGAGGGTGTTAGCAGTCAACGGCCTTGTCCTTTGTCCAGTGACTCACCGACACTTCCCAATTACGAAGCTTTCTGTCAGAACCTAGCAGGGCACGCTGTGTGCTGGCTTGGTACCGGTTCTGGAGCTGCTGGACGGGTCCTCTGAGTCTGTTATCTCCCTCTGTTCCCTGGGAGATGTTTAGGGGAGAAATATTACTTCCCTCTTAGAACTCCTGGCCTTCCTTCACTGGTGGAAGATGTGAGGTAGACTGTACCTTCAGCTCGGTCCAAATGAGTCCTTCTTCTTACTCCTTGTGAAGTCTTCAAGTGATCTCATCAGTGAGGGGCTCAGCCCTCTTTTAAAGCCAAATTGGGCCCAGGGATTGGTGTAGGCCGAGCCTAACTTAAGTGAGCCAATCCTCGTTCTCCACCAACAATCTTCAGTGATGCTTCAGGTCAGAACCAGGGTACTTGGCAACACACAGGGGAGGGATGACAACATATACTTCTAGTCTCACCCATCTTCCTGTCTGCTGTTCATCAAATTGCCACCCTAATCAACTGAGCCCTATGCAGCGCTTGATCACAACATGGGCCGTATTTGAAGTAGGGGGTTGCAGACAGACTTTCGTCTCCTACAATTCACATACTTTCCTGCTCTGAAAAGAGTGGTTCCAGACAAGACATTCACTGCCCTTTCATACCAAGGAGGGGTGTTAGTACCAAGTTGACACATTGCATTACATAGAGGTGTTGGCCTCTGGTCTCTATTGTCACTTCCTGCAACCAGGCCTTCCCTGGGGCCTGCTAATTAACATTCTTCAGTATTCACTGCCACCAGCAAGGTTTGACAATGGAGATGCAAATCCATGGGGCCTTGACATTCTAATCAGACTGCCCACGGCCAAAGGCTTTTGATGTACCCATGGTTGTCAGGTGTCAGCTACACATGACAGGGGAGTGTGGCGCTGGTAAGCTGTGTCCTCCCAGAGTACAAGACTATTTTTCTGCTGAGCGTTGAAAATATGTGCAGAAATGGCATACATATTTTCAGAGGTGTTCTCCCATCATTCATTCTTTTAAATAAACAAAAAAAACTGGCAAGCGCACTCTTCCCGTGCAGATGGTCTAATCCCTCACATGCCCCCCAGCCTCAACATGTGAACCACCCCCCTACTGATCGTCTGGTTCATCATCAAGGTGAAGGTACCGGCTGGGGCCATCTGCATTTCCATGCTGGGAGCCTGGCTTGTGCTGGATGTCCATATCTAATCCCTGTAGGGATATGGCCCACCGCAAAAGCTTAGGGTTCTCCCCTTGCATGGCCATTAACCATCGCAGAAGCCTGTGTCTGTCTGGATCGTAAAGTGAGACCCAAGGATGTAAGGTTTCAGCTTCTTTACGGCACACACAACTGCATATGCTTCTTTCTCTACCATAGCCCATTTCCTTTCCTTTTTTTATCAACCGCCTGCTAATGTAGGCGACAGGTTGCTTTGCCCCTTCAGAGTTCAGCTATGCTAACACTGCTCCAATCCCAAAATCACAAGTGCCTGTCTGGATAATGAATTCCTGACCATAGTCTGGTACTTTCAGAACAACTGGGGCTCTGCAAAATCCATTCTTTAAATTCTGAAAGGAGGTTTGACAGGCAGGGGTCCAAGTTATCTTCTGCATTTATTGGGATATTACATCATTCAGGGGCATGGCAATGGTCCCATACACTCTGATGAACGACCATTAGTACCCGGTGAGACCTAGAAAGGCTCTCACCTGTGTCTGTGTGGTGGGGATGTCCCAATCCTTCACAGCCCGTACCTTCGCTTCAAGAGGCTGTTTCTTACCTCCACTAACCCAGTGGCCTAGGTAAGTCACGGTACCCTGCGTTATCTGACACTTCCTGGCCTTGATAGTCAGGCCTGCATTCTGCAGCGCCTGAAGCACTTGTTTCAGGTGGGATACATGATCCTCCCAGGTGTGGCTGAACACAGCAATGTCATCTAAGTATGCGACACTGACGTTTTCCAGCCCAGACAAAACCTGATTAACCATCCTCTGAAAAGTGGCAGGGGCATTCCTCAATCCGAAGAGCATCACAGTGAACTGATAATGTCCTTCCCAGGTTGAGAATGCCGACCTCTCTTTCGCTGCATCTGCAAAGCCGACCTGCCAATACCCCGCTGTGAGGTCAAAAGTACTCATGTACTTGGCAGAGCCAAGCTTGTCAATGAATTCATCTGCCCTAGGAATGGGGTGAGCATCTGTCTTCATGACAGAAGTGAGCCCCCTTTAGTCCACACAAAAGCGAACTTCAGTCTTCCCACTGCTGGTCTTTTTAGGGACCAGTACCACTGGGGTAGGCCAGGGGCTGTGGGATGGCTTGATCACTCCCACGGACAACATCTTGGACACTTCTTCTCAGGTAGTGTCCCTGAAATTATCGAACATCTGGTGAATTCTAATCTTCACCGGCTTACTGTCTCCAGTGTCCACATCATGGGTGCACCAATCTGCGACCGGGAGTCAGCGAAAACAGAGCGGCAAACTCTCCCATTAAATGGTGACAGTCTGTCAGTTGCTGTTCTAACAGTTCCGTTGCAAGTTTGACATTGTCAACTGACAAATCTGTGTCTTCAGTGTGCAGGAGGTCTTGGAGGGGATTTGTCTCCTCTTCAGTCTCTCCGTCAGTCACTAACGCCATGACCAAGTCATCCCGGCTATAATGGGGTTTTAGCCAGTTGACGTGAAAGACCCTGCACATCTGTTTACGTCCTTTCACATTAATGAAATAATTCACCTCACTGACATTTTCCAGCACACAATAAGGCCCAGTCCACTTGTCCTGGAGGGCACTGGGTTTGACAGCTCCATAATCCACACCCACTGGCCTGGTGAATAGACTGTCACTGTGGCCTTTTGGTCTTGCCAGTGCTTCACCAGCTCCTGACTGGCCTTTAGATTCTTTGTTGACTGTTCCATGTACTTTGCCATTCTAGACCAAAAGCTGAGCACATAGTCCACCAAATCTCGTGACGGGATGAGGGCTCGCTTTCCCATCCCTCCTTTACTAGACTGAGGAGATCTCATACAGGGTGTCCAAACAGAAGCTCAAAGGGGCTATACCCTACTCCATTCTGTGGCACCTCCCTGTAGGCGAACAGAAGGCATGGAAGGAGAATATCCCATTTTCCATCCCACCTATCATGCCTTTCAGGGTCTTGTTGAAGCGCACAACAAGTCCATTGGTCTGTGGATGAAAGGCGGTAGAGAACTGGTAGGTGACTCCACACTCTTCCCACATAGCCTTCATATATGCTGATATGAAGTTTTATCCCCTGTCCGAAACAACTTCCTTGGGGAATCCAACACGGGAGACTATCCCAATCAGAGCCCTTGCAACCACAGGGGCTTTGATGCTCCTCAGAGGGACAGCCTCAGGGTAGCTTGTGGCATGGTCTACCACCACCAAGATATATCTGTTCCCTGAGCTGGTTTGAGGATCCAAAGGACCCACAATATCTATGCCTATTCTCTCAAAAGGCCGCCCAACCACGGGTAGTGGAATTAAGAGGGCCATTGTGGTACCACCTGACTTGCCAGAAGTTTGACAAGTCTGGCAGGACGGACAAATTCATTACCTTTTAAGCCTAACTGTGGCCAGTAAAAGTGTGCAGACAACAGGTCCGATATCTTAGTCACTCCCAAGTGACCCGCTAAAGGAATTTGGTGAGCCAAATCCAAAAGGAACTTCTGTGGCATTGGGTAACTGTCAAGGATGGCACTCTATTAAGAGTGGCACAGGACACCCAGGAAGGATTTGGGTGGTTGTGCCAAAGTAAAGTGGACAGAATAGTTCACACACAGCTGAAAGAAAGGAGAGCGAAGAGTAGGCAAGTGTAGTAAGGGAAAAGGTACAGGATAGATTCCCTCTAGGGGTGTATGCAGATATAGGAAAAGAGTATTCCACGAACCTTAGGAAAACTCTAACCTTCTGCACAGTTTGCTATAACAGAGGCCTACGCTGTTTGCTCATGGCTTGGAACAACAGCTATAACGTAGAAACTAGACAAGGGAAGGGGCAGAGGTTGTCAGACAGAAACCAACAGACAAGCTCTGTACAAGGGGTCTACAAACGGTACAAGAGAAGACACTAACAGATAAATCCAGGGGGAAGGAAGTTGAATAGCAAACTAGCAGAAGGAAATGAAGGGAAAGCCGTATAACAGGATTGGATAGGGAGAAAGAACTGAAGGTTGAAAACAAGTAAGAAAGCAAGGGAGCAGCAGTCAGGAAACAGAGGAAAGCCGTATAACAGAATTGGATAGAGAGAAAGAACTGAAGGTTGAAAAACAAGTAAGAAAGCCAGGGAGCAGCAGTCAGGAAACAGGAACTGTAATAATTGAAAGTAATAATGAAGATAAACTGATGTGGATAACAGAGGACGGTAGGGTACAAGGTAGAAAGCTCAGAAAAGCAGGGAAGCAATGGACCAGCCCAAAAGGAGCAGGGCTGTAAGGAAGGAAGCCCCGAGGGATAGGGCTTAGGGCAGCGGAGTGAAGCAGGCTGCACGGCAACGAGCCCAGAAGGGCCGGGCAGCAAGGAGTGAGTCCAGAGGAGTAGGGCCGCTGACTGTAAAAGGGTGCAGGAGGACCGTAGAAGGCTGCTAGACTGGAAGCCCAGCGGACAAAGACTGTAGGTTGAAGGCAATGGAGTGATTTGCTGTAAGGCAGGAGCCTGGGAGGCAATGGCGGAAGGTAGCAGCGGAGCATGATCGGCTGCAAGGCAGGAGCCTGGAAGGCAAGGGTGGAAGGCAGCAGCGGAGTGTGATCGGCTGCAAGGCAAGAGCCTGGAAGGCAATGGCAGAAAGTAGCAGCAGAGCGTGATCGGCTGCTTGACTGGAGCCTGGAAGGCAATGGCGGAAGGTAGCAGCAGAGCGTGATCGGCTGCTTGACTGGAGCCTGGAAGGCAATGGCGGAAGGTAGCAGCAGAGCGTGATTGGCTGCAAGGCAAGAGCCTGGAAGGCAATGGCAGAAAGTAGCAGCAGAGCGTGATCGGCTGCTTGACTGGAGCCTGGAAGGCAATGGCGGAAGGTAGCAGCGGAGCATGATCGGCTGCAAGGCAGGAGCCTGGAAGGCAAGGACGGAAGGTAGCAGCGGAGCGTGATCGGCTGCTATGCAGAGGAACCGCATACAAAGATACGTAGCTCAAAGCAAAAAGGTGCTGGAAGGACTCTTAATGCAAGAGACTGAGCCCCTGCAGGCAGCAGCTTTTATGCTGCCTAGCCCAGCATAGAGGCAGGCTAACTGGTCGCACCTGGCTAAGCACACCTGCAGACAATCGGCCACCTCCCTCTCTGTTCCTGAGCGGGTGGAAGCAGAGCAAATCCCTAGAGCTTCTGGGGATTGTAGTTTCGATGATGACCAATAGGAATAGCCAGGAATAGATGGTTATAGCCAAGTGCATTGTGGTTGTTGAAGTTTGTTGGAAGAAATACAAAAGTACCAAAGTCTCGAAAATGAAAAATAAGGTCCATAATGATCGCCAATGTATGCGCCCATGGCGCAGGCATTACAGTATGCCCCTCTCCAGGCCCCTCTCCAGGCTCCCTGAAGGTTGACCAACAAGAAGAATGTCTGTCACACCGTGAAAGAGTCTTATTCCAAAAAGGCACATCATGAGGCACCAAAAACTGATTAAGGTTGTTAGATGAGAGTCTCGAAGGACGGGGACAGTATCAAAGTTCTGAATCGTTGCGGTAGAATTCAGAAAAGACAAGGTCTTAGAAGTACAAATTCCAGCAGTGTTTTCAGAGGAACTGTGAAATACTGTTGCAGGCTCCATGGCAAAACTTGGTTTGATAGGCAACAGTAAGGTGTTAGAAGGTGGAGCCAGAGGTACGGCAGAGTTGGTTGCTTTAGGAAGGTTTTCCAAGGCATCAGACGAGACAAAGTCAAGATTAGCCGAAGAAATTTCAGGAGTCACAGTGGCGGGTTCTCCATGATTAGTAGGAAGTTCAGAAACCACCGCAGCAGGGAGATCATGAATGACTGTAGAGATGTTCGATGCTGTAGCAACTGAGAGTGTGGGTGCCGTAGAAGAACGAGCGAGTAGTGACGCACCTGAGACTGACTGAGTAGAGTCTGGTAGTTCTAGTCCTTCAGAGGCACCAGCAGGAACAACCGGAGCTGTAGTCCTAAAAGAAAAATTGTTATCTGACTTAGCAACCGGTTCTGTCCGTGCAAGCCGAAAGGAAGGGGGTGGTTCTACTGCAGAAAGAGTGATGTGAGATGCTGCAACAGTAGCAGGTTTAGAAGGAGGAGTAGCAGAGATTGGGTTAGCAGATACAGTAACAGGCAGTATGATAGATGTGGGGTCAGGATAGGATAGGTGTTCTGAAGGCTGATCTTCAAAGTCTAGTGTGATCAGATTGCTAAGTGGGTCTGGGGTATTGACTGATGGAAAGGATGTATTCCGGACAGATTCTGGGTATTGTTCAGAATTAGAATCGTGGTCTGGTGTACAACAACCCGAGTTTCTGTGGCTGGAAGGTGAAAGAGCTGTGTCAGACTTTAGAAGGGATGCATATGCTAAATTTAGGTCTTCCATCTGCTTGGTATAAGTCTGTATCCTTTTCTGCGTGGCAATTTCAGGCCTTATCATATCGATCTTTAGAGACAAAATATCAGGTGTAGGACATAGTATCAGAAGGTCTGGAATATTGGGTCCCTTCATTAAATTTTTACTATGTAAATAACAAAATTCATCATAGAGATCTTCGGTCTGTCTTCTAAGGCGTAAGAGTTGTTCTTGAAGCAGATATGTACCATTAGCCTGATCTAAAGCTTCAGAATCTGGTGTAGCAGAAAATTCAGTTGTAGCAATAGGAAGACTGACCTTAAGGTTATTGTGGTTGGTAGATACTGGGGAAGTATTTAGACAACCGATGGTCAGTATTGGTCTTTTGTACCCAGGACTAGGTGGACTAACCTCAGGATACCTAATGCCGTGACCTGTCAAATGAGGGTTTCCAGTAGACTGGGAAGCTTGCCAAGCAGATCTTGAACATATCACTCTAGCAACAGCGTACTCTGGTTTAGAGACTCCCACAATGAGTGCTATGTCCTTGGCAGTAGCAGTGTTGTAATAAATGTCAGAAGATGCAGGAGTGTCTTTCTCTGTTTGGCCTAACAAGATCTGTAAGAATTCATTATCTTGTTGTAGCTCTTCAACAGATAAGGACTGCGGATCATAGTCACAAATGTCATAATAATTATACATGGAAGAAGGGTCAGCAAGCCAGTGAGTGTAGTACCGTGCTTGTAAATCTTTGTTAATTAAGACGAGACTGTCTTTAAGACTAATGTTCTTGTTTGCTGACTTTAGGCAACCTATGGATTTTTGCAAAGGTTTCTTAACCCGAAAGGAAAGCATCTTTGGTCTGTGTGTGCCTTTCCTGCCTATAGAACAAGAAATCTTTTGCTCTTGCATTCTGTCAAGGATGGCGCTCTATTAAGAGTGGCACAGGACACCCAGGAAGGATTTGGGTGGTTGTGCCAAAGTAAAGTGGACAGAATAGTTCACACACAGCTGAAAGAAAGGAGAGCGAAGAGTAGGCAAGTGTAGTAAGGGAAAAGGTACAGGATAGATTCCCTCTAGGGGTGTATGCAGATATAGGAAAAGAGTACTCCACGAACCTTAGGAAAACTCTAACCTTCTGCACAGTTTGATATAATAGAGGCCTACGCTGTTTTCTCACTGCTTGGAACAACAGCTATGGGTGTCTGTAACGTAGAAAATAGACAAGGGAAAGGGCAGAGGTTGCCTGACGGAAACCAACAGACAAGATCTGTACAAGGGGTTTACAAACGGTACAAGAGAAGACACTAACAGATAAATCCAGGGAAAAGGAAGTTGAATAGCAAACTAGCAGAAGGAAATGAAGGGAAAGCCGTATAACAGGATTGGATAGGGAGAAAGAACTGAAGGTTGAAAACAAGTAAGAAAGCAAGGGAGCAGCAGTCAGGAAACAGAGGAAAGCCGTATAACAGAATTGGATAGAGAGAAAGAACTGAAGGTTGAAAAACAAGTAAGAAAGCAAGGGAGCAGCAGTCAGGAAACAGGAACTGTAATAATTGAAAGTAATAATGAAGATAAACTGATGTGAATAACAGAGGACGGTAGGGTACAAGGTAGAAAGCTCAGAAAAGCAGGGAAGCAATGGACCAGCCCAAAAGGAGCAGGGCTGTAAGGAAGGAAGCCCCGAGGGATAGGGCTTAGGGCAGCGGAGTGAAGCAGGCTGCACGGCAAGGAGCCCAGAAGGGCCGGGCAGCAAGGAGTGAGTCCAGAGGAGTAGGGCCGCTGACTGTAGAACGGTGCAGGAGGACTGTAGAAGGCTGCTAGACTGGAAGCCCAGCGGACAAAGACTGTAGGTTGAAGGCAATGGAGTGATCTGCTGTAAGGCAGGAGTCTGGGAGGCAATGGCGGAAGGTAGCAGCGGAGCGTGATCGGCTGCAAGGCAGGAGCCCGGAAGGCAAGGGCGGAAGGTAACAGCGGAGCGTGATCGGCTGCAAGGCAGGAGCCTGGAAGGCAATGGCAGAAGGTAGCAGCAGAGCGTGATCGGCTGCTTGACTGGAGCCTGGAAGGCAATGGCGGAAGGTAGCAGCGGAGCGTGATCGGCTGCAAGGCTGGATCCTGGAAGGCAAGGACGGAAGGTAGCAGCGGAGCGTGATCGGCTGCTAGGCTGGATCCTGGAAGGCAAGGATGGAAGGTAGCAACGGAGCGTGATCGCCTGCAAGGCTGGATCCTGGAAGGCAAGGACGGAAGGTAGCAGCGGAGCGTGATCGGCTGCTATGCAGAGGAACCGCATACAAAGATACATAGCTCAAAGCAAAAAGGTGCTGGAAGGACTCTTAATGCAAGAGACTGAGCCCCTGCAGGCAGCAGCTTTTATACTGCCTAGCCCAGCACAGAGGCAGGCTAATTGGTTGCACCTGGCTAAGCACACCTGCAGACAATCGGCCACCTCCCTCTCTGTTCCTGAGCGGGTGGAAGCAGAGCAAATCCCTAGAGCTTCTGGGGATTGTAGTTTCGATGATGACCAATGGGAATAGCCAGGAATAGATGGTTATAGCCAAGTGCATTGTGGTTGTTGAAGTTTGTTGGAAGAAATACAAAAGTACCAAATTCTCGAAAATGAGAAATAAGGTCCATAATGATCGCCAAGGTATGCGCCCATGGCGCAGGCATGACAGTAACCACCAACCTTCTGGTGTCCTCGCCCCCAGGGTCTTTTTGGCTCACTGTAAAGGAGTCCATCCTCCCAGTACTCTTTGAACAGTCCATGGGCCTCACCCTTAGCCTACTCCTCTGCCTGCCTCTGCAGACCTGCCAGATTGGGACATTCTTTCTGGGCTGTGTAGAAGTCAGTCTGATCTGGGGCCCCAGCTAATGCAAACGCATCCAGCTTGGGCAGACCCTTCAGATCTGCGTCCACCTGGTCTTCCACCTCAGGTTCCTGTGCTGCGCCAGGCAACTCTGAAGTCACTGAGCCCCCTGCTACCAAAGTAGGGTCCTCCATGGCTAATAGCCCCTCTACCGCAGGAGTAGGCGACTCAGCCGTCTGTGGAACTGGACTAGGTGCTACCGGCTATGCCGGTCCTTCTAAAAAGCCTTCTGGAAGCACTCCAGGCGCTAGGGCTTTCAGAGTGTTCAACCTGACATTATCTTTGGCCCTCGATCGTGTAGCCACTACGACTATTTCGATATCAGGAAGATCATTACACAAGAGACATGGGACAGGGATGGAGTCTTTCACCTCTACACGGAGCTCAGTCGTTACACTCCGTCAGTTGAACTCTACTATCGCCAAGGGACACTTACTCTTACCATCAAATCCACTTACGCACAACTCAGGCCCATCAATATACTGGCCTGGCTGCTCACTGCCGGGTGACAGAGGTGACGCTAGCCGCAGTGTCTTGGACTGCAGGATCTTTGTGTCCATTGATGTACACATGCTCTAGATAGAGTTGAATATTATTGGGAACTGGGGTCTCTTCTGGAGATCCGGTACCTTTCACACTCAGTGTAACCAATTCACATCCAGCCACTCCCTGGCCTAGTGGGAAATCCTCCTCTGTGAGTCCAACATTCACTATGGCTTGCTTGGGTACGCCCTTGCAAGCAGGATCCCCTTTCCGATAGCCCAGCTCCTTACACACGAAACAACCTTTGGGTGGTGAGAACGCGGGTGTCCCAGTGTTAGGGGTGCCCGCACTCTTCTTTTCACTGTGCACGGCTTTACTAGAGTTTGGGGGTTCCCTTCACTCTTTTGGGGACCTGACATTGAAGAGGATTGGGTTGGACCTTTGTCCTTCCCATCCTTGTTTTTCTTTTTTGTTTGCCGATTTCTCTCCGGTTTGGGTGTGCTCGCCTGAGCCTTTTTCTGGGCTTGAGTACTCACAAACCTGTCTGCAACCTTTTCAAGCTCCCTAGGATCTGTGATCGTCTTGTCCACTGGATGCTGGTGTAGGTCAACCTCACAATTTTTCAACACATGCTCACACACAATCAAATTGTACATCCCTTTAAATGTGTCAACTTTGTTACCAGTCATCCACCCGCTCAGATATTTCAACGACAAGTGTGTGAACGCTTCAAATGTTTGCTCACTTTTCTTTCTGAGCTCTCTGAAGCACTTGTTATACTGTTCTGGGGTTTTATAGAACTTCCTGAGGGCTGCCTTACATGCTCTCATATCGTCACTCTCCTCAGGAGTTAGCTGAAGAATTGCATCAGTCCCTGGTGTCGATAAGCGACTCATCAGGGCTGCACCCCACAGTACCTCATCCACCTGCTGCAGCTGGAATGCCAGCTCAAGCGCTTCAAACCAGTCGGAAATATCCTTCCTCACGTCATAAGCCTCTACTAAATCTTTGGGGAGGTGTCGTTGGGGCTTATTCTGGGCACTCTGGTGTGAGCCACTACTACTGCCTTCGCTAGAGGTGGATCTGTTGGCCTCTTTCTTCTCTTCAAGCGCCAGCTTGTGCAGCTCTGTGCGGCCCTGTTCCGCCCAATGACGACCTTGTCCCGCTGTTCCTGTTCCTTTAGCGCTAGTCTCTTCTCCTCGAGCAGGAGTTTTCTAGCCACTACCTCATTTACAGCCGGAACAATTACTGGGTCCCTTAGAGACTGCCGAGGCCTGGGAACTGCGGGATGCAGCACTAGCCCCTGTCCTCACTGACACTCTCGAGTGTAGAGAACCCACACTTGCCCCTCGGCAGGATGATTGGCGAGAAATACTCCTCATGCGGTCGTCCTAGTCTTTTACCCCCTCCGGAAGGTCTTGTCCATTCGGGTACACAGGGCCTAGTCCATCCCCTGGGGTCTTCTCCCCAATCACCCTTGCTTCTACCCAAGCTTGGAGGCTGGTCAGGAACTTAGGATTATTAACGTTAGTGCTGTGGGGAAGTCCCCTCTCTTGAAATAAGACACGCAGGACATCCTTGATCATGCCTTTTATAGTCTCCCTGTCAAGCTCCATGACTATTAGTAATACCTAGTAGTGACTAAACGTTGACTGCAGCCACACTTTTATAGCTGGGTGACTAAGCTGTGCGCAAGGCTCCAACTGATCCGACTGCTTGCCACCAATGTGATGAATCAACTTCCGGGACACCAGTGGTCCAAGGATGAATATCGGTTTCTAAACCATCAATCAACCCCACACCTCTAGTACACCAGAAGGTATCCGAACAGATTGGAATACAAATGAATTATAAGACCTCCTTGTCCAATTTCTGGTAACGTGAACAGAACAGCAGGCTTATCTCTGCAAGGTCATAGATCGTTGGTTAGTTGCAACACAGCAAAAATACAATTATTACTCAATGATAAAAGCGACTGTCCAGTCAAGGTTGTATAAAAATGTCTGTTTTATTATTACTACAACAGACAGTTCTAGCACACTACGATTACAATCACACTTTAAAAGAACACAGAGGACAGACAGTTTCACAAAGGAAAGGGGTGTACTCTGGATACTGACAGGAGGATCGTTGGCAAAGCAATCAGTCTTACTGTTCAACGTTATTTGGTTTCAACACCAAAGGGGCAAATGTCATAACTGTCTCTAGGGGCCTTCAAAGAAGGACCAGGGGGGTAGAACCACAATGAACCTGGTGCTGAAGAAGTTCTTGGTGCTCAGCAGCGTTGAGGCGGTTCCAGGCCACTTTGCAGCCTGTGAGACAGAGTTAGTGGCGGGAAACAGCTGCGGGTACCAGGCGGCAGGCAGTTTGGCAAGCGAGGCTGGACAAACGTCTGCAGGCTGTCCGGCACAGTGGTTCAGGGCCAACAATCATTGTCGCTGTGCTGGTTGGTGGATTTGGAATGCTGGTGGAGGCGTCTTGGACGGCTCTGGTGACTGCGGCGTGACAACAATCAGCGATGCAGCCGGATGCAGTTCGAGGACTCGACTGTCTCGAAATTGTCCTTAAAAAGATGGACGCTGGATGATGCTTGTGTGTGTGGCACTCCTCTTAGCTTCTTCGCAGGGCTTGTACCCCAAAGCTCAGGAGGGTGTTAGCAGGCAACGGCCCTGTCCTTTGTCCAGAGACTCTCTGGCACTTCCCACCTAGGAAGCTTGCTGTTGCAACCTAGCAGGGCAGGCTGTGTGCTGGCTGGGTACCGGTTCTGGAGCTGCTGGACGGGTCTTCGGAGTCTGGTATCTCTCTCTGTTCCCGAGGAGATGTTTAGGGGAGGGATCTTACTTCCCTCTTGGAACTCCTAGTATTCCTTCACTGGCGGAAGATGTAAGGTAGACTGTACTTTCAGCTCGGTTCTTATGAGTCTTTCTTCTTACTCTTTGCAAAGTCTTCAGATGATTTCATCAGTTAGGGGCACAGCCCTCTTTTAAAGCCAAACGGGGCCCAGGGATTGGTGTAGTCCAAGCTTAACTTAAGTGAGCCAATCCTGGGTCTCCACCAATAATCTTCTGTGATGCTTCAGATCAGAACCAGGGTACTTGGCAACAGACAGGGGAAGGATGATAACATATACTTCTAAGTCCTACCCATCTTCCTGTCTGCTGGTCATCAAAGTATCTCCCTAATTAACTGAGCCCTATGCGGCGGTTGATCACAACATGGGCCTCCTTTGATGTATGGCGTTGCAGGCAGACTTTCGTCTCCTACAATTCACATACTTCCCTGCTCTGAAAGGAGTGGTTCCAGACATGATATTCACTGCCCTTTCATACCAAGGAAGGGTGTTAGTACCAAGTTGACACATTGCATTACAAAGAGGTGTCTCCACTGTCATTTCCTGCACCCAGGCCTTCCCTGAGGCCTGCTAATAAACATTCTTCAGTATTCGCTGCCACCAGCAAGGTTTGACAATGGAGATGCAAATCCAGGGGGCCTTGAAATTCTAATCAGGCTGCCCACAGCAAGACTTTTGATGTACACATGGCTGTCAGGTACACATGACAGGGGAGAGCGGCTCTGGTAAACTGTGTCCTCCCAGAGTACAAGACTATTTTTCTGCTGTGCAGTGAGCATGGAAAATATGTGCGGGAATGACCCCACATATTTCAGAGGTTGTTCTCCCATCCTTCATTCTTTTAAATAAACAAAAAACCCCAGGTGAGCGCACTCTTCCTGTGCGGATGGTGGTATCCCTCACACCATGTCCGTGCACTCCAGCAGGTAAGACTTCTTGATAGTGACACTTTTTATCCTAAATCACGCTTCACATCAAGAACCGAGGCCCTATATCGAAGTAACAGATACAGTAATAAATTTAGTCCCGACTCTGGCTCAAAACATAGAAGAAAAGGAAGAAAAACGCAAAGGAAACACAACGAAAAGAAAAAGCTCCATTCTACTGAGGATAAAAGGTCTGAAAAAATCACAGCATCCCCAATGGTAGGGGATACCCCGGGGGGAGGAGAGCCATCTGATCTGGGGAGTCTCCCAAGAGGCCTTTTGCCAAAAGAAATAAAAATGGCCGTACATGGTCCCCAAGAGGCACCTCAAGACAGTAGGGAAAAAGGCTCCACTCCTGTGCCCATGAAACAACTGTGGGCCTGGATTCCGAAAGCTCTTACATCCCACTCAAGAAAATAGCAACTCGCCGACCTAAGACGACCACTACACTCTGTTGCTCTTCAAGATAGCGACAATCCTACAAAAACTGTATTAAAGATGGGATTTTGGAATACGCGAGGCCATCAGCCCCTTACGACAACAGGTGGTCCCGACTTAGGCGAATTTGACATTCTCTGCCTCCAGGAGACCTGGTTGGTTGAAAAACCTACGCTTGATGGCTTTGCCATCGAAATCTCTCCAGCCCTGAAAGGATCTAACGGGCGCCCGTCGTCGGGACTTCTATGTGCTGTCCGCTGTGGGAGCGGAATTAACATCCAAAAGAGGCTTACTTTGTCCCCTTCCCACCTTTCAATATTAGCAAATTTTGAACACCTCAATTTAGAATCAAGGAAAAAGGTGAATATCCCTGTTGCAATTATTAACATCTACTGGAATCCACATACTACTTAAACATACGTTTTGTCACGCTGTTGGAACAAACAATTGACAAAATTTATGTGGAGCAGCAAGTAGCACGTATAAACATCTGCGGCGATCTCAATGCTACTTGCAATAGAAAAATTTCAACCGTCAGAGACGAAAAGATTAGCAAGATTCATTGAATTAATGTGTGCCCAAAATCTCTGCGCAAGCGTGCGAAAGCGTGCGAATCGCAGCGCAAGCGTGTGAAAGCCACGCACATTGATTCATGGAAGTCCGTGCGCGTGTAAATACTGGGTTGTGCGCTAAAATCCTGCGTGGCGCACGCGGGCGCACACGTCATCAAACGGCGTGCGCTATGCGCACAGCGAAAGCGCACATAGCGCGGTGCACACAACAAAAGTAGGCGTAACATGGGGCGTAACACGCGGAATGGGGAACAACGCGTGAAAATGTGGGTGTTACGGGGGAAGTACAGGAGGCAAATGCGCGGGACGCCCACACGTGTGCCTACAACACGTATTCATGGAATCGAACAGGGGAAACGCGTGCGCCAAAAAAGACGCGCTAATCCGGAAACACATACGCCAGCAGGAAGCAGAAACAAACAGCAAACAAGCTCAGACGCTACGATGAATATACCGTTCCTCGCAGCAGTGGTCGTGGGACACCGCAGGAGGAGGAGGATAGTCAGGCCCAGAATTTTTACACCCAGGACCAGCCTTTTTGGGATGCCTGATGACCAGGTGTATGGGAGGTGCAGGTTTCCACCTCACATAATACTCGACCTGGTGAGTGAGTGGGAGGATGACCTCACATCACCCACCCTGTGCCCCCAAGCACTGAGCCCCTTGGAAAAGGTGCTCAATGTTCTGCACTTCTTGGCCATTGGTTCATTTCAGCGGACAAGAGTGGGGGGGGGTCACAGGCCACGCAGTCACGCTGTTTACACCGGGTGTTGGCCATCATTACTGTACGCCCATGAGTCCGCAGGCACATATATCTGCCCAGAACACCTGCAGAAAGGCAGGCTGCCGTCCAGGATTTTTACGGGGTGGCACAATTCCCCAAAGTGCTAGGTGCCATTGATTGCACCCATGTGGCTCTACGTCCTCCCAGGGCAACTGAGCACATCTATAGAAACCGCAAGCACTGGCATTCCATCAACGTGCAGGTAGTATGTGATGCCAAGGGAATCATCACCTCAGTATATGCCAACTATCCAGGGTCCACCCATGACAGGTTCATTTACAAAATGTCAACCCTAAACCGGGACCTAGAAGCTGGGCGGCATGGTGATACATGGCTGCTTGGTGAGTATAAATGCCTCTGCACATGCATGCATGTCAGATACTGAGTAATGTCACAACCCCACTAATGATACCCATCATCACCTCCCCAGGGGACAGTGCCTACCCTCTGAGTACCCAAATGATGACGCCAATTCGGAACCCCACCACACCACCCGAGGTAAGATACAACACAGCCCATATTGCAACCCGGGGCATAGTGGAGCGCACATTCGGAGTGCTCAAGTCACGCTTTCGCTCCCTTGACCGCTCTGGTGGGCAGCAGCTATACGCTCCCCCAGTAGTGTGCAGGATCATAGTGCAGCATGTGTCCTGCACAACGTTGCAACCCGCCGGGGCCTGCCGGTGGACATGGTGGTGCCCCCACATCCCCAACCACATGCACAGCCGCTGCGCATGGGAGGGGAAAGGGCACGTGGTGAGGCAGCCTGTACGTAGCTGGTGGCTAATTACTTCACCTAAAATCACACCCCTGTGGAGTGCACACAGCCCTGGCACATACCAGTTGACAATCAATGATGATGACATAAGGGTCAGTCAACTGTCACAACCATACCAGCCTGAGATTGGTCACCTGGAAGTGTTACATTGTGTGCATCCCTACCTACCTAAAGACAACCAATGCTGTGTCACAAAAAGACACACATTTATGCTGCATGAACGACTACCCCCTTGCAAAATAGAACATGAAAACAGCGCCATGTCACCCAACCCCTCCCCATCTCTGCTACCCATCTCACCATGGCATGTCATGCAATGTGAAAGCAAACAAAGGAATGTACAACACATGACACAAGTGTCACAAAGTGCACTGTCCCAAATGTAAACAGGCCACAGACAATATGCTCCCAGTAATCAATAACAAACAGCACACATGACGAAATACTTACCAGCAACACAATACAGCAACACAGGATGAAACATTGCCAAAATATGACAGTACCAAATCAAAGTAGTGCAAGTTTTACAACCTGAATAATCCAGCACATCCACCCCTTCCAACTGCAGAGTGTTGACGTCAGGCAAATGTGTCAGTGTACTGCATACAACATGAACTGCATCCACAAAGGAGACGGCCTTGTGAAGACATGAAGAAGGTACCTGTGAATAAGGAGGAAGACATGGATGCACAAGCACATATCAATACACCATGCAGTGTTCAATACAACAAAAATCCCCACTAGGGATGTACACACAGTTTTGACTACAGACTGCCCACACAGCTCATGGGAGCCCAATGTCACTGTGTAAGTCACTGTCACTTGATCACACCCTTTGCAAGCCCATGGAAAGGGAAGCAGGAGGTGTGTGTGTGTCAGGAACCCAAGCATCTAACCCAAACACAGGACAAACCTGCATGTGCCCAGCTGGAATACACAGTGGATGCCCACGGGAGCCACACAAGGCAACACACTGTAAAAAAATAATAATAATTAAAATCAAAAATGGCCATGTGGGGGCCGGGGGGTGGGGGAAGGCCACCCAGGAGGTTCAAGGACAGGGTGCACACCAACACCCGCCTGCGTGGATGTTGCGGAAAGAAAAATACCTCCATGGGCTCATGGCCTGCACGGCTACGCTATTGTGGGAGAACTTCTGCTGTCGCTCTCTTCACCCTCTGCTTCTGCATCAGGAGGTGGTGGTGCTATGGGAGGCAGCCCACGCAAAGCCCTGGTATGGTCTTCCATTTCAGCAAGCATGCAGGTGTTGAAGGTCTGATTCTGAAGGATGATAGTGCGGAGATCCCCATGCAGCACTTCATGGGTTGCCTGCATTTCTGCACGCATGGCCTTGCGTGATGACCGGATCTCCTCCCGAGTTGCCTGCAGCTCAGCTGAGAGCGAACGTGTGAGCTGCTCCAGCTGCTGTTCTGACCTTAAATTTCGGGAAGGCTCAAGTTCACTTAGAGTCTGCCTGAGGAACTGGAGTTCTAACCTCAAGGCTTCCCTGTGGCCCTGTGACTCTACAGAAATGGCTTCCCGCAGAGTCTCCAGTGCCGCCCGTCGGTCCCTGTTGGACGCCAACATGTCTTCCCTGTGTGATTGGCAAATGGAGTCTGTTGCCTGCTGTTGTTGCTCCATCTGCCTTTCAGGGGGGAGAATGGAAGTGGCCACCCTCTCCATTGCCTGAGCCATCATTTCAACTGATGCTCCCTGTTATGCTGTTATACCGTACATGGAGTTTTCCCATACAGTATTGCCTGGTGGCGCACGGCCACCGTGTCAGCGGGCACCACATCTGTTTGGGGCAAGGCGGTCTGTACCTTGCTGTGCCGGCACTGCCTGAGGCTGCAGGACTGCATTTCCCCTCTGATCTGCTGGCCCAGGAACAGGATCAGATGTTGTGGAGTGTGACCCTGCATCCGTAACTGCCAAAGGCGGACTTACCAACACTGACATCCCCATAGAGGGTTCTACCCCTGGTGCAGGAGGGCTGGACAGAACAGAATCCCTGCCAGAAACACTCACCTGCGACACACATAAGTCTCATCATCCGATTCAGCACCTGAATCATAGAGGTCTGGGGAGGTGCAACCAGAGACACCCCTGGACAGTATGGTCTGCAATAAGATTGTGTTTTCACCCACCACCACACCACGTCCTCCACTGGTGCCCCTGCGATTCCTCCTGGGTCTGCACCATCTCCTCAACCTCAACAGCATCAAGTGCGTCATCACCTGCAAAAACATGAAAGACAATAAATGGAAACAGGCATGAGCACCATAGCACACACATAGGCCTGACAAGCCAGAGATCCAGTACATGATTTACACATGTCCCACATGACAATAACCCTGGCATGCATGCACTGTCAATGAGTTGGAAGGGGAGGCAAAAAGTAGACACTGAGGACACCAAGATGGAAAAGCAACACATTTGCTGCATGCTGGGTAGCACTGGCATCACACATTAGCCTATGAGTGGCATGTCCAAAACACATACATGACACATGCCAGCACACAGATGGCATGTAGCCTAGCCATGGTACATTTGACAAGTACAGCCATATGTCAGTGAATGAGTACTGTCACCCATCCATGTGAGATGCACATGATGAGATGAAAAATGCTAAATAGTGTGACAAAATACGCACACTGCAACATATCCAGTGTACAATAATACAGTGATCGCAGGAAGAAGTACACATCAATGTTTGATCACTTCAACATGACAGGAAACAACTATCATGTTCCACATTCAAACAGGCCCCAAAAATTAATGTGAGCAGGCCAATACTCAATCAGCCTGAATGGTCTAATCATTCACATAACAAGGCAACAAATGTGGGCCAATGTGGGGTGTAATCAATGACAGAAGCATGTCACATATGTGGCATCAGGGCTGAAAAATGCATTGCAATTGAAACAATCAGCCTGAATGAACACTGAAAAATTCAGAACAATGTTGTTGCAAGATGACAGTTCAAGGGCAACTGAAGTAATGTGGCACTAATTGGCTACTGTGGGCAGAAGGGATACTGTCATACCCAAATCCAACGCCGGTGAATGTTTTGGAGGAAGCACATGGGTGACCCATACCACTCAGGAGTACACACCCTCACCTGGCACTCAATCAGAACCCGTCACCCAAACAACATACACATGGATTACACACACATGCATGGGCACTCACTGGACAATGCGTCGTAATCTGGTAGGTCTCCCACACCTTGGATATGTTCCTCTGTGACAAAGGTTCCAGCAACAGACTAATGTTCAGTGAGTTGGTTGTCCTCTGGTGGAGACCCAACGCCAGTCACCAGAGTAGAGGCATGATTTGAGGCCAGCTTGTTCTTTGCTCTGTGTTTCAAGTCATTCCACCGCTTGTAGCAATCATCAGCTGTGCGCCTCACAAATCCAAGGGCACTAATGTGGTCCGCGATGGTCTGCCAGTGTGCTCTACGTTGACCAGGTGTTGTCTTGCACCCTGCAGATACCAGCATTTCGCGGCTATGTACCGACACATAGGCCACAAATGCATCAAGTTCGGTGTCATTAAAGCTAGGCTTCCTTGACGTGCCGGAGTGTGTAGCCGTGTCTGGGGTCTCAGCCTGTAGTGCCAGAGCACACTTCTTCTTCTTTTTCAAAAGTGGTGCGGATCCTGAGTGGCTTACGCCACTCTGGTCAGTAGGGGCAGAAGCGCAGGTGGACTGGGTACTAGAAGTGTGCGAATGCACAATGACCATATGTCTTGGTGCAGGCATTGGCTGCAAGGTGATGTTGGCAGGGCCAACGTCGGTTTGTTGGACCTGGATCGACACTGTCCCGGCTGGGAGACTCAGAGCTGGGGTGGATAGATATGCAGCTGCCCCTGCAGCCTCCCCACCCTGCCTACTTGGGGCAGCAGATGACATTGCGGCCCCAGATCCACGTGGCCTGGTGACAGCAACTTGCACCGCCACACGTGACTTAGACTTGCTGACCTGGAAGTCAGCCTGGGAGTCATCCTGTGCCGGTTCAGGAGCCAAAATGGGCCGGTCCAACAAGGGCTGAGCTGGGATGGTGTCAGCTACGTTTCCCACAACCATGGGGGGGGCATGGGTGTCCCTGATTGGTCCTCCACACACGGGGATCTAGGGGCACCCTGCAAATCCTGGCCACGTCCCCTACCGCGCCCACCACGCCCACCTTTTGGAGGTCGGCCACCTTTGCCTCCCTTACTGCTTGGTCACCTCCCAACCATGGCACTGCTGTTGTTGTGCGTATGGGAGTTGCAGTAAACAATTGTCCTGGGCAATTCGGGTGAAAGGAGTAGGGTACTAGATGGAATTCGTACCCTAGTGCTCTAGCAAGGCTGTATGTGACCCTGGGGGAAGATGACGGGTCATGCAACGCACAGGCACCCCAAAAACAAAAGCACACGTGCACACAACCCCTGGTAGACCACGTGCGTGGAAAAATAAACCCGCACGACACTGTGGCACCCAGAAACACAGAAATAAGCGTACGTGTGTTACACGCAGCCTACAATGACCTCTGAAGGGGTACGCGACACACGGGGGCAACCACATTTGAAAAATACGTGCGCGACTCACCGTCTGCCTTGAAAAAGAACGTGAAAAGGACGCACGTGTGTGCGTAGGCAACACCCCTGCCAAAAGAAGAAAAGAACGCAGTCTGAGGAAACAGGGAGTACGAACTGGAAACGTTGTGAAGTAATTGCGTGTGAACCAACAATAAGTACAAGATATACCCGTTCGCTCTCCACAAAAAGCACGTACAAGGAAATAGCGTGATACTCGTACCTTTTAAGCCAGCCCACACGTGAAACATCACTTACGCGCTTACGCGCTAAGGCCCTTTCCTCCAATAGCACGGTGACATGCAGTTTTCTCACGTGCTGATTCACTATGCACCTGTGTTGTGGGCAACGCCTGCGCGCCTAACGTCACTGACGCGCTTACGCGCTAAGGGCCTTTCCTCGAATTACACGCTGACGTGCAATTTTTTCACATGCCAAATCACTCCGTATCAAGCTGGCCACGCGAATACACACGAAAGACCATGCTCCTGCCCAAAAGGCCATTTTCCTGCCCCCAGAGCCCCAAGCACGCTCCCACCTGCCATCTGCTGCTGCCTGACTGCCTGCTGCCCACGTGCCCTGCTATTTGCAGCCTGAACGTCAGCCAGGGGTGCAGTTGCTGTGACCACCCCTGCTGAAACTGACGACTCCCGACTGGGATACCATCTGCTCCACAGCCCAGCCCCAGGACCCAGTTGCCCACCCACACCTGCCTCTGGGGTTGCCATGTCGGGCACAACACCATCTGACACCACTGGCAAACCCCAGCCAGAGAGGCAGAGGGCCACCAGCTTCAGTGCCAGGGAAGTTGGTTTCCTGGCGGAGCAAGTCCTGGGGCAGTATGATGCCCTCTTTGGAAGTTCGCGTGCCGACAATGAAGGACGGACCAGGATCTGGATGGACATCGTGACTGCCATCAACGAGGAGGGGGTGGCAGTCCGCAACATCAAACATGTCCAGAAGCGCTGGGAGGACTTCAGGTCCAGGACCCTTGACAAGGCCCAGCGCCTCTTGAAGGCAGCAGATGCCAAGGGGCGCCGGGGCCACCTGTCGGACCACCAAATGAGGGACCTGGAACGCACACGCCCAGCGCTCCACGTCCAGGTCCTTGAGAGGCAGACCCGTCTGGAGTCGAACGGTAAGTGTACATGCATACTGATTGGACGCTGTGCGTGTTGTGGTGTGCCAGTAGTGTGCAGGTTGCACATGTGTTTTTGTAGGGCCATGTATGGATGTGTATGTACAGGGGCGTGAGGCTGACACATGTGAGTCCTCTCATGTGTGAGACACATGGATGGTGTATGTGTTGGTAAGCATGCAGGCCAAATGCAGGTGTGGGAGCATACATGTTTGAATTACTGTGTATGTACGTTGGCATGGTTGTGGTATCACACATGGATGGTGGTTCCAGCTGCGTGTATCTGCACTGCGTACATGTGGATGTGTGCGTATTTGACAAGTGTGCAACTGTGATGCAACATGAATGCATGTGACACTGACATGTAGAAGGCTGAATGGCAGATGTGACATGGATGGCGATCTCATCACTGCGACAGTTGGTGGAGATGTACACATGCATGTAAGTGTGGTGGCCTGTGTGCATGTGTTGTGCACTCCCCGTGTTTAATGTGACATCAGGCTCACCTTCGGCTGCTCGTGCTGTTGTTTGTGTATGGATGGTGCTGCCTAGTGCAATAATGCTGTTGAATTGCTCATGTGTGTGAGTTGAAATGACATGTGTGTTGGGGAGTGTGATGCCATGTCTGAAGTTTGACACTGACACTCATGTACAACTGTCATGTGTGTATCAGTCCATTGTCCAGTGCCCTGATGCCTGTGTTCTATCCCTGTCTGCAGCATCAACTGATGAAGAGGGCGGAGAGCGTGCTGTGGAGCAAAGCGGCAGGGATCGCACAACCAGCCGGAGACGCAAGGCCCGGCTCCCCTCCCAGGTTGCCATCTTGTCGAGGAGTGAGGAGTCTGGTGCCGCGTCCCAGGCCGCTGCTGCTGAGGGTAGGTCCAAGAGGCAGAGGTTGGAGGTGGACTCCTCGGCAGCAGAAGGGGCAGCTGAGACCCCACAGGGTCCGACGGAGGAAAATGGCACAGAGTCATCCAGGTTGGTGGGGGGTTTGGTGGAGGAGGAGGCCGTGGAAGGGACACACACGGGGTCTGGAGGTGGGGATTCCACTGGTGCTAGTGGTGCAGTGCAGGAGCATGGACAGGAGGCAGCACAGGCCACCGCGGAGGTGCCTGTGTGTAATCCTGTCCCCGATCCTGTGACTGCATCATCCCGCACCAGCAGGGATGCCTACGTCCAGACCCGTTTTCAGGGAGGGGATCTGCTTACAACAACTGGCCTTCCTCTCCCTGCGAACGTGGCTATCCGGGACCGGGTTGAGCCTGTCCTGAGTGGGATGGCGTTGCATCAACGGGGCATGCAAGGTGACCTGCAGTGTTTTCGTGAAGACACTGCACGTCATCTCGAATGGCTCATTGACCGCATTGACCTGCTGGGACTGGTCACCAGGGCTAGATTCCTCCGTTTGCTGGACCTTGTTCCGAGCCCCTCCTCACCTGAATACCCTACGTGCCAGTCTTCCTCCATGCCATCTTCCCACCCATGTATCACCTGGGTACGCTGTGGAGCTGCCTCTGACCCAGGTGCCAGGCTTGTAGGGGACACATCCCTGCCACAGTCGGGAGTCGGACGTCCAGCAGGGGTGGCCACCACGGCAACTGCACCCCAGCCACAGGAGGATGTGCAGGCAGCAAGAGCCAGTGCACAGGCACAGGCACAGCAGCAGCAGCAACAAGGTGGGAGCCATGATGGCTCGGGGCCATCGACATCGGAGGGGCAGGCATCGGCCAGAGGGCAGGAGGACCCAGGATTACAAATGTCTTCCATGTGGCAGCGGTTGGGCCACGCCATAGATGCAGAGCGGCAGCGGGCGGAAGAGGCACGGCTCACAATGGTCAGGGCAGAGAACTTCATGCGGAGGGCACTGAGGCGGGCCGAGTGCCACGTGGCAATTCGCAGGGAGTTGGAGGTCAACATGTCATCGTCCCTACAAGCCCTCGGGGCCATGGAAGAGGACCGCCTCCAGGACATTGAGTGGGAGTTCGATGATGCCCTGGCCCTGAACATCGAAAAGTGAGCCGTCGGACTAGCCCGCCGCCATTGTAAATAGTTTTTAATGTTAGGTTTCATTTTCGTTTTACTTTGATTTGGGGTGATTGGACTATCCCCCACACATTTGTATATAGTTTTGTTCTTAGGTAGTTTCTTAGGTAGGTTTCATTTCTTTCGTTGGGCTCATGGACCCTTGACAATGGATTGTACATAGTTGGACAATGGATTTATTTGAACTTTTCATTTGGATTGAACATGGATTAATGGATTTTTCTTTTTGACAATGGATTGTACATAGTTGGACAATGGATTAATTTGAACTTTTTCTTTGGATTTCACCATGGATTAATGGATTTTTCTTTTTGCGTTTCCTTTGGATTTGCTTTGGTGGAGGGAGAGTTTGGACTATTTTTCTTTTGTATTTCTTTGTATTGGTTATACTCTTCATTTACTCATCTTTTGGACATGCTTTTCATTTCATGTTTGCTATTTTGTTATGCTTTCATTTCATTGCTTTATTTTTGTCCATAATACATTTTGATATTTTACTTTTACCATGTGTGTGATTTTCTCATTGGGTTCATGCATGTGAAAATGTGGGTTTACGCAATCAATGCCAACCAGTGTGTGTGACGGACATGTGTTGATGTACATAGTTCACTTTTGGTTTGTGTCTTGAGATAAGCATGTCAGTGTGGGGTGGATTGGGAAATCATTGCGTCTCAAGACTGGGGTGGCGTGCTATGGTATTTTGGTGTAGAAGTGGGCCATGATTGTGCATCTTTATGTCATGTAGGGGGGGGGAAATGAGTGGGGGCCTGCTGGCAGGTGCCCCTCACTGCTGGGGGATAGGGGTGCAGGGGGACATGAGTGGGACATGAGTGGGGGCCTGCTGGCAGGTGCCCCTCACTGCTGGGGGGTGCGGGTGCAGGGGGACATGAGTGGGGGCCTGCTGGCAGGTGCCCCTCACTGCTGGGGGGTGGGGGTGCAGGAAGACATGAGTGGGGGCCTGCTGGCAGGTGCCCCTCACTGCTGGGGTGTGGGGGTGCAGGGGGACATGAGTGGGGCCTGCTGGCAGGTGCCCCTCACTGCTGGGGGGTGGGGGTGCAGGGGGACATGAGTGGGACATGAATGGGGGCCTGCTGGCAGGTGCCCCTCACTGCTGGGGGGTGGGGGTGCAGGGGGACATGAGTGGGACATGGGTGGGGGCCTGCTGGCAGGTGCCCCTCACTGCTGGGGGGGTGCAGGGGGACATGAGTGGGATATGAGTGGGGGCCTGCTGGCAGGTGCCCCTCACTGCTGGAGGGTGGGGGTGCAGGGGGACATGAGTGGGACATGAGTGGGGGCCTGCTGGCTGGTGCCCCTCTCTGCTGGGGGGTGGGGGTCAGGGGGACATGAGTTGGTGATCACTAGTGCAAGGTGACATGTGGCCCGGCTGGGGGGCATGCCCATGGTGGATGGGCTGCCTGCGGGACATGACCAGGGGTGCAGGGTAGTCTCCTGTGGTGTGGGCTGCCTGCAGGGCCCGTGGAGGGAGTAGAGGGCACACCTGAGAGGACCCACACTGCCAATTCACGTGTGGGACACCCCGTGCACCCCACTGGATACACGTACCCCACTCTGACAGCGAAATTGCGTGTGAAACTTCCCGCACACCCCCGAAATACATGTACCCCACCTGCACAGGGCCAATCGTGTGTGAAACTTCCCGCGCACCCCCCAAATATACGTAGCCTGCTCGCACAGGCCCAATCGCGTGGGAAACTCCCCGCGAACCCCAGTAGTACACGTACCACGCTCGCACAAGGCCAATCGCGTGTGAAACTTCCCGCACCCCCGAAATCCAGGTACCACGCTCGCACAGGGACTACCGTGTGTGAAACTCCCTGCGTACCCCCCAAATACACGTAGCCTGCTCGCACAGGCCCAATCGCGTGTGAAACTCCCCACGAACCCCAGTAATACACGTACCCCGCTCGCACAGGGCCAATCACGTGTGAAACTTCCAGCGCACCCCCGAAATCCACGTACCACGCTCGCACAGGGCCTACCACGTGTGAAACTCCCCGCGTACCCCCCAAATTCATGTAGCCTGCTCGCACAGGCCCAATCGCATGTGAAACTCCCCGCGAACCCCAGTAATACACGTACCCCACTCGCACAGGCCATATTGCGTGTGAAACTCCCTGCGAACCCCAGAAATACACGTACCCCGCTCGCACAGGCCCTACCGCATGTGATAATTCCAGCGCACCCCAGGAATACACATTCGCCGCTCTGCGTTTGCTGTGTAGCGGCCCTGTAAGCTGGTCCAGGGTTAGCGCAGCCCTTTGCGCTGGATTGGGGATTTTGATGGCTTTTCCTTGCGCGAGGGGCGTTCTTGGGGGCGTAACTGGTGCTGCTGGATGTTCTCTGCACCAGGGCTCTTTTTGCCTTGGGAATTCCATGAATACGCGGTGCGCCAGAATGCTCTTTAGTGCACGTGGCTGGCGCAAGCTGGCGCACAATCCCTCTCTGCGCTGCTCGCGTGCGCTGCCTCTGCGCTGAAATCTATAAAAACTCTGCCTCAGAGGAGCGCGGTAACATCTGGATAGAGTTAATGGATTCTAGACACTTCTACAACATCGACCATTCATTCGACCAGTTAGCCCTCATCCCTACATGGGAAAGAGACAAATCTTCAACAGCAATTGACTTTATTTTTGTCTCACGTGCTACGCTCTCACTAATTACCTCTTTCAAAAACAAGCGATCATAACCTTCTGACCATGACCTTGGATTCGTTGGTACCTCAGAAACCAAGGTTAATGTTGAAAATGGAAACCAACAATCAAGGAAATCGCCTTCGATTGACTGCAAGAGATATTGAAGACTTAACGGAAAGCTACAGAAGACAGCCAGAACCCAATGAAGGGCGGGGAGCCTCCTCAACAATAAATTATCAACCACTCCTCACAGTATATAGGGCTGGAACAAGAAAGCCAAATCAATCCCTACAAATATAAAAACACAATTTTGATAAAACTCTGGTCGAAAAGACACGCATCCTTTGACAAATCAAAAGAGTGGCATCCAAACATAATTCAAAGTCCCTTAGGAAAACCCTCTGCGAAAAGGCAAAGAAATACAAGTCATGGCTCAAAGGTTATTGAATAAGACTTTACCAACAAGATTCGGAAACAAAGTTAAAACAGGTGAGGGGCCACAACTCCCGCAAATTCTGGTCCCTAATAAGATGCACAGGAACGCAAATTGATGATGCGCTCACTAACTCCGTCGGAGAAGCTAGTGGGTGAATCACTTTACAACTCTCTTTTACTCGCCACTCTGTACCTACTCACCTCCGAAGGAAAAAACGCACACAGGTTGGGAAGATTTAACCAATAAAGATGACATCGAAGGAGTAATTCGAAAACTGAAAACATCCAGAGCACCGGGCCCGGATGGGCTGACAAACACCGACTTAAAAAGCCATCCAGTCGAGTGGTCAAATCTCATCAGTGATGTATTCAAAAGATGGAAGGATCTGTGGTCCACTCCGTCCTCTTGGACATCTGCGGTGGTAGTCCCAATTCTTAAGAATGGAAATAAAGAGGACCCTAGAAACTACTGCCCGATTGCTCTGCTTGACACGATCGGGAAGGTTTTCAGCTCCTTACTACTCACATGATTCCAAGCGTGGACAAAGTCTTCACCCTGTGCCGACCCTTTTCAATCAGGCTTCATGAAAAACACTGGTACGTCAGTCAACATTATGCTTTTGAGCATTGTAAAAAGCAAAATCAGAGATGGCAGCCCAAGGGTCTTCCTTGCGTTTATAGATCTGGCAAAGCGTTTTATATCGTGGATCGGGAAAGACTATGGACCAAACTCTCAGCTTGGAACTGTCCAAACACAATCCTCGATCCAATAAGAGCACTGCATTCGGACACTAAAATGAGAGTCCGCCTCGGTCAACAGGGCCGCCTCTCGGAAGAAATTCCCACTAAAAGGGGGGTAAAGCAAGGCTGCCCCTTGGCTCCTACACTTTTCATTGCTTATCTCAGTGACTTTAAAGAATTTGTGTTGTCAGGAAAGATTTCATATTATATGTAATTTTCCCGCCATGTGGCAACCCCCAAACTATTTGCTGCTGTTTTACACCCTGATCTAGACTTTGCCAGAGAAGCGCAGCCTTCTGCCGCACTCCTCTGGGCTTTCGCTCAATTCTTATGGGGAAACTGACATGCCCTTAAAACAGTCAGTACTGGGAGACTTTGTTTCCCTTAGTCCTTTCCTCATGTTGCAGCTTTTGTGCAACATGAAACAAGAGTGCACTGTAACTTACTTTACTGCGCTCTTAGGTCTCTAGTCATTCCAAAGGCCCTAGAACCTCTCGCTGGACTTATTATAAACTGTGCAGGTGTGTCACGTACAGGACTCGTGGCAGCTATCATTTCTCTTGTGTTTTGAACCCTTTTGCGCCATGTTATCCGCGCTTACCGCGTTTGGCACAAATGAGTGGCCTGGCTCCAAAATGGCCATGCCACAAGGTTCTTTGTCCTGTCCTCTGACCGTCTTGCCCCTTCACCTTCCCCAGGTCGAGTCGACCTGGGTCCGTCCTTATTTGGTCATGCACTTTCCCCCGAAACCCAACGCTTTCGCTGGCTTCTGCATGTCTTGTGTGTGCCTCCAGGATGTGGGCTGGGATGTCTGTTCCTAATACACATCCTGGGTGCCAGAGAGTCTGGAGTGTCCTGAATGCCTGGGACCACCGTGGTCTGTGATAGGTCCACATATGGTATGAGTGTTTGTGAGCAGATCTCCCATTGGGTCCTCTCCATTTTGGCGCAAAGGGAACTTTGGATAAGAGGAGTCTGAAAACACCACTACCATGTCGATCTCCTGAGTTCACACCGAACAAGGGATAAGGAGCCAAGTATCCTGCAACAAGAAGCTGAGCCGAGGAACCGCTGGTGACCCGCTGAAGGTTTGGCACCCTGAGGCACTGTCGTCCTGCGAGACCCCTCTGCATCTGATCATACTAGAAGGTCTGCAAAGGCGCTTCGACCCATTGGAATAGTGGGATCAACTATTCCCAGCACCTTCATCAAACCCTGCAAGTAAGGCTCTTCGAAAGTGTCCCTGGGCCAACCAGTGGGCTGACCAGCTTACGCAGGACGCTTTGCTCTGTCACCACCGCCGTTTTGGGGAAGCTCTTGAAACTTGGTCTACTGCTTGCTCTGCGTCCACGGTACCCTCACACTGAAATTCGTACACTTGGCATTCCCAGGTCTGAAGTGAGACAAGTGCACCCGGACCAGAGTAAACACGGTTGCCATGTTGCCCTGCTGCTGTAACAACCTGTGCACGTCCGCTGCATTTGGGACACCCTCGACCCTGCATCCTGCTACAAAGAATCTACAAGGTGTCGAGACGTCCTGATCATCGCAGCTGAACCTGCCAGCAACGTGAACTGAACTGGAGAAGTCTGGGTCTGCCTGCGTCGGGGACCGGTGAGTAGTCCATACCCCAACCGTTGGCCCCTCGCGAAGGAGCCCGTTTCTTTTCTACCACTGTTGCGAAATAACGACTCTATCCTGCACTCTCACCCTGCCTCTGCCCACAAGTGGAGGCCTTGCTTGAGTAGTGGGGACTTGTTCTGCATCGCTTAATTCACCTTCCTGAACTGCCTGAGATCCTTGAAGAGACCCTATGTTGTCCATTGGCACAAGCACGTGCAGGTACTTTTGAGCATAAGGCTCCTCTCTTTGTAGGGCTCAGACTTCCTCCTAGTTAGGTGTATTTCTGATGTCGAACTGGGTCTAATGATTACTTGCACTGCCTGTTTTCCTCCCCATCTAGGTGGTCTACATATTACGTGCTCATAACTCCTTAGACCCCTCGGTCTTGTATATAAATTGTATTGATTGTGATGTGTTGGTTTACTTTAGTATTATTGTGATTGTTTGCTATGGTCGATGTTACAAAGGCCTTGTAATAAATGTGTCTATATTTTTAATATAACACCTGTCTGGAGTAATTTGTAAGTGTCCTTGCTTTGTGTGGTCATTGAGGTCTTTCAGTCACCCTCACCCCTCTTGAGACTTAGTCTTGACCGCCGTCATCGCTACTCTGATTGGTCTGGCTTGTCCACTGGTTACCCTGTTCCAAGAAACTAGGCTGGCCTTCTGAACCTCTGCCCCTCCAGGACTCGTGTTGAAAAATAAACTGTTAACCCCTCTTCCGCCGACCATAATTATTTTTAATCAGGCCCAAGAATTTATCAAAGAATTCCCAAATAAAACTCTTAGGAATACCTTTTTGAGAGCATGACTCAAACTCCTCGCTACGATTGAAATTATGGCAATAAGAGCTCTTTCTAATTTCACCACATGCAGACTATGCAAAGATCGAAACTTTAAAGCATCTACTTATGTCTTGGCCAGAAACTAAATCTCTCACAATTATGTATTTAAAGCCATTAATATCTCTGCTCTTGTTGTGCGAGGAGGATTTTTGGTGGGCCATCCTGATTAGTGGAGAGAAGACAGCATGGACAATTGCGACAGCAAAAATATTACAGATTGCTCTGGAAAAAATTGAGGAGATCAAAAAATGACCTATGTAGAACTTTAACAACAACTGAGAAACAATGATGTATATGCTCCTCTGCGATTTGTCTTTCTACTTCACTATGATTTTAGATGACACATAGAACGTACAGAATGTGTAATACTTCTCTTGTAAAAATCTTTAATTGATTCAAACAAGTAATTAAAAGAATTTAAAAATAAAGGTTTTCTTTGATGTCCTTAGTTGAATGTTCTTAAAACCATACATAACAACACGCTGGGGGTTTGTGACGAATTTCCAAACCTAAGTGAATTTAGGAAACAACATATTTTATTGTGTGTCTCAAAGCAATGAAAATAAAGTGGGTAAATAAATAGTTTGCCTTTTGCATCTTATAGTTTTCCATTCAGAATGTGGAAAATAAAGGTCCACTGATGTTATTTTGGCCCAACATGCTGCTGCTATAAGGCTTTACATGTTGTCATCATGCTTTACTATGCACTTTATAGGACAGTATTATTGTAGGTCTTGACACCTAAAACTTAAATATTTGTTCCAAGTAAACCGCAGAAGAAGGTGGCCGTCTCCAAATTGCGGAGTGGGTTAAAATACCTGCTTTGCTGTTAAGCGTAACTGTGTGATCCTGGGCAAATAATGTAATCTCTGTGACTTCAACAGTAAACATTCGAGTGCTTATAAGTGATTACGTTTACACCCTTTCAATAGGACAGTTTTAATAAGCATAGGGACAATTGGTGTACCCTGCTGCTTCTCTGCTCGTGGCTCCAATACTGTCACATAGAATTGCATTATTGCTGCACTGGCCCTCCCCCAGTCTCGTAACACTTGATTTGACAGGCAGACGGTCTCACCAGCCAGTGCACCAGAGATTATAGTGTAGCGGACTAACTGCGGTAGAACCAACATTACATTTTCTCCCCTGTTGCTCCCAGCCACAGAAGTTGCTTGGGCAGTCCAGAGTACTGCTGCACAGTCTGCATTGTCCTATTATGCTATGACATTGAGTCTTTCATTGCTCACCATCTGCCATGTTCACACTTTCTAGGACCTTCAGGAACTGCAAGAAGTAGGTGTTTTCAGACTTAAGGGAGAGAGTTAACTGATTGCAACATTGACTCTGCACTAGAATAGTCTCATTACAATGAGTAATGAAGTTAGATCCCCCTACACAATTAAGTTTGCCACTCCTTCACTGTCTCTGAAGTTAGCACCGCTCCCAACATTTGAAGGGTTAGCCCCTGCCTACATTTTAGCCTAGGTGCACCCCTGGATGTGCGCATTTGCCTTTTGCTTGGCAGAGAGGTGAGGGAAGCCTTTCTCCAGAAGTGGCGGTGTTAAAGTTTTGCAATGTTTGTTCAGAAAAATGCACTTGAACAAACGCAGTAAAACTTTAAAGCTGCTACTTTCAAGAAAGACTTCCATCGCCTCTCTGCATATTACACTTTAAAATATACTATTTGATAGTTGGACCCCGGACCAGACCATGGGGGAGGAGAACAGTTCATTATTATGACTATTTTTCCAGCGTACTCGGCGCTGTGTGCATCCACATTGGCTGAGTTGTAAGCGTGCCATAGATTTGGATATGAAAGAGCCTTTTTATTGCGATTGCGCCAAGCGTTACTTTCTTGGTGTTGGAACAAGTATCAATTCACTGTGTTTGTCTAATATGGGACCAATCATGTCCAAGTGTGGCCTCTGTGGCAAAAGAACCGGAAGTGTAGCTGCACTCGCGAGAATGGATGGAGGATGTAGATCTCGGATAGCTGCCACCATGATTGGGCTCCTCCAGTATTGGTTAGAGGACTGGTTTGGTGCTTCCTTATTGTGAGTAGAGGGTTCCTATAACTTTGCCCTAGAGCACCTTACGCATGTTGTACTGTATTTTCCGCTTTCTGCCGCACGCCCGCACACCACCGAGAGCCGAAGGGACTGCTTCGGTGGGCTTCATGTGTCCTAACCTTCTCATGGTATGACCAAGCCCAGCTCTCTGTTCATTGGTGCCACTCAACCAGATTTTGAGGGAGCCCCGTGAAGGTTATGATCCAGGATGACTAGTGAGCTCCACCGGAGGCTTGATTTGAAGGATTGTGCGGGATGTCCGAACCATGGACAGTTGAAATAGCCTACCTCGAGCCCTGTGTGTGTTTGCGGAGAGAAGGATGGTACATCCAAGATGGGGAGATTTCATTTCACGGTAGGGTCTAAGAGACAAGTGTCGACGTGTCGTCTGGCCCCAAGTACTGTAACCTCAATCTGAGGAGAGCAACTGAGAGAGAAAGCGGAAGTGCACCCCTCCCCCCCTAGAGATCAATGTCATGCACACTTTGTCACTGGGACTGGCCTTGCTCCATAGGTGGAGGTGGAAGCCATTGACATGTCTTTGGGATCTGGGAATAGTCCTCAAATGAAAGCAAGGCTTCTTCTTCTTCGAAGCTGAGATGTTCCGCTCCTTCGTTCCTTGGTGGTGTGATTGGGCATTGGTGTTGCCAATTGACAACAGTGGCGTTGTCAACAAGTGATGGCAGTTATGGAAGTGGTATTATCAACGACTGATGGGAGGTACAACTCTGGCATTGCTAGCGATTGACTCGGGTTACGATACTGGTCTTGTGTGGTGAGTAAGATATAGGAGACAGACAAGTAGACGTGGTTTAAAAAAAGAAAGTCTCTCCTGTGCCATCTGCTATGACCGTGGTTTCCATAAACTCCAAAGAACAATAATAAACTAGTGCTCATCAGGTTGTCTTACAACAATGCAGTCCTCCATCTAAACCTATTCTAACCTATCGTTTGACCCCACAAACGAATGAAAAAAACACCATGAACTCCGCCTAGGTAAGATGACTTCCCTTTCTTGGCTGGTGGTGGCTAGCTTCTGACTCCCACCCAAAAGTGTGCTTGATTCTCTCTCAGGCGCCGGCCTGCTGTTAAAGCTCAAAACAGGTCCCTGATTCATGCTCTCTTTCTAGAGAAGGTGGTTCCGGACCCACACGCAAATGATCTTATCCGTTCAAACTGTTCCAAACTCAATTGGAATAATTGGCCTTGTGAGCCTGCTCCGTGTCTGACACACGTTTTGTGAGTCTCTCTCTTGGTTTCTCTTCGTTCATCTGGAAATGTCTTTAGCCCTGGGCCGGGGTACTTCTGGAATCTCTCTCTCATTCATCCCTGCTGGGAGTTTCACCCCTTTTCAGGTTTTGGGATGTTTCTGCTCAGCGTGGGCATCCTAGCTCTTCAGCCTGTCTTCATTTGTTACTTCTCGCACCCATTTATGGGGTGCCTTGATTCTCAGCCATGTGCGGGCTATGAGACTTCTCAGCCCTTCGGGAATTCTCTTTGCTTTCACCCCATTGTGGGGTATCTCGTTGTTCAGCTGGCACGGGCTATGTCGTCACTCAGGCTGTCTAGGCTTGGTATTGCTTTCACCCCCTCGTCGGGTATCTCGCTGCTCAGCCCAGCGTGGGCTATCTGGCCACTCTGGCCTTCGAGACTTGGTATTGCTTTCAACACCTTGTAGCATCTTGGTGCCTCACCACCCTCCCCCCGTTCGTCTGTGTCAGTCGCATACCCGTTTCTCGGCAGCGGTGCTTTTTGGGGAGACGGATTCCCTGTTTGGTACTGACTGCGACTGACTTCTCCATGGACTGGTGTCCTGCTTCGGTTCCTCCTGTCTGTGACCTACATGAGTTCCGCGTCAGGTCTTGTGAATGCCGCTGTGCTGCATCTCCTGTGGCTCCGCCTCTGGTTCTCTCGGCAGCTCTGAGCTCCTTGGGTCGCACCGCCCTTGTGGACTCTGCAGTGTTTAGCAGGCTTCTGGTTTCCTCCGTCCACCACGTTGTCTATGTGGGCCTGCCTCCAGGCTCCTCCTGGAAGTAAGACGTCTACTCCTCTGCGCTCCGGAGCAGGTTTCTGTGTCTCTCCTGCAGGCTGGATCACACAGTTGTGCCAGAAACCAGACCATCCACTTTAAAAGTACCCTCTACATTATTGTACAGATCAATCCCCATATAGCCAACAAATACTTTGGATTCTGTGTTAAAGGGAGGTGCAGTAAACCCCTTACTTGGCGACTCCTTGTCCCAAAAGAGCGAGTCACCCTCAGTGGGATCCCACTTGCCCTGTCACCTAGGGGGTTTTAAGCTGAGCAGGCTTACCTGCTTAGTCCCAAAAGGGGTGGCTTCGTCTTGGGAAGAAGGGACACATTCTCTGGATTCGTCACAGTTGCCAACGATTGATGGAAGTTACGACAGTGGAATTGGAAGAGTGGCACCAGGAGCAGTTCTTGACTAGAGATTTCGCCACCATTAGCAGACATACTACTGGTGCCTTTTATTTTCTCACCTTTCTGTTTTATATGTCTTTCTGAGGTTTATTCTTTCATTTATATATCTTTAAGTTGTAGCATGCTCTTCCTTCCTGTCTCGTCCTTGAGCCTTAATTTTTTTTTTTAAATTGTTGGCCGCAGTTCTCTTTCTCTTTTATCCATAAGCCTGTTACCTCTCTTCCTGATCACCAGTCCGTGATAGGTAGATGCAGGCATAACAATCCAGAAAATTGGAAAAGCCAGTTTGGGTTTTCGGAATCACCAAAAATATGCAAATGACCTCCAATGAAGTTCAAAACATGTACAATGTTTGCATGTATATTCAATGGCCCTCATTCCGAGTTCGGAGGTAGCGTAGCCATGGCACTATTAGCGCCACGGCTGCCTTCAAAATCGGTCCGTCTCCGGTCTGGTGAATGAAGTAATTACCGGTCCAGTCCGAGGTTGGCGGGACGGTAATTCCCCATTCACCAGAGCCATTCCCCATTCCCTTTGAGCCCCCATAGGGCTCAAAGGGAATGGGGAAGGCGCTAATAACGGTACCGCAATTTGCTGTACCGTTATTTGCTCCCTGGTCCCTTTGCGGCTCCCGCTAAGGCCGCCTGATAAAACCAGACGGCCTTTACGGGACCCCCAAAGGGACCTCGTAGTAGGGCACAAAGGGATTACCAGCACCGGTGTCATTACCGGTACCCGGTATCCCTTTGCGCCCAGGTTGTAATGACCCAATGACCCCCTATGTGGTCAGTCTGGAAACCAAACCCGAATTCACTATTTATTGGGTCAACAAGCTCAGCGCTAATCCACGAGGACAGCTGTGTTGGCTCATAATTTCAACATTCATCAACGTCAGCAACGGATCTGCAGTTAGTCATCAGAGGAGGCGTCCCTTGGCCGAGCGGCTGCCGGGAAATGCATGATGCAAGTAGCAATGAGTGCAGAGACTTCCCTGGCTGCACGCTGAGTCATGTCATATTTCCAAACACAGATGATGCCATGTGTTAGCAGGGCTTAATCATGAAAACGAAAGAATCAATGCAACACATGAAGGACATGGGAAAAGCAGAGTCCAGAAATAGACTAATTTACACCATCGAAGGCCTAGAAAGCCTGGTTCCATGTGTTAAAATCGAGGCAAAAAGGGCTGTTTACACAAACAATTGCGGCAAAAAGGATGTGGTTTTGCCGCTGCAATCCATGTAAAGGATGCAGGGGACACCCCCGCAACCCCCACTCCTCTTAAATGGTATAATGAGGTACACCGTTACCGGGTCAAACCAAATGCCACGATTTTTTGTAAAGGCGACATTTTTGCCACAATTTGTTTACTGCATACCGAAAGCCAGTGGTACTGCTAATTCAACATGGAAGAAAAAAGCATTCACACTGAAATCAGAATTTCAATACCGTATGATGCGAGCTGGAGGCATCCAATCATGTCGCAAAATGTAGGTCCTAGCAAGGACGCAGCAAATCAGAATCAGGAATGGGGTTGTGGGTCCAGGCAGGTTGTCAGGATCTCCACGATGAATATGAATGAGAAACATGCACATTTGATGAATTTTAATGGGGCTCATTTGCATATTCGCTGGTCATACTGAAATCCTGACTGGATTCTGCCATTTGCAGATCAAGCCACCTCTGGGCAGAAAGCTAACGAAATCACCATATTGCTTATAGAATGAATTGCTTTACCGAGGAGGAAGATTGCGGCTTCATAAACCCATAGCCACGCCTTGCTGTTTGAAGGACAGGCTGGGCTCTGGGCTGTGTGGGTAATATGTTCTGTTGCTTGGAATGCACACCACACTGCTACCCTTTGCAGGGTCTCCAGGCGCTCTGGGGGATCTGAAAGAGAGGGGGGTAAGTTGGGTTAATGGGGGGGATGGAGCAGGGAATGCAAGCGAGCTTTACTACTGTGTTGAGGCATGCAGTTCTGTGAAGTCCTTTTTTGGCCTGCACTGGGTAAAACAATTCCATACAAAACCTCAAAAAATAATTGCAAAATAACATTATGCAAAAAAAGGATTTATTTTTGGCAATCCAAAAATGGTGGGCTGTCTCCCGTGAATAGAGTGCCCGTTGCACACCCGAGTAAAATACAGGCAGTTCAGAGTTTATCGGGGCTGCAACTTTAACTGAAGGACTCTGAAGGCAGCTGCAAAGGCCCACACAATCCACAGTACATACAACAGGAGTAGAATGACTCATGTCTGGCCCTTGTGAGGAATGAATCATGGTAGCACGGCTCGACCAATCTTCAGGCTGTGGCGGCCATCGTAGCAGAAAAGCCGAACGCAAAACATAAACAGTGATTAACTCTACACCTGTGTGAACGTGTGTGGGCACGCCGGCCCCCTGACAAAACCTGTCACCTGAACTAACCAAAATCCTGCTCACCCTTCACAGCCTCCAGGGGCAGGTGGGGAGTGGCAGTGTGGAGTAGCCAGGAGAGCCCATGGCAGCTCCACTCATCACGTCCCACAAAGGGGTCAAGGAGGAAAAACAGAGTGTTCACATTTCACTGATGAGAGCTTCACCACTTTACACCACTTCTCTGCATCCCTTTAGGGTATCATTTTTATTAATCCCCTCTTTAAACTGGAATACTCAGACCCTATGGGCCTAGGTTTTTGGAACACTCCCAGGGATAACTTCCTAGGCAAATAGGTGTGGTCGGCTTATCATTTCTAGATCAGTACTAGACTGACCTCTGCAAACAAGCCCTGTCTGCTCCTATGGCCATTGCTTATCCAGTAACATTTCCTGCAAGGTATGGTGCCAGCCTCCCGCTGCATACAGAAGAATGGACACCTGTCCCTCGCTCTCTTCTCTTTATGTCCTCATTCCCTTGCAACTGTCACTCTGGCCCTCGAAGTGTGGTAGTCCCAGTATTAGCATTCTGGACTTCAGTTCGAGAAATTAAAGGTATGACCGGACAACAAAAGCCTCGATGCTTCAAGGCACCACTTAAGCTTATCTTGAGTCCATCACAAAGCCCCACCCTACACTGCAAGTATTAATACTTATGTACCTTTCCTAAGTCTGCCTTCAAGTAAATATTCTCTTTTTCTACAAATACCTTTGACATGTTATGCTTTCTGGATCCGCCTTTGGAAGGAACTGCATGCAGCAAAATGGTCCCTTCACCCCCACTCCCTATTCTTCTGCTTCAATGTCTATCAATTGTTTATCTGTTGCCACTTTCCCCCAACCCTACATTCCACCCTGTTGACGAGGAGAGGAAATTACTGACGGGCCCATTGGTCAGCACTCACCCTCGAAAAATAGTTATACAAGATAGCTGCACCAGGCGAGGACAGAGTGCAGGATTCACATACTCCGGCAAGATCCAATAATCAGGACTCAATACATTGGCAAAGGGAAGTCTGTTTAATGATACATACATCAGCGAATGGAAATCAGCAGCATCGCGATCACCTGCCTCACCCCGACTTCCCCGAACATTAGACCAACAGCCTCTTTTATGAGCAAAATCCGTCATCATTGACGTCTAATTCTACAAAAAATCATCATGCAATACAATTGATTGGGAAAGGTAACTTAAGTATAGGTGCTATATCTGTATATGGAAATAACGCAAGTGGATTGGATAACTCTTATCGGGTGGGCGTCTACGCCCTTCCCTCTACACCACACGTGATTGATGTCACTACAAGTACGACGTCTCATTGGTTACAGTGTCTATAGGACCCTAGATTACATGGACCCTTGTGATTGGGCAAGTTACACCCCTAAACATAATTCTCTATTTTAATTAGCAGCTTTAGAGTAGACACCCAGGTGCCTAGTGTCCCAAGATTCACCCTTCCTCCCTTCCACCAATCAGTGTTTTAGGGCAGTGTGTCAATTAGTTGCTGGGTATGGCCTCAGATCTGTAGTCTCTTATCAGGAAAAGTTATGGCACCCTCTGGTTCTGGATGACATCAGGCGGTGGTACATCTTCGCGCCTGTCTGGTCACGTGTTGGTTCACCGTGAGTCTGCTTCAGTTTCCAACCTTTCGTGCATTTAATTCTTTGTGCATTTGGCCACCTGCATGGGCCTCTCTTATCTTGACCTTCACGGGCGGGCTGGTATTCTCTGTAGTTGGAGTTTCGTGAGCTCATGCTCACCTCCCCTTCTCTGGTTGACCTCAATCTCCCCGGCATAAGCCTCTCTTTGTTGAGTTTCAATTCTGCTCCTTCTCTGGTCTTTGCTGGGTTTCTAAACTCGGCCTGTCAGGCCTTTGGTCGCCTGGGTACATTTCTACTTTCACAAAATGGAGTCGCACATGTACATTGTGCAGTATTAAGGTAGATATATGGTTGGCGCTTGCCGCTCTACTCTCCTACTAGGCATTGCAAGCAGTATCAATTTCTTAGCCTCTTGCATTTCAAGCTTATTTACACACATTCAACAGGGCGGTTGCTTCCATCTTGCCTTATGGCACCATTCTCTTATGTTTTAAAAGTGTCTCTCCCCTGCATCCATTATCATTATCCTTGCGGTTACTAGTACTGGCATTCGTGCTTTCAGTAGCCAAGTCTGTTTGTTCTCAGGGCTGCTCGGGCCCTTGGTTTATTTCCATTGGCCTACCATTAAGGCTTTAGGGGTCTCCCCGTGGACCGTGTGCAGGTATTCCTCATTCCATATCAGTGGCTGGTATGGCTGTCTGATAGGGTATCGTGCTGCCCAGGGTTGTCGCGTTATGGCTGCTTCAACCGGTATTGATCCCCTTACTTACAAGGGGCAGAGTCCCAGTGCGGCTCTCTGTTGGTTTATTTGCTCCTCATACGTCACGTACCACGGCGAGTACCTTACTGGCAACTCGCAATGGGGGGCAGGGGTGCGGGTCATATCTGGGACCTCCTCTACAACCCCACTTCCCTTTCCTCTGCTTGAATGCCTGTACCCACGCTGCCCCACCCCTACACCCCACTCCCCTGCTTGAATCCCTGCTCATTTTAAACGTTACCACGTTCCCCCACCCCTACACACCCAAGTACCTTTTACTGCATGCCTGCTCATTTTTATATTCTGTGGGGTACATTTACCAGCCCAGCAGAACTCCCCTGCACCACCAAACTGCATTTTCAGCAGTTACAAGAAGAATAGCTGCACTGGCTCTGCTGAGCACTAATTCCCTTGCATAAAAACTGCATTTTTAGCAGTTACCATGAATAATGGCTGCTCTGACTCTGCTGAGCGCATATGGGGCGAGATGAAACATAGAACACCCCGAGAATGGCTGCAGTATTTTCTTCATGTGGACCAAAAGGAAGAATTCAAAAGCAGCCTGGGTCAGCGCTGCTATGCTGCCAGCACGAGACTTCCAACAGAAAGAGAAAATGTTCTGGGTTTAAAATGATTTTGCACTGGTTCTATTTCCATCTTTTTGAACATTGCACAGTTTGGTTCCAGTAAAACACATTCATGCCCATCTATCTTCAGGAGGAACACCATCACAGGAGGGTCATTCCTCCTGGAAAGGCACTGTTGTCAAGCAAAAACTGTGAAAAAACACAGAAATTCGTTTCAGGCCATACGGCAAGCGTTTACTCTTGCAACAAAGTATAATAGGCAAAACTCTTCACAAAAAGCTCTCTCTCTCTCCCTTTGCTTATGTCAGTTTCAAAAAAGCCTTGTTTTGAACAGATTCCTGTGTATTAGAAATTGACCAGAGCTATGGAAATGTTCAGAATAAAGATGCGAGGAAAATCGCATTTGTAAATGACCAGGGAAAGTAAAATGAACCCATGTTGCACTGCTCTGCAAAGCAGTGAGTTGCTATTGTGCAAGCTCAAAGGAAATAATACTGTAACATGCCCTGAAACAAAACTATATATGTTGGGAAGAAAAGCTTCCAAAATATAAGTAAATTGTACTCTGTGTAGTTTATTTTTTCCCACAAAAAGAACTTCAATATCATGGCTAGGCCCAAAAATTGGTGTCAAACCAGTCTTTGCCAAGGCAGGCACTTCTAAGGTGCTAGCCCCATGGGAAAGGAAGTTCCTTTTCCACATGAAAGGCCCGGAGGTGTGTGAAGTGGCGACTTCGTCAGATGGAGCCACATTGCTGCAGCCTGGGACAATGGACAGCCCTGTCACTGAAGTGTGAATCCCTCTGACACCTGTCCTCAGCTTCAACTGCCTAAGATCAAAGGGGAGTCATAGCAACCTCTGGGCAAAGCTGACCAGAGCATGACATTTGGCTGGGTGGTTGAAAGGACTGCCCACTTTTGGGAAGAAAGCCGGCCCATATGATTGAAAAGATTTTTCATATAAAGGCATTTATATCAGTAATCTAAAGAAGCAGTATTGTAAAATTTAGACAGCTTGAATGTAAATTTTGCACCATGAAAATAAGACGATGTGGATCTTTCTAGCATGTGGGGGACGCACACGCCAGTAAAATGACATTTCTGGGAAAATCGTGCATGGTACAGTTATGAAACTTGTTGCAAATATGTTTGACATTGATAAGCTTCAGTGTACCCATTTGTAGATTCTTAGGGGAAATATTTGCCATAGAAATTGCGAAAGATTGCCAGAAGGAATCAACAGCATCGTACAAACTTGGGGTTTGGAATAGTATGCTCCATGTGAAATCTGGTATTTTCCTATCTAATTTTTACAAGGGTGACGTTTATAAATATGAGGGTTTTGTTTCATAAATGGTTTTTGCAAAAGTAACTGTGGTATAACAAAGCACCTCATAAAAACACACACACACTAAAACTGAGTCACTTCCTTCAGTCAAATCTGCTTACAGGGAGGCAGCGACCTCCTCAGGCTGACCTATCCGATCTTAGAGGTATGTCCAGCTTAGTTCTGCCCACATAGTAAAAATCCTCTGATGTCATCCGGCCTATATAAGGAGGAGACATTCAAAATTCAGGACGTTCAAAAAATCCAGCATTCAAAATCCAACCCGCAACATCCAGAGATCCAGACATTCCACATTCAACCTGCAAGATTCCAGTGCCAGGCCAGGGGTAGCAGATCCTGATCCATGCAGTACTTCCTATCCAGGCAAAACCACTATCCAGAAATAAAACCCTACAAAAATCCCAATAATCGAGGGAGAAAGGGGGAAAGGCTGCTGAACACTTTTGGGATTATCCAGTGAAAAGACCTGCTTTGACCCGCTACCTGTTTTGCCCAGCTGATGCACCCCGCTGTCCACTGAGACCAGACCCTGGTTGCCTCACTGTGTCCCTAGAGGAGAGCCGCCACTGCGCAGTGACCATTCGCCTGTCCTGCTGTCCAAGACCCAGATGGCTGTCCAAACAATTCCATTCAAGTGCTTTTTGTGAGTATCACCCTTCCCCAGTAACCGAAGTTACCATGTAGTAGGTCCAATCCCATAGAAATCCTATTAGTATCCTAGTAACTTCTTAAAATTGTCAGAATCCTCTGTGTATCCTGTCCTTAGGATAATCTGTGTTATTCTCCATGTGTTAGCGCCATTCTTTCCAAATCATTTCAGTCCGTTGTATAAATCCTTAGTACTATTTGGAATACATTAATTAATTCCCATATAAAGAGGCACACAGCGTGAATGGGATAACATTGCAAATTAACCTTTTTGCGGGCAGTGTCTTTCTTTAGTAATCTAGACACTAAAAAATAGTCTCAGTAGAACCTGTCATTTTCCTCTTAAAACCGATTATGTCTGTGTAACTGCTTTCAGTAGAATAAAACCATTTACTTTTCCTACAAAGACTCCCATACTGTCCCCATCCAGAGTCACCCTTTCCCTTTCATATCATATCTGTTATGTGCCTTTGTACCTATGATTTCCAATTATGTCTGTTTAGCTCATTTCTGAAGTTGTTTCGCTATTTTAAACCCGTGAAACGAAGCTATTGCAATTTTGCCACATGTGATTATTGCTGCACTGTTATTTCCTTCCAAAGTCGCTTTTCTAACCTGTATGCCCGTTGTTAGTACATTGCCTTGTAGATTGCGAGTTTTCTTGTTTCTTTGATACAGCCAGACACATTATTGCCTTATCCGTTCAACCGTACATGTAAAATCCCCATTCAGTAATTCCGAGTGCCATTTTGTTCATTTTTCAAGGGAGCTCAATTCACTTTTTGCTTCCCATTAAGGGGTGCTAGGTCGGATTTGCATTCCGATTTTTGCCTAGTATACCTGACTCCTTGCTACTCCTTTCTACCCACACAAAACTTGGTTAACAGGGGTTTCAGGGAGTGTGACAGGGGGAATGCTTAACTGGGGGGCTATTTGAAAATAATACCCGAAAAGTAATCTTGCTTTCATTCATTTGTGCATTGTGTATCTTAGGTTAGAAGGTTAAACTAAGTGTATCCTATCATTGTACAGTGTAATTATCACCACACTGATGATTGCTGCTCTATAATGAATGTATTTGATTTGTATTCATAATTAAAAATAAATAAATATTTCATTATTACACACCGGCCTGGTTCATGGTCCATTGCGACACAGGGTGTACGTTAAGGAGGGTGTGAGACGGGTTGGCTGCATTCTCAAAAATGTAATCTGTATGTAATAAACTTAAAAGCGTTTTATTTGTGCGCTGCATTTCTGGCCAGTAGAAAGAGTCCTGCTCTGGAGTGTGCCGCATCTTTAAAATCCTTAACAATGTACCCACTTTCTGCCACCCCTACACCCAAGGCCCTCTTCTACTTCTTTTGCAGATTATGGTCTCGATACCAGGGGCAGAGGCACAATACGCCAACTACCAGAGAAGCTTTGGAGCTCTGAAAACTTTAGTGGCGACATGATGCAGTTTAAGAGCTCAGCCACATAACATAAGGCGTGCGTACGGGTTGTACGTGCGCTAAACAAATAAAATAAATAAATAAATAAGAAGCCAAGAGAAATGATACTAAGACAAATTATGTATATGGCATCAGAAAACACTTTGCAATCCAGAGGGTTCAATGAACCAGCAGAGAAGTGAGTGAGACCAGCACAGGCCCTTTAGCAAAGTGTCAGGATGGGCAGGGATATGCACTGCTTGTGCACTGGTCAGCAGCGCCTCCACACGTTACACCCTGCATCTGCAGAATGCCACATGCAATTGCACAGATCTTAACAGAGCAGGGTTGAACTCCCCAGCTGGAGAGCTTGCCCTGGCAGGAGCCTGCAAATCTGCCTCTATGTTTTATCTCCGTGATTTTGTGACAGAGAAACAGAATTGCGCAACTACAGGTTCTAACTCCACCACAATCCCCTGGCCTGACGAGATGCACCCTTGCCCAATCCAGTCAGCCACAATAAGGAATCTTGCAACCACAATGCCAACCACCCTGACTCCAGATCAGAGCCATTGTCAAAAGCTGTTTCTCACAGCTGTGCATGCTACAATGCACTTTACCGTGCTTAGAATTTACCCATAGTGCCATGGGCAACATTTCTCGAATACTACCCAAACTAGACTATGCAAACAGCCTGTCTCTGACTCCCGGATTACCTAAAGGAAAAACTTCAAACAGTTCAGAATGCAGCGGCAAGACTACTTCTCAGAATGAAGTGAGTCACCAAAAAGGGTTGATTTCCAAACCTTGTGCATCACCCTTATTTTATACTATTGAAGGGGTCCTTCCTCCTTCAGAAGTAAGTTTCAACACTACCTCCAGAATTTAGGTCCAGCAATGCTGCACTTCTACTAGCCCCCTTCTTATTGGGACACCTGTGCCCTGTTTCCCTCCTACCCTCTGGCTGCCCTCTGTGGTCATCTTCAACTCCTCTCTTTTCTTCACCCCTCACATCTTGGACCTTGGCAAGAAGGCCCACTTTCAGCTGCACCTCCTCAGAGGCATTCTCCCCTTCCTCCCCTTCCACAGAAGCTCAATGTCTCCAAAGCTCTGGTCCTCTCGGGGCTGGATTACTGCTACAGCCTCTTCCTCAATCTCCCCCTTTCCTCCCTACGCCCCTTCAGCTAATCCAGAATAGAGCTGCAAGACTTATCCCTGGCCTCAAGCACAGCGAGCGTATCTCTCCAGCCCTAAAATCTCTCCACTGGCAGCAAGGTTCACATTCAAGACCCTCTGCATCATCCACAAGGCTTGCTGGGGCCTGCGGCCACGCTATCTCCAACTTTCTCTTCCTAAATAGTTCCCTGCTGGAGTCCTCTTCTCCTCTAACTCCAACTGTCTGCTTGTCAAACACTCCTCCAAGCAGAGAGTGTGAGGAGGTCTCTCTTTTCAGCTGGTACTTCTCTTTAGAACAGCCTCCATGCCCCTCTCACATTTCAGCCGGACCTCCTTAAATCCTGGAAACGTTTCAAAACTCAGCTGTTCTCTACTTCTTACCCCCTTTCCCTTCCCTGCTAATCACAGCACGGCAGCTGAGACTGGCGGCCTGGACCTTCATGAATCTCACAGGTTACCAGGCCCCTGCCCAGTTGACACCAGCATCCACACTCCCCCAGCACTTCCCTTGTGGGCCCCCTACCTGGCGACTGTGCATCCCATCCTTGGGATTTTTTCTCCACCCTTGCACTTAGTCAGCAGCCTCCTCCCCTGGCACCCCTCGGCACTTCCCTCCCGGGCTCTCACCGGGACTTGCCCATACCTTGCTCCCCCTTCCAACCCATATCCGCCGCACTTTTCTTCATTGCACTTACACGTCTGAATGTCAGAAGGCCTAGTAGGATCACGATTGTATATTTTGTGTCTTTTTCATATCACTATTTGCTCCCCTTGTTCCCTCCCTACTCTGTCTTGTGACGCCTGGAAACACTATTTTGTTGTATAGGCGCCTAACAGATGCTCAATAAATAAATAAATAAATAAGGTTTCTGGCCACAAAACTGTGGAACACTCTACCCAAACTTCTCTTCCTGAAAGTGAACCACCTGACTTTCAGGAAACAACTCAAGACATGACTTTTTTTCGTCAATCACGTTGAAAGAAATGAAAGATAAAATAAACTGACTAAAAATTGTGCACAACAACCTTGAACTACTTTAGGACAAACAATTGTGAAACTCTTTGCACTACCATCCATGGGAATCAATTTGAGCTATGGATCCTGTGCTGCGTAACACTGGCCTGCACCTGAATCTTATTGAAATGTACAACCAAAGCCCACGAAGCAGCAACACCCTAACTGGTCCCCCTTCTCCACGCTTCCCTCTCATCCCTACAACTAACTCCTTACTCCTAAAAACTTGCAAACGTTCACTTCCCTCACCTCTTCAGAATATGGCAAGGTTTAGTGTACTTAAAAGACATAGGGCCTCATTATAAGATTTGCAGAATGGGTTAACGGGCTCCGCTAATGGAGGCGGACCCGTTAAACCCATTTCGCAAGATTACGAGGTCCCCTTGCGGGACCCGGTAAGGACGCCTGGTAAAACCAGGCGTCCTTACCGGGTCCCACGGGGGGGACCAGGGAGCTAACAACGGGCCGGTCGCAATCGTCCCGTTGTTAGCTCCCTGCACCCATTCTCATTGAGCCCTAAGGCAGCCGGGCGGAACTGTTTCTACAACATGAGAGGGATTGGACCCAGTGGCTCGTGGTGTCCCTTTCATCGCTGTATGTTATGACTCTGTGGTATGCTCATGTGACTAAAGCGATCTAATGTGAGTGACTTATACGGCACTCATGCCCGGCGACCACATAACACACAGAGAATTTAGGCAGCTCAGTGAAGGCAGCAGGACTTTGCACCACGGGCGGATGGATACAAAGTAGCCCATGGTCCACCCAAGCCTGCCCCCTTCTACGGCTAGACCCACTTCAGCTGAATGCCCATCGGGTGGTAGGCCCCTGAGTGCTCCCCAGACAGCCAAGGAAAATGTGAACTAGATACATTTCAAAGCCAGAGCTGCGTTACCATGGCAACTGCATTGGGCTCACGCTGCATCAGGCTACCTCCAATGATGCAAGGGGAAAAGCAGTTTTGGCATTCTTCCAAGGCCTCAGCGCTGCACGGCGGCGGCGGCGGCAGCAGCAGCAGCCGCCGCCACCGCCTGGCTTTTTCCTGTCTCCACGCGGGGCGTTAATGCAACTCTATATTGACATGTATTCGCCCCCAGGCAGTTATTTATGTAATATTGCTCCCTTAGTCATAGGCCCAATGCGCAGCTGTGTCGCAGCTGCCTGTTGAACTGATTTCTGGGGGTGCAGCGGTGCATGTAGGGTAACGCAAAGCGGTCTTGTCTAGACAGCTTTAGGCTTATGGCGGACCTGTTGCATGTGGTTCTGCGAGAAAAGAGGGGGGGGGATTTGGATATCAATGTGAAAACCTTGAGAGTTCATGAGCGCAGCCTGGAAGTACCCGACTTCTACATGTCGGTATGGCAGTTCCATGTGTTAATATCCCCGCAAATATATCGCCATACAAAAATATTGCCATATTTTTCCGGCGATATTAAGGCATGGAACCTGCAGGGTACAAACCCGCAAACCCTGTATTATTTTAAAAGGATTCTTTTGGTGGGGATAATATTACCTGATACCGGTATGGCTACATGTATCTTGTGCTGGTAAATGTGTTTTAGCAGGAGGTGAGAATTCAAGACCTGTTTACTGGCAGCGCTGGGGCACAGTGGCAGCCACTGGCATGGCGTGGGTGGGGGAAAGAGGTGGGTATCACAAAGCAGCACATCCTTAGGAGACACAGCACTCACCAAATGCAGTCCCCCAAGACATAGCAGGTGCAGGGTTCAAAGCCGCCCTGCTGGAGCAGGGTGCCCACCTGGCAAAGCCCCTTGTTCTACCCGCCCACTGCCCTCTGGAATTGCACCAGCCCCCAGGGTTTTAGCATCCCAGTTCTGCATGCTCGCGTGCAGGCACAAGCAATGAACACAACGACACACATGAAAGCGAACGACTGAGACAGATCTAAGGCATGACACGGGCAAAGCAATCAGCTCTGACCCGCAGCTCCAAGGTTACTGTGGTGGCATTCAAGCTCCTGTGAGTGTGGGGGTGTGTGCGCTTACTGCGCGGGTGGTAGTAGGGAAGAGAGGTGGTTCATTGAAGTCTGGGCTTCAGGAGAAGTCTGCTTAGGGATAGTCTGTAGACTGGATTATGTTATTAAGCTGAGAGTGGAAGGTTGGTTGTGTTGTTATCCATCGACATGATCGACATGAGAAGTTCCTACTTTTCTGGGTTCCATTTTAAGATGACTGTGTGTCAGTGCCTTATTGCGTATGGGAACGCTGGGGGGGCTGAGCCTAAATGGTCTCTGGGAAAGTGACCTTCTCACTCTCTACTCTCCAAGGGTGAGCCTAGAGCTTCTCCTGCCATCATTCAAATGGTGGAGTCAACCTCTCCCATGCCCCAGGGTGGAGTTAAGGGACTGCTACACCATCGCTCGCAAGAGCATGCAAATCAACCCTCACAGGGCAGGTGAAGGGATTCCCTGCCAAAGAGCCTGACTGGCTGTGTTCCCTAGCCTTGCGCCAGGGCCTCCTAGCTTGCCTTCAGGGATAGGGGTGACAGCAGCGCAGCATTTTCTCAGTGGTGGTGCAGTCATGCTGGCACCCGACCCCGGTGGGGAAGCACAAGTGGGGGAAAGAAGAGGTTCGGCTGGCACATGACATCACTCATCACAGTTATTGATGAGTTTCATAAGCCCTTCCAAATATATGTGGTAGATACGCTGCTCACACCCCATTTGGGAAAATGCGCCAACCGCTGTAGGCATATGACATCACGCTTGAGCAAGATACAGCGTTGAATCAAAGCAGCGAGACCGTTTGCAAAAATCATAGGGGCAGATTCGATGGGCAAATGGACAGGACAGAGGACTCAGCCCAGATCACCTAACAAACACAGTTTTAGCTGTCCCACAGCAGCCGTGCAAATTAGTGTGAGGCATCAGACTGCTCCCTGATGCCTCTTGCACGCTAGAAAATGACACCTAGGTAAATGAAGGAAGTTCCCATGCAGTCAACCCCCCCTTCTCTTGCCAGTTCTTGATACTTTTTTGCACAATGTGTTTAATGTATCTGACATAACAATTGTATTGGCATTGTGGGCAAAGCCAGTATGATGAGTGTTCGTACAGGATCATTCTGGCCTACATTGGAGCAGCTAGTATTGACAGATTTTCTAACTGTGGGATAGCATTTTCTAGTGGCATAATGAGCAAAGGCAACATGATGAGAATTATTAGGTAGTAATACTGCCCACATGGGTCCAGCAAAGTATGGACCCATTTAACATCTTTTATTATAGTGGCATGGAATTTCTTTAGCCATTATGGGCAAAGACAACCAGATGAGTGTTCTTAAATGGACATACTAGCCTACATGGGTGCAGTCAGCATGGACAAGGCTTCTTACAGTGTCATGGCATTTTGTACTTGAATTATGGGCAGACACAATATGATGAGTGCATCTATATAGACATACTGGCCTGCACTGATGCAGACAGCATGGACATGTTTCCTTACAGTGGCACAGCATATCTGTACTGGTATTATGGGCAGAACCAACAGAAGGATGTTCCTACTGTAGCGTTACATTGAAAGATCACCCTTAACCTGGTGAGTCCGCCCCCAATCAAGGATCCCTACAATACTAAATGTTATTTTAGCGCTGGCCCTATTGAAGATTCATATAGAGCCAGACAAATGTCCCCCCCCCTGTGCCCACAGTGACCCAAGAACCAGTCCGGTGTATAGAAAGAATATATATTTATTTTATTTTTAGCCTTAATTAATAATAATTGTGTTTAATTATACACTTGTAAAGACACAAACACTTTCATGGACTGCTCGGGCGGGCAATTAAATCCAAAACTGCTATTATCAAACAGAGAATCTTTTAACTGTTTATTTATACATACATTATAAATATATATATCTCTCTCCACCACATTCTACCAAAAGTAATATAACAAACAGTGCCTAAAACAACTAAACACATAACATATCATTACACTAAGTTAAAAATCCATGCACTTGCTGGAACTTTAAAGTTTCAAGTTAAAAAAATACAGTGTTCATGTGCTTCTATATAGTGCTTCTATATACCTCGACTAGTAAACCCATTCTTTCTAAATGTGAAACATTTCTGTAGACCAGAGGCAACCCCTGTTGCTGGCTGTTGTACACATGTCGCGAGGAACTTCAACACTGGAAGGCTGGCATCCTAGTGTTTACAACTGCAATAAAATGTGGCTTGCTCTGGAAGGTGTGGAGAACAGTGTTCTTTAGACTGGCTGTCTCTGCAGGATGATTTCGCCTGGCTGATGCATGACCCCAATGTAGACAGTAGGTGTGAAGAGGGGAGATGTTAAGACAATACAATTAAGGTGGTGTGAAACTCCAACTTCAAAGAACAAACAACCAACTTCAAAGAGACTCATAAAGAACTCTGGTCACAGGCTGGCCCAGTGAGACAGATGGCTGGATGAAGCAGATCTCCCATTTGCTGGACAGACAGATTTACAATTAATTTTAAAGGACTTTTATAACCCAGGCCCTTTTCCCTTTTTCTTCATTTACGTACAATTTTTTTAGGTAATTTACAGGCGATTTTGAAGATAGAAAATGTATGCCCCTACGAGTTAGGGAACTGTAATGGCCAGTTAAACTAGGTTTCTGGCTGATCTGAAATTTTTCCAAATGTGTGAGTTGGTGAACGGGTGGAGGATAAAATTAGGAATATAGGTAATAAATTACATATTCATAAGTGTTGTGCTCTTTACGGAAACAGCAGAATATTACCACATGGCTGTGCAAAATGGTGCAGACCTGGCTGTCATCTTATTTTATTCCCCATGACTACTTGAAAAGGAAAATATATATGTTATGGCAGTTGCTAGTAAAATTATGACCTTTTTTTCCCCCATAACTACATTTTTGCAAACATTTGACATTAGAATAAATGGGGATTGCAAATTAAGCTGCCATTTGACTGCTCCAGACCCCTAAACCAATTGTGACTGGGAGGCTGGGTTTCGGGAGGAGAGACACAGGAACTGTCCAATCCTATTTGTGGGGCCTCTTGCAGGGTGGTCCCCTAAGATTGTAAAATTGGTGGTGTCATCGCTGGTATGTAAGGGGTACTGTACTAGGAGGAAGGGAAGGAGCTGCTGAAAATTTCCATCAAAATAGTGCTGCTGCAACTGACAGTCTGACAGCTGCAAGGAAACACCAAAGGAGATTGCTGAGAGTGCTTCTGCATGGGGCTGTCTATTGCTAGGAAGGCATAAATGCAGACTCGGTCCTATGATGGAGAGATGGAGTCAATCCTTGAGAGTGGAGTGACCAGAGCCCTGCCGTATCTTTCCAGAGGGACCTGAGATGCAGCTGGCTTTCCTGAACCTTAAACAGAGGCTTTCAATGTAAGTAGAACTGAGCCCTGGGAAACCAAAAGGTTGGGCATCTGCTTGCAATTTCCCTTTATGGTGGATTGGGTGGGGGGGAGTAAAACTATGTAGACCCTTAGCTTATTTAACTAAAAAGATTAATTTAATTAATTCCCCATTTGGTGGTACACTAGTGGGTGATTTTAGTTAAAATTCAAAATTAATAAAGCTCACTTCCCAGTGTGCGCTGAAAAACTATAGCCTATAATTTAATTGGGTAATCCTCTTGGTCCTGTTGGCCCTGAGATCTTTAAGGAAGAGAGGTGTCTTTGTTCTTAAATCAGTCAAATCTTTTTGTCCAACTTTCCCCTAACACAGTCATCTCAGGAGGGGGGGGGTCCGAAATCCAAAACTCCCCAAATCATTCAAATGTTTCTGTCCGACTTCCCCAACACAGACCAGAGTAGGGGGGCCTGAAAAACAAACCGCTAAATCACCATGTGTTTATTTTAAACCAAAAGTGTGGGAGAAATCATAATTGCCATATGTATTTGTACCAATCTTGAAAGCCGACTGCAAGTATTTTAAGCCTGCAGGAAAATCAAAATTGCACAACACTACATCTATAAATGTGTTAACTGACGAGCGCTAATTATTGCTTGAAGTGACATTTGTAGAAGTAGAGAATAGTGATTTTGGTTCTTTTCAACTCACTTTTGCGATTTATTTATGTTGAGAGAAGTGTATTGTGTTGTGCCACAGATAAAGTGGTGTTTGACATTTTAGTGCAAATTTCTATTGCTAATATACATTTATTTCCTGTGCACCGGGCCTGGTTCTTGGCTCATTGTGAGCTCGGTGGAGGGGCAGGGGGGTGATTCAAGGGGCATGAATCTGTTTGTTGTGTAACACCTTGAGAGGGGAGGGAAGGAACTCCCAGTGTTGAGGGTGGCTTTCTCAATAAACTGTTACAGACCCACACATTGCCCTGGGCTGAAATGAAACCTATGTGTTGCATTTTCAAACATCAGCCTTTATTCTTTGAAATTCTGTGTACTTCAGCCATCATGGTTCACTTTGCTTTTGTGTCAGTGAATTTCCTATTTCTTTGCACACACCATTGTTTTTTAAATATGACAGATGAAAGTACAGGGCTGTTTATGTTAGTCATTCACAAATATATTTGTATGTGTCCGCTGTCCGATTTTGTGCTGAAAAGTGAGTCTGAGTCACCCGAAATGCAAGATTTTAACGTAGTTTGCATTTCTCAAGTGAGGTCCACTTTGTGCTGTGAGTGGCCATAGTGCACCACCTTTTGATGGGTGACAGTTTCTCTGAAAAATGCTGCTTTTGTCTCTCAATCCACACTGTAATTAATATGACTCTATACCTTTCAGCATAATCCTGGCTTCGTCTGCAGAAAGACACACATCTTTCTTAATACACTTTTCATTGTGTTATTTCAGCAAGACACATCCTTCTATTCACCAGGTCCTTTTTCTGTGTTAAGGTTTTAGGCCTGTCGTATCTTTGTTGTGCCTTGTTATAGGGTGCCATGTATCTCGCAGCAGAGGACTAGCTTGGCCTTTCAGTGCATGACGTCTGGCTGTCACTCAAACCCACATTACACGAGGATACTGGCACATTTCGACGCAGTCAGCATGAACATATTTTCTTATAGTATCAATACTGCCGTTATGGGAAAAGGAAACATGAATATGCTCTTATGTGGGAATACTGGCATATATCGGTGCAGGCGACATGGATGTGTTTGGACACAGCTAGCCGGAAAATGCGTTTTACATTGGCAGAATTGTGGCCTCTACAGTGGGAAAAGTATCATGAAAATGTGTTGGAAAATGCTCCTCTGCACTGTTGGCGACTTGGCTTCTATGGTATTTTCATGTGTTACCCTACAAAACTGATTGGGCCTCATTACGACCCAGGCGGTAACTTACCGCCTGGGTTGTACCTTTACCACCATGGCGTAAACTACGTTTACGCCATGGTGGTTGGCGGACTTACCGCCCCATTCCGAGGTTGGCGGGGCGGTAAGTCCCCAATCCCCATTTACCCTTCCCCATTCCCATTTTTGCCCCATAGGGCATAATGGGAGTGGGGAAGGCGTTAATTACGCCACCGTAAATTACGGTGGCGTAATTAACATCAAGGTCCCTTAGCGCCATGGATTTTAACACCTGCTAAAAGCAGGTGTTAAAACCTCCATGGCGCTAAGGGACCTCGGAATCAGGCGGTAAGGGTCGGCGCTGTTTACGCCGCCGTAAACCCCTTACCGCCTGAGTCGTAATGAGGCCCATTGTGAACTGTGCGGCTTTTTTTAAAAAAAAATGTATTTATTTGTAATGCGCCGGTAACTCGCGAGTTTCGGGGCGCAGAGACATGGACACGAAGATAAACAAAATGGGACGAGACAGTTCCTAATGAAATCAAAGGTTTAGTGGGTCAAGGATAGCGAGGACAATTAAACAGATACGTTTTCACTAACTTACGAAAGCGTAAGTAGTTGGGTTCTTTCCTTATGTGGACTGGCAGATTGTTCCAGATACCTGCTGTAATGACTGGGAATGATTTTTCCAGTCCAGACCTACGTTTGTGTGGCATCACTGCGATCCTGTTTTGATCCAAGGATCTTAAGGCGCGGCTTGGGAGATAAGGACGTACTTTCGATTTTAGGTAGGTTTTTTTTACCAGTTTTTTCATAGAAAATGTGTTGTAAAAATGCATAATTTGAACTCATTCTTTTTTAAAACGTCTTGAAGGCAGACCCCTCCTCCTTCCTCCTCCCCCCCACCCAAACCCTCAAAGCTGCCCTGTGAGGTTCAGGCTCCCTCATCATGCTCGATCGCGTGTGCTCATTAATAGGAAAGGTACGCCTCCCCAATTAAAAAAAATCACCAGCCACCACTGATCTGGAGAAACACAAAATAAAAATAAATACGATTGCAGGCTGAGGGGCGTTCTTTCCCCCTGTGGGCAGGCGGGAGAAATGCCACATAAATGTCAGTGCAATCATTCAAGGGGCGATTTATACACCTCGCACGCAATTACGCCAAGAAACAATGCTGGCATATGCATGTTTATCGTGTCTGTGAGCAGCTCGTCCAAAATAGTACATTTCACGAAGAAAAGAAAAACAATAAGAAACTGATTAAATAGTCCATTAGCTGATTTACTGGAGACATGTTTACGTCCTTAGGTTGTGTAACCATGGCAACCTGAGCACCACGAGGGACGTTTTCAATCTGGCTTCGTGCGTGCATTCACAAGTGGAGGAGACGAGCCGGCCGGCGTGCACCTGCAGACGTGTAGTGACCAACTGAAGGCCAGTAGCCCCAAAGCCCGAGATCTCACCCCCCCCCCGCCAGCCCCCACTCTTCAGTGCCAGTCGGCTGCCAAGCCACGTAACGAGCATCACAATTACTGCGCCAGACCAGGGGCCCACCAGACATAGTTCCATCAGAATGACGCTGCCACAGACTATGCCAGTCTGAATTCCAGAACCAGGGAATATGCCAGCCTACATTCCAACACTGCAGAGTATCTCCACTGAGGATGCCAATCAGAATTCCGCTGTCATAGACTAGGCCAGCATTTCAGAACTGCAGGATGTGCCAGTGGGAATTCCAGAAACCCGGAATATCCTTTGCAGAATTCCTGAACTAGAAATTCCAGAACTGCAGCCTATGCCAGTCAGGATTCCATTGCTGCAGACTACACCAGCTAGAGCTTCAGAACTGCAGGATATGCCAGTCAGGGTTCCAGTACTGAAGACTACACCAGCTAGAGCTTCAGAACTGCAGGATATGCCAGTCAGGGTTCCAGTACTGAAGACTACACCAGCTAGAGCTTCAGAACTGCAGGATATGCCAGTCAGGGTTCCATCCAGTACTGAAGACTACACCAGCTAGAGCTTCAGAACTGCAGACTAGCGTGGAGCATGTGCGGAACCAGGACACATGATCTGGAGCGTGTGCAGGACAAGGACACATGATCTGGAGTGTGTGCGGGCCAGAACACATGATCTGGAGCATGTGCGGGGCCAGTACACATGATCTGGAGCGTACATGATCTGGAGCATGTGCGGGGGCAGAACACATAATCTAGAGTGTGTGCGGGCCCATGACACATGGTCTGGAGCATGTGCGGGACCACAACACATGATCTGGAGCATGTGCGGGACCCGGACACATGATCTGGAGCGTGTGCGGGACCAGGACACATGATCTGGAGCGTGTGCGGGAACAGGACACATGATCTGGAGCATGTGTGTGGCCAGGACACATGATCTCAAGCGTGTGTGGGACCAGGACACATGATCTGGAGCGTGTGTGAGTTACCGGCACACATGATCCGGAGAGTGTGCAGGGCCAGGACACATGATCTAGAGCGTGTGCGGGGCCAGAACACATGATCTGGAGTGTGTGCAGGACCAAGACACATGATCTGAAGCGTGTTCAGGGCCAGGACACATGATCTGGAGCATGTACGTGTCCAGGACACATGATCTGGAGCGTGTGCAGGACTAGGACTCATGTCCTGGAGCGTGTGCGGGACCAGAACACATGATCTGGAGTGTGTGCAGGACAAGGACACATGATCTGGAGCATGTGCAGGACCAGGACACATGATCTGGAGCATGTGCAGGCATGTACACATGATCTGGAGCGTGTGCAGGACCAGGACACATGATCTGGAGCGTGTGCAGGACCAGGACACATGATCTGGAGCGGGTGCGGGACCAGGACACATGGGGCCTCATTCCGAGTACGGCGCTAACCAATGGCGCTATTAACGCCTTGGTTGACGCCGTACCCGGACCGGCAGCGCCTTGGTGGTTGGCGGAATTACCGCCCCATTCCAAGGTTGGCGGGGCGGTAATTCCCCAATCCCCATTTACCCTTCCCCATTCCCATTCTCGCCCCATAGGGCATAATGGGAGTGGGGAAGGCGTCAATTACGCCACCGTAAATTACGGTGGCGTAATTAACATCAAGGTCCCTTAGCGCCATGGTATTTAACGCCTGCTAAAAGCAGGTGTTAAAAGCACCATGGCGCTAAGGGAACTCGGAGTATGGCGGTAAGGGATTACCGCCACCGCTCTCGTTAGCGGTGGCCGCTATCCCTTAACGCCATACTCGGAATGAGGCCCATGATCTGGAGCATGTGCGGGACCAGGACACATGATCTGGAGCGTGTGCAGGTCCAGGACACATTATCTGGAGTGTGTTCAGGGCCAGGACACATGATCTGGAGCATGTGCAGGACCATGACACATGATCTGGAGCGTGTGCGGGGCCAGCATACATGATCTAGAGCGTGTGCAGAGCCAGGACACATGATCTGGAGCGTGTGCAGGACAAGGACACATGATCTGGAGCATGTGCGGGGCCAGGACACATGATCTGAAGCATGTGGGGGACCAGGACACATGATCTGGAGCGTGTGCAGGTCCAGGACACATTATCTGGAGTGTGTTCAGGGCCAGGACACATGATCTGGAGCATGTGCAGGACCATGACACATGATCTGGAGCGTGTGCGGGGCCAGCATACATGATCTAGAGCGTGTGCAGAGCCAGGACACATGATCTGGAGCGTGTGCAGGACAAGGACACATGATCTGGAGCATGTGCAGGACCACGACACATGATCTGGAGCGTGTGCGGGAACAGGACACATGATCTGGAGCATGTGTGTGGCCAGGACACATGATCTCAAGCGTGTGTGGGACCAGGACATATGATCTGGAGCATGTGTGGGGCCAGGACACATGATCTGGAGCGTGTGTGAGTTACCGGCACACATGATCCGGAGAGTGTGCAGGGCCAGGACACATGATCTAGAGCGTGTGCGGGGCCAGAACACATGATCTGGAGTGTGTGCAGGACCAAGACACATGATCTGAAGCGTGTTCAGGGCCAGGACACATGATCTGGAGCATGTACGTGTCCAGGACACATGATCTGGAGCATGTGCAGGACTAGGACTCATGTCCTGGAGCGTGTGCGGGACCAGAACACATGATCTGGAGTGTGTGCAGGACAAGGAAACATGATCTGGAGCATGTGCAGGACCAGGACACATGATCTGGAGCATGTGCAGGCATGTACACATGATCTGGAGCGTGTGCAGGACCAGGACACATGATCTGGAGCGTGTGTAGGACCAGGGCACATGATCTGGAGCGGGTGCGGGACCAGGACACATGATCTGGAGCATGTGCGGGACCAGGACACATGATCTGGAGCGTGTGCAGGTCCAGGACACATTATCTGGAGTGTGTTCAGGGCCAGGACACATGATCTGGAGCATGTGCAGGACCATGACACATGATCTGGAGCGTGTGCGGGGCCAGCATACATGATCTAGAGCGTGTGCAGAGCCAGGACACATGATCTGGAGCGTGTACAGGACAAGGACACATGATCTGGAGCATGTGCGGGGCCAGGACACATGATCTGAAGCATGTGGGGGACCAGGACACATGATCTGGAGCGTAGACGACCTGGAGCATGTGCAGGGGCAGAACACACGATCTGGAGTGTGTGCGGGCCCATGACACATGGTCTGGAGCATGTGCAGGACCACGACACATGATCTGGAGCATGTGTGGGACCAGGACACATGATCTGAAGCATGTGGGGGACCAGGACACATGATCTGGAGCGTGTGCGGGACCCAGATACATGATCTGGAGCGTGTGCGGGAACAGGCCACATGATCTGGAGCATGTGTGGGGCCAGGACACATGATCTGAAGCATATGTGGGACCAGAACATATAGGACACATGATCTGGAGCATGTGTGGGATAAGGACACCTGATCTGGAGCGTGTGTGGCACCAGCACACATGATCTGGAGCGTCTGCAGGGCCAGGACACATGATCTAGAGCGTGTGCGAGGCCAGGACACATGATCTGGAGCATGTGCAGGACCAGGACACGTGATCTGGAGTGTGTGCGGGGCCAGAACACATGATCTGGAGCGTGTGCGGGGCCAGGACACATGATCTGGAGAGTGTGCAGGACCAGGACACATGATCTGGAGTATACATGATCTGGAGCATGTGCGGGGGCAGAACACACGATCTGGAGCATGTGCGGGCCCATGACACATGGTCTGGAGCGTGTGCGGGACAAGGAGACATGATCTGGTGCATGTGCTGGACCAGGACACATGATCTTGAGCATGTGCGGGAACAGGGACACATGATCTGGAGTATGTGTGGGGCCAGAACACAAGATCTGGAGCATGTGCAGGCCCATGACACATGGTCTGGAGCATGTGTGGGACCAGGACACATGATCTGGAGCATGTGCGGGACCAGGACACATGATCTGGAGCGTGTGCAGGACCAGGACACATTATCTGGAGCGTGTTCAGGGCCAGGACACATGATCTGGAGCATGTGCAGGACCATGACACATGATCTGGAGCGTGTGCGGGGCCAGCATACATGATCTAGAGCGTCTGCAGGGCCAGGACACATGATCTAGAGCGTGTGCAGGGCCAGGACACATAATCTGGAGCATGTGCTGGGCCAGTACACATGATCTGGAGCGCACACGACCTGGAGCATGTGCAGGGGCAGAACACACGATCTGGAGTGTGTGCGGGCCCATGACACATGTTCTGGAGCATGTGCAGGACCACGACACATGATCTGGAGCATGTGGGGGACCACGACACATGATCTGGAGCATGTGGGGGACCAGGACACATGATCTGGAGCGTGTGCGGGACCCAGATACATGATCTGGAGCATGTGCGGGAACAGGACACATGATCTGGAGCATGTGTGGGGCCAGGACACATGATCTGAATCATGTGTGGGACCAGGACATATAGGACACATGATCTGGAGCATGTGTGGGATAAGGACACTTGATCTGGAGCGTGTGTGGAACCAGAACACATGATCTGGAGCATGTGCAGGGCCAGGACACATGATCTAGAGCGTGTGCGAGGCCAGGACACATGATCTGGAGCATGTGCAGGACCAGAACACATGATCTGGAGTGTGTGCGGGGCCAGGACACATGATCTGGAGCGTGTGCGGGGCCAGGACACATGATCTGGAGCATGTGTGGGGCCAGTACACATGATCTGGAGCGTACATGATCTGGAGAATGTGCGGGGGCAGAACACACGATCTGGAGCATGTGCAGGCCCATGACACATGGTCTGGAGCGTGTGCGGGACAAGGACACATGATCTGGTGCATGTGCTGGACCAGGACACATGTTCTTGAGCGTGTGCGGGACCAGGACACATGATCTGGAGTATGTGTGTGGCCAGGACACAAGATCTGGAGCATGTGCAGGCCCATGACACATGGTCTGGAGCGTGTGTGAGACCAGGACACATGATCTGGAGCATGTGTGAGACCAGGACATATGATCTGGAGCATGTGTGGGACCAGGACACATGATCTGGAGCATGTGTGGGACCAGGACACATGATCTGAAGCGTGTGTGGGACCAGGACACATGATCTGGAGCATGTGCAGGTCCAGGACTCATGATCTGAAGCATGTGTGGCGCCAGGACACATGATCTGAAGCGTGTCCGGGGCCAGGACACATGATTTGGAGCGTGTGTGGGGCCAGGGCACATGATCTGGAGCATGTGCGGGGCCAGGACACATGATCTGGAGCATGTGCAGGACCTGGACACATGATATGGAGCGTATGTGGGGCCAGGATACATGGTCTGGAGCATGTGTGAGACCAGGACACATGATCTGGAGCATGTGCAGGGCCAGGACACATGATCTGAAGCATGTGCGGGGCCAGGACACATGATCTGAAGCATGAGGGGTGCTCAGATGTACAAATACACCCAACCCAAAAGGATTTTTTGAAATTGAGGGACATACTTGCTTTGCATCTGTGCCTCCATTTCTAAAAATCGTTTTTCCCCGGCTTTTACCCGGGCTGCCAGAGAGAGACACAGTATGGATGGAACAAAGGGCCATCCATACTGCGTCTCTTCTCTCCGGCCCTGGGAGGTTAGAGGGGGGGCGAGCACCCACGTACTCTGCGCCCCTGAATCCGGGTCGTGGCCTGTAACTGCCTCTGGTGCCGGGGGAACCAGAGGCAGTTACAGACCACGGCCCGGTTTATTTATTTATTTGTTCAATGTTTGTCGGGTCTGTGGACCCGATTAATTTATTTATTTCTGCAATGTTGGTCGGACCCAACATTGCAGACATGAATAAATTAATCGGGTCCACGGACCTGACAAACATTGAACAAATAAATAAATAAACCGGGCCGTGGCGGAGGCAGTAACAGTCCTCCGCCACGGCCCTGTTTATTTATTTAATTGTTCAATGTTTTCTCTACAGCCTCGCGGGCCACATGAAATGGCTTGGAGGGCCGCATTGTGGCCTGGGGGCCGTATGTTGGACAACCTTGATCTAGAGCCTGTGCGGGACCAGGGCACATGATCTGGAGCATGTGCAGGCCAGGAAACATGATCTGGAGCGTGTGCAGGGCCAGGACACTCAGCGAAATAGAAACAGATCCGAGAATTCAGCAAAGATGGAGAGTTAGTAGATGGCAAACCCAGTGCACTGAAGCCCTCCCTGTTAGGAGCCTTATAGGTGGGGGTCTTGGCACTGGCCATAGTGAACGTGCTACCCCGTGCACAGTCTATTTGGAATCCCCCAGTGGGCTTCTCCAGACTGGAGAACCCTGCCCAGTTTTGAGTTCTATGGTTGGTAATAGCTCAGTAGTGCGGTGTGACAGCCTAAAAGGCACCCATTGCTGGCATGTATGGGGTGTGGGCAACAGGCCAGTGTTTGGTGGGCGATGCAGAGCTCCCAAGCTCTCAAGTCCACTGCGGGCCCGATGGCCAAGGCCCCCACTGCCTTCAAACCGAGATAGAAGCTTTGGGGTTCCTGGGACACGTTTATCCTTCATGGTGCTATTTTAGATAACTCCCTTCCCTGTAAAACGGCGACAGATCCTCGGGGCATCCAACTTCCCGATTTCAAAATGTCTCCCACAGCTTCGTGTTGTATTTTTTGTGCACTTTTGTTGAATATTATGTCTGTAACATTTGCTTGCACTTCTGCCTTCACAAGAATGTTGTCGCCCTGATCCCCTTTCCTATTGGCAGGAACAATTGCTATTGTTGTCATAAGTATTGCCAGTAGCACCGCTGTCCAATATTTAGTATTAATTACATTATGATTGATATTTCAATCAGTTAAAATTAATAATGATGTATTTGTTTTATTTTCCCTTTATTATGGTTGTCAAATCAGTTGTTTTGAACATGATTATAGCTGTTATACCATGCAGTACTATTAAGCACTGTTTCATCCTTCTTACTGTTAATACTTATGGACTTGGAGAGAAACGCCCTCTTTATTTCACGGTTGTCTTTCCAGAATGGGGCAGCCCCCTTGGGCGGGGGCCGGGGGGGGGTGTTCGTGCGCACCTGCCAGTAATGCACATTGACAGGGTACTGCAAGAGTCTCCTCCTGGCAGTGTGCGTGATCCTGCTGGCTTTGCGGTGGCTTTGCTGCCAGCTGCCAGGAGACTGCTCTTGCCCACCACAGCGACACGAGCGGGGAGGCTTCGGCTGCCGAAAGAGTGCCAGCAGCCGCACACATCGGAATATGACCCAAACTACAGCCTGCATTTCCTTACCTGCTATATACCAGCCGCTAAAGTGGTTTACAAAAGGTTGAGAGTTCCCAAGGTAATGTCACAAGTACTGTGACGATTCTTCTGTTCAAACACACACATCTCTTAATAGGGCAAAAAAGACTTTAAAAAAAGGAAAATGTTCAAAGCATATTCATATTATTTTAAAGAGAATAAGAAAGCATTTGTGCCGGTAAAATGTCACCTTACAAGCTAACAGACAGCCATGGGGCGGAATGACAGCACGGCCATGCTTCCTTCCCTGACACTGACTCGATCGGCGCATGTGGCAGGCAATCACTGCTGGGGTGCAGGCTATTATTCCACTGTTAATTCAGCTTCTCCTGAAGAACATTCCGGTCACAAGCGGGCCAACTAGTCATGGCTATCAGGGTCTTCTCAGGGCAGGGCTATCTGTGATTTGATACTGGAATTTGCAAGTGTACATAATCGGGTCGACCACTGAAGCCAGCATTTTGTATGTGGACACCATGTCCAGAGGAAAATGAGGAGATATGTGTTGGATAATCACGTATGTTAACTCTTGTGCAGGGCCCTGGAAATTGCAGACAAAGCTGAGTAGTGCGTTCAAAGACCTTGCAAAGCCACTCCAGTGCCATCCATTATCCGCCAGCATCGTTCACTCGGAGTCGGTAGGGTGAATCTAACGTAAGAGTGTAGCCACGATTCCTGAAACATACTCTGTTCCTAACGATGTAACCATGATTCCTGAAACATACTCTGTTCCTAACGGTGTAACCATGATTCCGGAAACATACTCTGTTCCTAACGGTGTAAAAATGATTCCTGAAACATACTCTGTTCCTAACGGCGTAACTATGATTCCTGAAACATACTCTGTTCTTAACGGCGTAACCATGATTCCTGAAACATACTCTGTTCCTAACGGCGTAACCATAATTCCTGAAACATACTCCGTTCCTAACGGCGTAACCATGATTCCTGAAACATACTCTGTTCCTAACGGCGTAACTATGATTCCTGAAACATACTCTGTTCTTAACCGCGTAACAATGATTCCTGAAACATACTCTGTTCCTAACGGCGTAACCATGATTCCTGAAACATACTCCGTTCCTAACGGCGTAACAATGATTCCTGAAACATACTCTGTTCCTAACGGTGTAACCATGATTCCTGAAACATACTCTGTTCTGAAAGGCCGTAGCTAATTGGGATTGGCAGAAAGTACCACAGAATGTTACCAAGGGTGGTCCAATGGCACTGTGAAGAATCCATCCTTTGGCAGAGATCAGCCCATAAATGTCTTTTCGAAATAAACTGGTATTTGGAAGAAGAACTGACCTTTCAACGGGAAAGGGGGTGTTGCCATGGTACGACGTTCTTTCATCGTCATCATCGTCAGGCATTTCAAAGCCTGCAGTTTAAACGTGTTTCACATTTCATCGAATTTTTTGGGTGGGGGTGGGAAAGGGCAGATAAGTGGTTGCAGTGTGACTATACACACATGTGTTTAATTTCTGCTGTAGATGCCCCTGCATAGTTCACACACATGCACATACAAAGTGGGAGAGAAACAGACGGCCCTTGTTGTGTGTCACCATACAACACTCCTACACAAACTGAACATAAAATTCCTTTGTTACAGGTTCAATATATCATGGACTATGTAGATGATCGTATATATCTGTTTAACCGTAGTTGCTACACAATCTCAGCGTGTTGCAAAGCACTCTACTTCTCTGTTTGCACGCGGTTCAAACTAGATTGTGATCTTGAATTACAATTGCTTGGAACCGTGCTAAACAAATCTTGCGACGTAGGGAACTGTAAATCTTTCTCTTGTTATGTATTACCTGCGTAAGGCGCGACGAGGGAAATCGCTAGGCAGCCACAGCACCGCATTGCGCCGCTATCCCGCGCCTGTGACATCCAGCACAAGGCACGCTCCCCTCAGCAGCATTGTTTGATCAGACCACGGATAGTCTTAAAATGGCCGCGCCGGCTGCCCAAGCTTTGTCTCCTAAAATGGAGGGCTGCAGCAGACTGCAAGTCTCCGGCCAATGGGAATCTAAAGCATAGGAACTGCCATTGCTGTTCCGGACCCACAGGGGTGCTCTCGATCTCAACTCAGTTTTCATTCTGAGGAGGACAGGACAGTGTGCAAGGAAGTGATGTGAAGATATAGAAGAGAGAAAGCGTACATGGCCAGAGGAAGGTACACAGATTGCATTAAATGAACTATAGCGTGAGGAGAGGAAGGCCTTAAAGTTACACATCTATATATAGATACAAGAATGCATGATGGGATAGGAAGAGGTGTGACAGAAAACAAATTACACAAGGAAGGTGGCAATGGTGAACATTTTGCCAGACGTGTGTGCGACAGAGTGTTGTCTCTTAGTTGTGGATTTTCCTAATGGGAGAAGAGCTGAATAACAGGGTTGAGCCATCAGAGCTTCCCTATGGGATGTATGTGTCTTTGTGCACAGAAGAGTGTCATCCGCCAGGTGCAGGATTCCCTATTGTGGATGACACATAGCAATACGCGTCTTGCAACCTTGCACAAGTGTAGACCGTCATCTTGCTTGCAGAGTGATGCAGAGTCGCGCTGCGTTTCTATGGAGTGGGTATAGTCGTGGGCTTCCCTATGGGATGTATGTGCGTTTGTGTGTAGCAGAGTGTCATCCGCCAAGTGCAGGATTCCCTATTGTGGATGACACATAGCAATACGCGTCTTGCAACCCTGCACAAGTGTAGACCGTCATCTTGCTTGCAGAGTGTCGCAGAGTCGCGCTGCGTTTCTATGGAGTGGGCATAGTCGTGGGCTTCCCTATGGGATGTATGTGTGTTTGTGTGCAGCAGAGGGTCATCCGCCAGGTGCAGGATTCCCTATTGTGGATGGCACATAGCAATACGCGTCTTGCAACCTTGCACAAGTGTAGACCGTCATCTTGCTTGCAGAGTGATGCAGAGTCGCGCTGCGTTTCTATGGAGTGGGTATAGTCGTGGGCTTCCCTATGGGATGTATGCGTGTTTGTGGGCAGCAGAGTGTCATCCGCCAGGTGCAGGATTCCCTATTGTAGATGACACATAGCAATACGCACCTTGCACAAGTGTAGACCGTCACCTTGCTTGCAGAGTGTCGCAGAGTCGCGCTGCGTTTCTATGGAGTGGGTATAGTCGTGGGCTTCCCTATGGGATGTATGTGTGTTTGTGTGCAGCAGAGGGTCATCCGCCAGGTGCAGGATTCCCTATTGTAGATGACGCATAGGCTATATGGGTCTTGCAACCTTCCATAACCCCCAGTATAGTTTGCCATCTTGCTAGCAGAGGTGTGTGGGGTTCTGCTGTGTTTCTATGCAGTGGGCATAGTCGGGGGCTTCCCAGCAGCCCATCATTACGTAATGATTGTGTGGGGTTCAGGACACGGTCAGTCCGTTGGAAACAAGTGGAGGAGGCCTTGCCTGGCGTTGAGGGACAGGCCCGGGGTGGGTTGGTTGTGTTTGTCTTTAAGTAGAGTAGTGCAGGCAGTGTCTGTGGTTGTGATGAGTGATGTTGTGGCTCTTGCATGGCCAGGTGTTGCCAGATGATGTTAGGCGCTAGGGGGTGTTTGGGATTTGCTGATGTGGCTATGAGCGGGGAGCAGGGGGGTAACAGAGGCTTGGCCCGGGATGGGGGCCCTGGCCCCATGCCACACACCCAGAATTGGGAAGAGTCGATGTGCCATGGGCAGGTTTAGGGTTGTCAGATTGTGTCTATTGTGGGCACTATAAAATGGCCATTGATAACAGAGGGGAGGACATGGGTCTTGGACCTTGACAATGGGGGTGCGAGAATGTGTGACTTGAAGACCAGATGCTGCAGGGAAAGGTGGGGGCATAGACCAGGCACGAGGACGCGAGGCGGACATGACAGTATAAGGCACAAATAAAACGGGCACTGCCCCCACCCCCCACCCCAACCCTTCTTAGCTGAAAGCACCCCCCAAATACCGCTCCCCAGCCGGGTTGCAGTACACATTCGAGCGAGTGTGAGAGTCACTTAGGTTTCTGCCTCCCATGCTATATAGTGGAAACCATGGCAAACATGCTGGAAGAGGTAAGGGAGTTTGAGGGCTCTGACCTTAGCGCCCCCCCCCCCCTCTCATAAATTCGCCCACCTCACCTCCCACACTGAAAGTTAATTGGAAACTGCCGAGGTGAAATTACTCTTACGCCGGCGCTGTGATGGCCATGAAAGGGATGTCTCGCTTGCATCACCCCCTCCCCCCCCCCGCTCCTCTCTCCCCCGCTAGCCGCTGAGATAGAGGGTGGGCCGGGCTCCTCGCTGTCGCGCGGATAGAAATCACTGCCTTATTTCATCCCCTTGCTTCAGATGGCTTGCAAATCGCCCGGCACGGTTACCATGACAACCCCGCATGAGAAATCTCCCGTTACCAAGGAAACAGGCAACGAGGATGCATAATGCCTAACGGATAGAAAAAAAGATCTACGCTGTTTCATTCCTGTAAAAAAACTCCACACGATTAAAAAAAAAAGGAAGCATATAAAAGAACTCATTTAAAGACATGTTTTCTGCTCCCGAATGCGTTACATAACTGTTAGGCCGCATTGTCTTTAGTGCATAAGCACATTCTGCTAAATAGCAACTTGGTGAAATAAATGTGTGACTTCTGCAAACCGTCACAGTCTTGAAAAGCAGCGGCCCCCGCGCCCCCATCGCAGGGCTCAGAAGAAAAGACATCACAACTGCAGGAAATAATGGCACAGCCGGAAAACAGAAAGAACAGGGAATGGAGTTCTGATGGTGGAGAGTAGCGTCTGAGAGGGCGAGGAGAGAAAGTGGAAGCTGATGAGAAGAGTGCAGGCGGACAGCAAAAAAACAGGGCGAGTGGTTAGAGCGGAGTGTGGATAGAGAAACGACAGAGGATGGGGAGAGCACGGGCTGGGGAGGGGAACAGGCAGGGCAGGGAGAGCAGGGAATGCTGCTGAGGAGATGGAGAAGGAAGCAGAGGGAATAGAGAGATCACAGAAGATGGAGAAAGCAAGGGCTGGGGAAAGGAGGATCTGGGAGGGCGAGGAGAGAAAGTGGAAGCGGATGGATGAGAAGAGTGCAGGCGGACAGCAAAAAAACAGGGCGAGTGGTTAGAGCGGAGTGTGGATAGAGAAACGACAGAGGATGGGGAGAGCACGGGCTGGGGAGGGGAACAGGCAGGGCAGGGAGAGCAGGGAATGCTGCTGAGGAGATGGAGAAGGAAGCAGAGGGAATAGAGAGATCACAGAAGATGGAGAAAGCAAGGGCTGGGGAAAGGAGGATCTGGGAGGGCGAGGAGAGAAAGTGGAAGCGGATGGATGAGAAGAGTGCAGGCGGACAGCAAAAAAACAGGGCGAGACGTTAGAGCGGAGTGTGGATGGAGAAACGACAGAGGATGGGGAGAGCACGGGCTGGGGAGAGGAACAGGCAGGGCAGGGAGAGCAGGGAATGCTGCTGAGGGGAAGGAAGCAGAGGGAATAGAGAAATCCCTGAGGATGGGGAAAGCAAGGGCTGCTGAGAGGAGCAGACAGGGTAAGGAGAGCAGGGAATGCTGCTGAGGAGATGGAGAAGGAATCAGAGGGGATAGAGAAATGACAGAGGATGGGGAGAGCACGGGCTGGGGAGAGGAACAGGCAGGGTAGGGAGAGCAGGGAATGCCGAGGAGATGGAGAAGGAAGCAGAGGGAATAGAGAAGTCCCTAAGGATGGGGAAAGCAAGGGCTGTAGAGAGGAACAGGCAGGGTAGAGCGAGCAGGGAATTCTGCTGAGGAAATGGAGAAGGAAGCAGATGGAACAGAGAAATCACAGAGGATGGGGAAAGCAAGGGCTCATGAGAGGAGCAGGCAGGGTAGGGAGAGCAGAGAATGCTGCTGAGGAGATGGAGAAGGAAGCAGAGGGAATAGAGAAATCACAGAGGATGGGGAGAGCACGGGCTGGGGACTGGAACAGGCAGGGCAGGTAGAGCAGGGAATGCCGAGGAGATGGAGAAGGAAGCAGAGGGAATAGAGAGATCACAGAGGATGGGGAAAGCAAGGGCTGCTGAGAGGAGCAGACAGGGTAGGGAGAGCAGGGAATGCCGAGGAGATGGAGAAGGAAGCAGAGGGAATAGAGAGATCACAGAGGATGGGGAGAGCACGGGCTGGGGAGAGGAGCAGACAGGTTAGGGAGAGCAGGGAATGCTGCCGAGGAGAAGGAAGCAGAGGGAATAGAGAAATCCCTGAGGATGGGGAAAGCAAGGGCTGCTGAGAGGAGCAGACAGGGTAAGGAGAGCAGGGAATGCTGCTGAGGAGATGGAGAAGGAATCAGAGGGGATAGAGAAATGACAGAGGATGGGGAAAGCAAGGGGCAGCTGAGGGGAACAGGGAGGGTGGGGAGCACAGGGAATGCTGAGGAGATGGAGAAGGAAGCAGAGGGAATAGAGAGATCACAGAGAATGGGGAAAGCAAGGGCTGCTGAGAGGAGCAGGCAGGGTAGGGAGAGCAGGGAATGCTGCCGAGGAGAAGGAAGCAGAGGGAACAGAGAAATCACAGAGGATGGGGAGAGCACGGGCTGGGGAGAGGAACAGGCAGGGTAGGGAGAGCAGGGAATGCCGAGGAGATGGAGAAGGAAGCAGAGGGAATAGAGAAATCCCTGAGGATGGGGAAAGCAAGGGCTGTAGAGAGGAACAGGCAAGGTAGATCGAGCAGGGAATTCTGCTGAGGAGATGGAGAAGAAAGCAGTTGGAACAGAGAAATCACAGAGGATGGGGAAAGCAAGGGCTCCTGGGAGGAGCAGGCAGGGTAGGGAGAGCAGAGAATGCTGCTGAGGAGATGGAGAAGGAAGCAGAGGGAATAGAGAAATAACAGAGGATGGGGAAAGCAAGGGGCAGCTGAGGGGAACAGGCAGGGTGGGGAGCACAGGGAATGCTGAGGAGATGGAGAAGGAAGCAGAGGGAATAGAGAGATCACAGTGAATGGGGAAAGCAAGGGCTGCTGAGAGGAGCAGGCAGGGTAGGGAGAGCAGGGAATGCTGCCGAGGAGAAGGAAGCAGAGGGAACAGAGAAATCACAGAGGATGTGGAGAGCAAGGGCTGCTGAGAGGAACAGGCAGGGTAGGGGGAGCAGGGAATGCTGCTGAGGAGATGGAGAAGGAAGCAGAGGGGATGGAGAAATCACAGAGGATGGGGAGAGCAAGGAATGCTGAGGGGAACAGGCAGGGTAGGGAGAGCAGGGAATGCCGAGGAGATGAAGAAGGAAGCAGAGGGAATGGGGAAATCACAAAGGATGAGGAAAGCAAGGGCTGCTGAGAGGAGCAGGCAGGGTGGGAGAGCAGGGAATGCTGCTGAGGAGATGGAAGCAGAGGGAATAGAGAGATCACAGAGGATGGGGAAAGCAAGGGCTGCTGAGAGGAGCAGACAGGGTAAGGAGAGCAGGGAAAGCCGAGGAGATGGATAAGGAATGAGAGGGGATAGAGAAATGACAAAGGATGGGGAGAGCACGGGCTGGGGAGAGGAACAGGCAGGGTAGGGAGAGCAGGGAACGCCGAGGAGATGGAGAAGGAAGCAGTGGGAATAGAGACATCCCTGAGGATGGGGAAAGCAAGGACTGTAGAGAGGAACAGGCAGGGTGGGAGAGCAGGGAATGCTGCTGAGGAGATGGAGAAGGAAGCAGAGGGAATAGAGAGATCACAGAGGATGGGGAAAGCAAGGGCTCCTGAGAGGAGCAGGCAGGGTAGGGAGAGCAGGGAATGTCGAGGAGATGGAGAAGGAAGCAGAGGGAATAGAGAAATCCCTGAGGATGGGGAAAGCAAGGGCTGTAGAGAGGAACAGGCAGGGTAGGGAGAGCAGAGAATGCCAAGGAGATGGAGAAGGAAAAGCAAAAACAGAAAATTAGCGAGTAATAGCTGGGGTGCGCCTGGCCTTCAAATAGAAATCTGTGGTCAACCGCAGCAAAAACAAAATACGAGGTTCCCCTGCACCTCCTAATAAGAGTATCATTAGATGAGAAGTGTATGTCATAAAACAGCGCAGGAGACTGGCGAATCAAATACTCTACATGAGAACACAGTCCAAGAATCTTGTATTAATAAAGACTCCAAAGGTTGTCCATATAGATGATTACGTGTTTAATCTCTAAAACAGCCGACACGTGTTTCGACCAATCGGTCGTTTTCAAGGCGATGGTCAGTAATAGTAAGCCTACTAGGGCAAATGATGTCACCCATTTGCTGAGTATGCTGCAAATGGATCTCTTAAGATTAGCAGTCTGTTCGCAAATGATTACTGTTCTTGACACAAATATATATAGGTCCTCCTTAGGCATTAATAACTGAGTTACAATTGGATTTTAGTCGGTTCGCAGTATAGATTGGGAAAACTCCTTCAATTCAAAAAAGGCCCTAATACCTGAAGTGGTCTCCAACTGGGCTGAACCCCGTGTTGATGGCAGTCGGCCATCAACACGGGGTTCAGCACGGTTTGAGACCACTGTGTCAAGAACAGTAATCATTTGAGAAGGGACGGCTAATCTTAAGAGATCCATTTTTAGCATACTCAGCAAATGGGTATGGGGAAAGCAAGGGCTGCTGAGAGGAGCAGGCAGGGTGGGGAGGGTGGGGAGCAGAGGGAATGCTGCGGAGATGGAGAAGGAAGCAGAGGGAATAGAGAAATCACAGAGGATGGGGAAAGGAAGGGGCTGCTGAGGGGAACAGGCAGGGTAGGGAGAACAGGGAATGCCGAGGAGATGGAGAAGGAAGCAGAGGGAATAGAGAAATCACAGAGGATCTGGAAAGCAAGGGCTGCTGAGAGGAGCAGGCAGGGTAAGGAGTGCAAGGAATGCTGAGGAGATGGAGAAGGAAGCAGAGGGAATAGAGAGATCACAGAGGATGGAGAAAGCAAGGGCTGCCGAGAGGAGCAGGCATGGTGGGGAGGGTGGGGAGCAGAGGGAATGCTGCGGAGATGGAGAAGGAAGCAGAGGGAATAGAGAAATCACAGAGGATGGGGAAAGCAATGGGCTGCGGATAGGAACAGGCAGAGTAGGGAGAGCGGGGAATGCTGCTGAGGAGATTTAGAAGGAACTAGCGGAAATAGAGAAATCACAGAGGATGGGGAAAGGAAGGGGCTGCTGAGGGGAACAGGCAGGGTAGGGAGAACAGGGAATGCCGAGGAGATGGAGAAGGAAGCAGAGGGAATAGAGAAATCACAGAGGATGGGGAAAGCAAGGGCTGCTGAGAGGGGCAGGCAGGGTAAGGAGTGCAAGGAATGCTGAGGAGATGGAGAAGGAAGCAGAGGGAATAGAGGGATCACAGAGGATGGAGAAAGCAAGGGCTGCTGAGAGCAGCAGGCAGGGTAAGGAGTGCAAGAAATGCTGAGGAGATGGAGAAGGAAGCAGAGGGAATAGAGAAATCACAGAGGATGGGGAAAGCAAAGGGCTGCTGAGAGGAGCAGGCAGGGAAGGGAGAGCAGGGAATGCCGAAGGGATGGAGAAGGAAGCAGAGGGAACAGAGAAATCACTGAGGATGGGGAAAGCAAAGGGCTGCTGAGAGGAGCAGGCAGGGTAGGGAGAGCAGGGATTGCTGCTGAGGAGATGGAGAAGGAAGAATATGGAATAGACCAATTGCAGAGGATGTGGAGAGTAAGGGCTTCAGAGAGGAACAGGCAGGGTAAGGAGACCAGGGAATGCTGCTGAGGAGATGAAGAAGGAAGCAGAGGGAATAGAGAAATCACAGAGGATGTGGAGAGCAAGGGCTGCTGAGAGGAGCAGGCAGGAAAGGGAGAGCAGGGAATGCTGCTGAGGAGATGGAGAAGAAAGAATATGGAATAGACCATTCGCAGAGGATGTGGAGAGTAAGGGCTTCAGAGAGAAACAGGCAGTTTAGGGAGAGCAGGGAATGCTGAGGAAATGAGAAGGAAGCAGAGGGAATAGAGAAATCACTAAGTTTGGGCAAAGCAAGGGCTGATGAGGAGAAACAGAGAGGGGGTATAAAGGAAAAGAGCAGAGGCAGAGGGGACATTCTGTCAAAAGTTGGGACTGCTGGGGGGAGAAAGAGACGAACATAAAGGAAACGCATGGGCTGCTGGGGAGAGACACAGGGGCATTCAGGAAAAAGTAGGGACTATTGAGGAGATATAGAGGAACAGAAAATATAACTAGGGACTGCAAAGGAGAGACAGAGAGGGGCATTCGGACAAAAGCAGGGACTGCTGAGGTGAGACAGACAGGTTTTTCGGTGTAAAGCATGGCTGAAGACAGACAGAGGGATAATTCATGCAAAGCAGGGACTGCTGAGGAGAGACAGACAGGTTATTCAGGGTAAAGCATGGCTGAAGACAGACAGAGGGATAATTCATGCAAAGCAGGGACTGCTGAGGAGAGACAGACAGGTTATTCAGGGTAAAGCATGGCTGAAGACAGACAGAGGGATCATTCATGCAAAGCAGGGACTGCCGAGGAGAGACAGACAGGTTATTCAGGGTAAGGCATGGCTGAAGACAGACAGAGGGATAATTCATGCAAAGCAGGGACTGCTGAGGAGAGACAGACAGGTTATTCAGGGTAAAGCATGGCTGAAGACAGACAGAGGGATCATTCATTAAAGAAGGGACTGCTGAGGAGAGACCTAGAGGGACAGAAGAGAAAAGCAGCGACTGTCTCTCTGCACTAATGCCAGCCTCAGAATCAAGCATTATGCCGCGAAGCGACAGCGCATGAAAGCGACGGAAACATTGCCTCCTTTTCATTCAATCCTGGATTCCATGGGCGCCCCCGAAACGGACCCCAACCATCTGGAACCGACCTTGCCTGGAAACCAAAGGAAGCATTGTCAAGTCTAGCCTTGACTTCCGGGAAAAAAAACAGGACGGACTCTCACCACAAACCAAGCTCTTTTACAACCAACTGCCCCCTCTCCCATCACTTGTGAGGAACTGACTCACTGGGCTTCGCACAGGGATTGCTGACAGTGCGATCCAGACCCCTGCTTTGGATACAGAGGATTGAGGGTCCCCCGAGGGGCCGGGACTGTCGACAGGAACATTGGTGGAGCACAAGGTGACTGGTGCTGGAGGGGTGCTGGCCGGCAGAAGACCAGACACACAGCCAATGTCCTAGTGGGACTGTGGAGACAGGGAGCATGCAAACAGCAACTCCATTAAGGTAGTTCCCATCCCGCTGGGACCCGCTGTCCTAGAGCTTACCTAGAGTGGCGGTCCAGGTCTAGCCGGATGGGGCCAAGGCTGCCAGGCTATTTGGGCTACTAGGCAGCACCAGAACAAGGAGGATGGAGCGAGAGCAGAGGGAGGCCACCAGAGCTAGAGTCGAAGGGTTGGTGCGTGTCAGAAAGGAGTCTCAGAGAGGAGGGGAGCACAAGGCGGGTGCATATGTCAGCAGTGGTCTGTCCTGTCTTGACATGCATGCAAAAAATCTGAAAAGGGCAGGGAAACTCTAGCCTCTGGACCAGAGTATTATAATTGCATAGAACAACAGAAGAAGATTGTCCAGAGAAACAAATCAATTTGAAAAAATGTGTATCAAAATGTATTGAAAGCGATACCAACAATTTAAACAATGGTGAGTCAATCACAAATAATTAAACACTGATCACTTTAATACAGCAAAACAGCAGCAACCATATGCCTAAAGTCGGCTAAAACATTGTCACACATACTTGCCATTCATAGTGCACTCATTCAAACCCAACTCAACATACCGTGACATATATCCAAAAGCTTAAAAAACAAAAGAATCATGCTACCAACCTGTGGGGAGAAGGAATTCATGACTGGTCCCCATCAAACAGACATCATTTTTATGTTCATAATCAATAGAATTAATTAATAAATAATCTATTGTCAGGGTGGATCAGAAGGAAAAGTGCAAAAGATCACATCCCTGTAGGGTTTATCTCTCGACCGGTTTCGACGTGTAGTGGTAGTAAACACAACGTCTTCCTCAGGAGGTGGATGTTACCATTCTGATGAATGCCAAATTGCTATGGTGGCCGTAACGAAGTGATATGGTCAGTCACGCTGGGGGAAGCCAGGACCAAATCCTAACCTGAAAAGGCAAGGTTGCAGATGTTGGAAGTTGGGAAAGCAGCACAGCTTAACCCGAAACACCAGTATCGTCTGTTAGATCACTCCATCAAACAATTATCCATCTCTGTCAAGTGGATAATAGAGGTCAAAAAGGTTGACTCTGCGAACCGAAATAGATTTCCTCACTCGAAACGCCACACATGCGTGTAGGAAGTCTGCACAAAAGAGGCTGCATGCATACACACACACACGCACATAAGTGGAGGCTGAGGCGTATGCAAGAAGCGCCACTGTAAAACAAGTAGAGGATGTAGAGCAGGAAGAAGACAGAAAAAAGTGGAATGCAGATTATAGAAGTAGTCAGTCCACTGCGTGAAGCGAGCTGGCTCCAGGTGAAAACGCATCGGCAGTGCAGCGCAGCAGACCGTATATGCCAGAAACGTTCCACCGAGCATGATGAGCTGGTAGAGGATCAAGGAGACAGACCGTGCCAGTCGGAGCAGCCCACCAGGAGCATCAGACTATATCATAGTCACATCCCAGGTGCGCCTCATTGTCGTCCCAGCCACGCAATTACCTGCAGTCCCACGAGCCACAGAGACCTGACATCCTCTCTCCCACATTACAAAGAGAACAGAGAAAGCCTGTGTCAGCTGTCACTCCATTGCAGAGTTCAGAATCACCAGCCAGGCACTGGCCATCTCTCGTCTAGACTCTGGCAACATGCTTTTTTTCACAGGCTTTCTAGCATCCTATTTGGTCCAACTGAAAGATGTATATCATGAGATAATCTTCTGGCTACTCCTCCAAGACTCAACCCTCTTCAAACTTACAAAGCAATAACAACCATCACTGCTCCCTACTTCTTCCAGAAACTCCAGCATTCAGGAGGGCTTCTATTTCAGAAGCCTTGGTATTGACAGGTCGTAATCTCTACTCTCTAACCTGGATTCTAATACTCCCTCTATCCTGAGCCTCCTCAATCTTTCTTCTGCTTTTGTCACAGAAAACCACTCCATCCTCATAAACCGTCTCCGTGATGCCCTAGGTATCACGGAAAGGGCAGTGACGTGGCTGACCTCCTTCCTCTCAAACAGACCTTCCCAAGTGCAAATGGGTCCTTTTCTCTCCTCCACCTCGCTCTCTACCTGTGGCGTCCCTCAGGGCGCTATCCTATCACCCTGGCTCTTCAACATCTACCTGGCCTCCCCTGCCCCCCTGATCTCCACTTTCTCCCCTCATTTCCCAGAGTGACGCAGATGACACAGAGCACTTTTTCAAGCTGCCTTCACCCAACCTCTTCTGTACCTGACTGCCTAATTGCTATTCAGGAATGGACCTCTGCCAAGGATCTCTGCCTAAATGCCAGTAAGACAGAGATCCTTCTCATCGGGACGCCTGCTCCTTGTTTTACCCTCTCTCTAGCCAGTCTCCCTGCGTCCTTCCCCCTCACCCACTTGGGAGGAAAAAAACCTTGGGTCATCTGTGACTCCTCTCTCTCTTTCTCTCCTCACGTCATGGACCTTGCCAAGAAGTCCAATTTCCAGTTGCATCTCCTTAGGGGTATTCTACCTTTCCTCACCTTCCCCCAGAAGCTCAACTTGTCCAGAGCCCTGGTTCTCTCTAGGCTCAACTACTGCAACAGCCTCTTCCTCAACCTGCCTCTTTCCTCCCTTCGCCCCCTTCAACTAATGCAGAATAGGAATGCAAGACTTATCCTTGGCCTCAAGCCCAGGGACTGCATCTCTCCAGCCCTAAAATTTCTCCACTGGCTCCCGGTGACGGCAAGGATGAAATTCAAGACCTTTTGCATTATCTACAAGACTGTCTGGGGTCCCAGACCTCTTTACATCCAGCTTTCCCTCTATAAATACCTCCCGGCCAGAATCCTTCAGTCTTCTGGCTCCTCCCTCTGGAAGGCCCCCCCCCCTGCCTTCAGACTTGAGCCGGATCTTCTTAAGTTCCGGAAACTTCTCAATACTTTCCTTTGCTCCTTTTCCTTTCCTCACCCCCTCCCGTGCTAACTCTCCATCTGCCACTGCGACTGGGGCCTGGTCCCCCCAGAGTCATACAGGGCCCAGACCACCCCCTACCAGTCCCTTCAGCATCGCTTCTCAGCACTTGCCCTCGGGCCCCCTTTCCCAGACTAGCCCAACTGGTCCTCCCTGTCCACCACACTCCCCGCTACCCCCCTCTCCCCTCACACTTGCCACCTTGGTCCACCCAGCACTTGCCCGGCACCCCATCCTTGGAGGCACCCCACTCCCACACTTCTCCCTCACCCCCTCCCCTTGCACTTACCACCTCTTTATGCACTTTGCAAGGTACGATTGTCACAAGGCCAATATAACCGTTTTTGTTGTACATATTTGATTCCCATGTCCACCCCGCTCCCCCCCACGCATCTTGTCTTGTGGCACCTGGAAACACCTGTGTATAGGCGCCATGCAAATGCCCAATAAATAAATAAATAATCCAAGAACCCCTGAAGGTAAAAAATAGGAACTGGACTTTTATTTGCTCTCCCAGACTATGGTCCAGTCAAGCAAACCACATCAGGCAGGACCCCTCCCCCCCCTTCCCCCCTTGCTCTTTACGAAGAAACAGAGGACTCAACTCTTCAAAGAACAGCTGGTCAAAAACGGACTGACGCCCCCAACATATTTATTTATTTATTTATTTATATTTGTATAGTGCACTTACACCCAAGAGGCATCGAGGCGCCATTGCAATGATCAAACGCTAAACCCCCTTTGAATGGAGTGTAGCCCACCTCTCACTCTCTCCAGCCTAACCACAGGGTCTCTGGTTGTACACGAACCCCTCTTTTGGTTGGACCTCTCTCTGTTACTTGCCAGCTAGGTTCATGCTTTATAAATCCGCGCGCAAACATGTATTATTGTTACAAATAGAGGACGTTTTATTTTTTACGACCGAGTTGGCAGGTTAATGTTCCATAATTCCTTTCCCTTTCCTTACATTTTAAAATGTGTGATAAAAATGTTTTAGATTTCGTATATGGGTTGATTAACGAAAACAATAAGTATGGACCGAATGGCAGTTTGCAGCCCCTCTGCTCCCCGCCTTCATCCTGGACTCAGGGGGCACTCGGCAGGGTGCCGATCCACGACCCTCTATAGCAGCATGGGCGCTTTATGTGGGAAGGACCAGCCGCTCTGTGTCTTCAGTGCATTCAGGTAACAAGGCAGAAGAGACCCCAGGCACGCGCACACACAGATAAAGAAATCATGATTTTCCAGCACTACCTAGAGGAGATTCCCAGGTGTGTTTTCTTCATGAAGTTACGCACACTTTATACTTTTCCAGCATTCGTAGTACCCTGCCATCTTCTGTTGCCCACCGCAGGCCTCCTCAAACGAATGCCCCTCCCTTCACTATGTTACATTAAGCTATGCTTAGGATGCATGGACAGTAATTCATATAGCGCTTTATGACTTGGTGTAGATTTTGAAGTGCTTTGTGTGGGCATAATGGTTAATACCCAATAAACCCGCTACTCATTTGATCAAACTTGGACGGATGAAGGACTGAGAGACCTCAGGTCAGGCTCAAGTCTGCGGGAGGGTTCACTGTTCACCCCTCTTACAGCTGAGAAATACTCCCGGTCATGTATGGGGACGTAGGGTTATCATCATATGGTAAGACCATATATGGAATAAAGGCACAATAACCATATACTAATGACATGCCTGTCGTGAGGTTCATTTCCCAAACAAGTCTGGTTTATTTTCAGAGTATCTCAGTCGGCCGACCGGGTCTCAACACCTCACTACGTGTGTTCACAGACACTGTGAGAGGAGAGAGAGCGAACATTGGTAAAGTAGTAATATGTATACATAACACATCATCCTTGTACAGCATTATTTGGTTCGCCCATATACATGACATACAAGCTAGGGTTCAGTAATTGACAGTTATGCACGTAACTTCATTCAGTCTAAACATTTGGTATTTCTATACGAAGCTGCAGAGACAGCTTACTGTTTTGGGGTACACGGGGCACTGGCACGGGGAAGGATATCATGTTCTAGCAGGGAGACATTCCAACTAATGTTATCTATTCGCTACACTCATGGGCTAAGGGTCAGACAGTTCTGAAGCAGAGAAAAGGCCATCTTTCATGGAGGAGCACCGTTAGTCGCATATAATTCTTATTTAACTGCCTTCTACAACAGTGTTTGCAAGACAGGCTGGCACCTGGGTTGCTGATTAGTCCTGCTTATGTACAGCTTCAAGGCTTCACAGAATAAGAAAAACAATGTATTTCTGCAGGGTTTCACATTCCTGCCTACGTTAGCATTCAGAGTTCAAGCTGTGGCCTTGCACCGTGTGTAGACCTGAAGCACAGAATATATTTGCAAAGGTGTTTAGAAAAGAAATGGCAGGCAATTACAAAATGGACTCCCAATGGTCACATTCAGGTTTCATGGTTCGCAATGTTTGCTACATGATGCGATTTGCTTCTGGCCAACATACTATTCACACCATTCGGGCTGTACAGTTGCATTACAGTTTTACAAACCCTCCTTTTGGCCTTAAGCCAATAGCATCATCCAAACATTGCATCATCATCGGACCAAGTATCACTTTTCGAACTACCCAAGTCGCTATCATAATCATTATCAGAAATATTGATTGCCATAAACTCCTTGATTATTTCATTCTCATGTTTCAGACCACCATTTATCATAATGGGTTCGGGCTTCAGAATCTTTGTACTAATTATCTGTACACATTCATTTGTAATTATGGAGCAAATGGCTGGCAAACATGTATGCAACAACAGCAGAGTATGAGGATACTGAATATCATGACCAAAATTGCGATCAATTTCCATCCCCAGGATCGTAACAGTTCCCAGAACCATGTATTCAAATTTAGATTCCAGCCACCTGTGGGAATGTGGATTTCAGAACTCAGAACATGTCATTTTTTAATTGCTTCAAATATTGTAGGGGAGGAGTCGCTTACAAAAACATAGCACACTGATCCCTCTAATTTGCATATACCTCCACGGTCAGCCAAAATAATGTGAAGAACCATTCTATTTTGAAGTGCAACTAGTCTGATTGCTTTTTGCTCCAGTGTCATGTTGTATAGTATGTCAGTGGTTTCATAAATTGTTTTCTCTAACACCCTGGACAGTCTTCTAATATTCCATGAATTTATTGTTTTTCCCCAAAAAGGTATAAAGGATTTAGCTATGTCACCAAAAATTTGCCAAGCAGCATCATCTCGCCGATGGCGAGATTTGGATATTTTTGCTATTTCAGAGGTTGTAGTGAGAAATACACCAGGTAAAAGTATCCCTAAATAACAGGTACCTTCCCAGTTTCTAGGTAACCATGGATAGGCTTGATCCCCACATACAAAACAGACAGGACCTCCTATATATAGCGGTTTCTCTTCGTGCACAAGTACAGCAGTATTCATACATCTGGTAAATGTACCCATTGGGTGAGGACCTTTTTTCCGCAAACAGAATGGAACAGAATGTGGACTATGGTTAATAGTGTAGGAAGGAGGCATGGCATCTTTGTTACCAACAGGAGCCATTTTAAAAGTAATCAGCAACTGGTAAGGTCTAGAGAGTCTATCAATGGGGCTGGTCGATACAGTGTTCATTTTGATTCTATTTTAAAACACGGAACAACCCAAGGGTGTCAATAGCAATCTCTCAAATTCATTTATGTTAGTTCCATCAAAGTTCCCAGTTGTACTGTCATTCCATCTCCCAAAAAATAGAGCTCTTAGTGATGAATAAAAGGCAGTACTCAAGGGCAGAGGATGTATATACCAACCCATTCCTCTTTCCCCATGCTGGGCACACCTAGCAATTGGATCGGTTCAAGATTGCATGTGTCATATTCATAATCAATAACAGAGTATTGTTATCGTAAACTTTTCTGCGTTTAACATCTCGTGGAGGGAGAGTGTAAGAAAGCACATGAGCCGGAGTCATAGTGGGAGCATTGACAGTGGGCAATAGGGTATTCATGGAATCTATATCTTCTAAATACCAGGACATTGGAATTATTGTAAATACGATGCAGATAAGTATGATGGTCAGGAGCAGTTTAGTCTAAATAGACCAAGTCCTTCTTGGATAAGATTCAATGTCAATGTCTATAGTTCTATTAATGTCTTCATCAGTGCAAGAGGCAGCAGGAGGGAATACATGCATGATCTATAGAGGAATATTTCAAAGGTTTCTCAGCGTCCGTCGGAAAAAGTCTCACACGGCAACACACATTTAGTCAGTAGAATGTAAGCAAGTTGCATTCGGCCTGCTTAAGATGGCAGCAAGCTGGTGTTTACCTCAGAGGCTCCAAAATATAGGCGCAAGTATCAACATCAGTTTTACATAGTGTCGGTACCTTTGCCTCTGCTTGTCCGCAATAGCTTGCAAAGCCCTTCACTTTCAATAATAGCACCGGGAAATCGCGTGTCAGAGATTTCATCCGATACAGCTCATACGCTCCCTTTCCCTAGGCCTCTATTTCCAGCCCCATCTGTGGGACAGAAACAAAGGCTGTTACAATTACTTTCGAATCGTGGACACAGATTGTACCTTAAAACTCCAGGTACGGTGTGGTCGATGAACAATGCACTATCCCTGCTTGCAGCAGATGCAGAAACAAGGCCAATTGGTGATACAATTGCTGATGATGAGGCAGCAGGCAAACAAGGTTGAGGTAACACTGCTGTTTCAGATTTTGTTGCAATCTCCCTAAGCACCTTCGTGGGCTCAGGAAGTGGTTTCGGCAGAATTTCGGAGATGTCCTTGTGATCAATCAAAGCTGGTTCACTCTGGAAATCAGAATCATCTGTTTCTTTCAAATGTGGCAAAGGAAACGGGATGCTTTTCGTGTGCGTTGAATGTATCCAATGCTTCCGATGGTTTACTCGAACCGCAGTCTGCGTGGCCAGGAGTACCTGGTATGGTCCCTTCCACCTCAGTGCAAGCAAAGATTTTCTCTAAAAATTCTTGATCAGGACCCAGTCCCCTGGTTGCAGACTATGTCCTGGGCCCGTGTATCTGACAGGAAGAGCCTCCTGCACCTGCTGATGAATCAAACGCAAGTTCTGAGTCAATCCTTTACAGTATTCAGTAAGTAATGGATACTCTATATCCTTTAACCTTCTCGGACGTGGCACACTCCATACATTGGCTGGTCTCCCCATTATAATCTCATAGGGGGAGAGACCAGTTTTTGATTGCACAGACATACGTATTGATAACAAAGCTAGCGGTAAAGCATCGGGCCATTTCAAATTACTTTCGGTGCATATTTTCACCAGTTTAATTTTCAAAATACCGTTTTGCCATTCCACAAGACAGGCACCCATCGGATGTCTGGCTGAATGGAATTGTTTATCAATTTGGAGACCTGCACAGATCTGTAGTATCATGGCAGCTATAAAATGTGGGCCGTTATCTGACCATATGACACATGGTAGCCCAAACCTCGGAAAGTATTCTTTCAACATGGATTTTGCTGTTGACATGGCTGAACAGTTTTTCAGGTGATAAGCTTGTACCCATTTGCTAAATGCACAGACCACTACAAGCACATACTTGAAGTTCTGGCATCTCTCCATTTCTATAAAGTCGAAATGGATCACTTCAAAGGGCATTGAGGGAGGACCAAACGTCCTACTGGTGTCACTATTCCCTTTCCAATGTTGTGTTGTAAACAAGTCATGCAGTTTTGAACCAACCTCTCAGCAGTTTTTGATATATTGTCATTGTACCATACAAAATCAAGGTGCTGACAAATCTTTTTTGCACAAATATGTGTTGGACCATGGGCCATAGTAACCATTGCCATAACATACGCATTCGGCAGTATCCATCTATGTTTTCTTTGTCTACCCAACAACCCTCGGGATCTAATTCTACTGGACCCTCGGACCATTGTTTTATTTCCTCAGGAGTAGCCTCTGCTTGTATTTCTTTTACATTCCCGATTCCATCCTCTTTCATGCAGGACACCCTCTCTGTTGTTTTGATATATACGTTTTGGTGTGCGAATTAGTGGCAGTTTGTTTCGCGATTCTGTCTGCAAATGCGTTTCCTTTTCCTACGTTACCTTTTTATGGGTGTTACACTTCATTATTGCTAATCACTTACGAAGTGCGAGTGCTGACAACAGTCTCACTATTAAAGTGCCATGTTGGATCTTGGTTCCATGGGACATCAGAAAACCCCTTTCAGCCCATAATCGGCCAAAGTTGTGGACCACCCCAAAGGCATATTGACTATCAGTGTATATGTTTACACTAAGGTTTTCAGAAATTTCACATGCTCTGGTCAAAGCTATTATTTCCGCAGCTTGTACTGAGTTATGTGGGATTTGTTTGCTCTCTACAATAGTTTTCAGTGTAGAAATGGCATAAGAAGCAGTTGATATGCCATTCGGTAATTTAAAACAAGAGCCATCACAAAACAGTTCTCCATCTGGCCCTTTCAGGGGTATATCGGTTAAATCAATTCTTCCTTTTGTCTCTTGCTAAGTTATAGTTAAGCAATCATGTGATCATTTCTCCTCACTCCCTCCTTTACTTGGAGGAGGCAATAAATCGGCCCGATTCAATGAGCAACTTCTCTTTATTTGGGTATGCGGTGCAAATAGGATCAGTTCATACCTTGTTAGTCGGGCGGATGTGAAATGTTGTGTCTGTGTTCTATTTAAAAGAACGTCTACTGAATGGGGTACCAATACGGTTAAAGAGTGACCTAAAACCATCTCCTCGGTTTGTTTCACTGACGTGGCAGCAGCAGCAACAGCTCGTTAGCAACGTGGTAAAGCACATGCAACAGGATCCAAAGTGGAAGAAAAATAACCGCATGGTCTATTTTTGCCACAGTGTTCCTGAGTCAAAACAGCCAAAGCACATCCATCACTCTCATGTACAAACAACATAAAACACTTCTCATAATTTGGCATGCCCAAAACCGGAGCTGAACATAGCGCAGCTCTGAGCAGGTCAAAAGCATTTTGACACTCCATGTTCCATGGCAAAGGTAAGGTAACATCCTTCCTTGTCAGTGCCACTATGGGTTTTACAATCATAGAAAAGTTCGGAATCCACTGCCTACAATATGAAGCCATGCCAATTAAAGCACTGGCTTCCTTTTGCATATTTGGAATAGGCATATCAGAGATGCTTTTTATGCGTTATGGTGTCAATTTCCTTCCCTCCTTCGATAGGAGGTAGCCCAAATAGGCCACATCCTCTTGACAATACTGCAATTTCTTCAACAAAGCCTTGTGTCCGTGTGCCGCTAAATGTTTCAACAATAAGACAGTACCTTTTTTGCAAATCTCCTCTGCATCCGTTGCTATAAGCAATTCGTCAATGTATTGTAATAATATACAGCCTGCTGGTAACTCAAGCATATCTAGCTGTTCCTTCAATGCCCTACTGTAAATACTTGGACTTTCAGTATAACCTTGAGGAATACGTGTGAATGAGAATGAGCGTCCTCCTATTGTGAACGCAAATAGATATCTACTGTCTGAATGAACAGGAATACTAAAAAATGCATTTTTCAAGTCAATTACGCTAAAATGTGATGCAGAGGCTGGAATCATAGTCAAAATTGTGGTGACATCGGGGACTAGCAGGAATTGCGGAGCAACAAGAAATTTCTTCAATTACATTTCTGGATATTAAACTGGATACAATGCATTTCAGAGCTTGCTCACCTTCAATCGAAATTTTGTATTGCGGTATGCGTGGTAGTGTAATTCCTTCTTTCAAAACAATTTTTACTGGTTCCATTTTTAAAATACCTACATCGTTATCATTTACTGCCCATATACTAGTCGGTACTTTACTTAATTCAGCTGGTAATGGTAAAATCATGAACTGAGATACAGGAGTTTGTTGTGGCGATATCGTCAAATACACTCCATCAGGAGAACAATAAATTACTGCATTCAATTTCTTCAATAGGTTCAACCCCAAAAGATTCTCGCCGCAACTTGTCATCAAAAGAAATGGACACGATTCAGTGAATGGACCTAATGTGATTGGCACAGAACCCTACTGAAACATTGCTATGCCCTGACAGTGGTATATTTGGAACCCGCTGATGGTCGATCAAACATTTCTGTGCACCTGTGTCCACTAGAAAAATATGCTCCCTATTCCCAACCTTCATTTCTACGTAGGGCCCTTTCTGATTAACGGGAATAGGCACTGGTTCCAAACCCTGCTTCGGGCTGTTATAGGGGAACAGTACATCATCAGATGTAAAGTCTCCAGAGTAATATGCTTTGGATGGATTATCAAAAACATTCGCACCATTCATGGTGTTCTGTTGCTGATTCTGATTAACTTGATTATCCTGAAATTGTGACTGAAACTGGCTTCTGTTTTGGCCCCCTATTCCTGGACGACCTCTAAATGGTCTTCTCGAAATAGTCCCATTTAACCTCTATAATTGCGGGCACTGCGCTCGCCAATGGCCTTCCTGTCTGAAACAGGCACACCTATCGGACAACCATGTATGTTGGACGATAATGGAAATTGGACTCTAGATGGTGCGTTTCCGGCACCTCTATTACCTTTGGCTACCTGTTGTAATCACACTCTTGTTTTCAGATCTCCTTTCTTTCTTTCTTTCTTTCTTTCTTTCTTTCTTTCTTTCTTTCTTTCTTTCTTTCTTTCTTTCTTTCTTTCTTTCTTTCTTTCTTTCTTTCTCTTTCTTTCTTTCTTTCTTTCTTTCTCTTTCTTTCTTTCTTTCTTTCTTTCTTTCTTTTCCTTTTCTGAATTTACTTGGTTTTCATAATATTGGGCCATGTGTAATACTTCACTTTGTGACTTTGCTTGCCATGCACTTTCAGATGTCATTATCAATGTCTGAATTTCCGGTAACAATCCTCGCACAAATTTATCAACAAATAATCTCTTTCCAGGTTCTCTACTTAGATCTTGACCACTAAAATCTGCAAATACTTCTTCAAATCGGTTAAAAAATTCCATTGCTCCTTCCGATTTACCTTGTAAACAAGCAGTCCATTTATCCCAAACTATTCTCTTCTCAGGCACAAAAGTTTTCAATTTCGATACTATCCATGAGGGCAAAGTTAAAAACTTGCGGAGGTTTCTCTCCAGACTTTCTCTCACTATCGACTCTAATCAAAGCTTTCCATGTATCGCCTAGCATCAATGCATCATTTATACTTCTAATTTGTTTCCATATGTCAGCAGGAAAAATCACAGGGAACAATAGATCAATGTGACTCAGTGTAAAAACAGATGAATTCAAAACGGATTCAATTTCCTTATAAAAACCAGCAGGATTTTTCCTAATATCAGGGACTGACTGTTTTACAGTGTTCACTTCTTGCCTGGAAAAGGGGACATGTACAAACTGTGCGATATAATGGGCTTCTATTGTACGTGCTGGAGTTTGTCCTATGGCAGGAATTTCTACTTTTGAGACGAACGTGGGAGGCACCTCCCTCATGGGTAATTGCAAAGTAGGGGAGTCTGTATTAGAGCGTCTATTAAGCAACAAAGCCAAATGAAGGGAAAAAAGCAGCAGTTCCGGTGTCAAACAAAAATGCTCTTTTATAAATCGTCATCAAATCAGCAGGACAACAAACCTTCTTCTTCATGCATTTATCCTGTAAATATTCCACCATAACCTGTAACACTTTTCTCTGCATTTCCGGTGTATATTGACTAAACATATCATGCACTTCAATCGGGCAAATGGCAACATCTGTAATCCATCTAAGCGCATCTCGCGTGCATGTACGCATCTCTTCACTAACAGGTTTCGACGGCAGAAGAAATAGTTTCTGGACATATGACATATGCGTTTCACGCTTACTCATTATATCTTTATGCAATCGGTCAAGTTGTCGCTTAAACACAAATATTTGCCCTACATGTTCTCGTATTTTCACTGCACTCGGAATAGCAAATCGCACAACTCTTGCGGTATCACGGTATCAGTTAAGTCACTCCATACATTAACAAGATATTTCCCATATATTCTAACAGTACCTGTTGTTCGCCAAAGCCTCTATGATCAGATATGGAACTTTGCACAGCCACTTCATCGCCATCATCAATATACGTCTCAGCCCACCGTTTCAGTTTGTCTTTCCGTTCCTTACTAATCGTACTACAAGTCTGTCTAATACTTCCTCTTTCAGGCCCCACTGATGCAGAACTGCCAGCTAAAGTGTATAACTCATGCTCTGTAGAAGGTGGAGGCGGTTGGCACAGATGGGGCGGTTACTGCAGGTGCAGATGCAAGCGTGGGAATAGCGGCAGGAGGAGATACATAGGGAGGTGGTGCAACTGGGACAATACTTGGATGATCATTTCTTCGCTCATTCAGTATCTTATTTATCAATTCGTCTGATGTATGCAAATCCTGTGAAGGATATATTTTCTGTATGTCTAATTGGAAGGCCCTATCTGTGTTCCGAATGGCTTCTGTCTGCTTCTGTTGATCATGCACTAATGCTTTCTCTGAATTTGACATGTGTCTACGTGCGTGTTTCTCTCTACTTTTTAAGTGTTGATTCACTTCCTTCCTGCAGTCCCTAACAGCATCGAACGCCGCAGGCCTGGCCTTTTTCCGTAGCAGTACTGATTCCAAATGTTCTATGCGTGCTAGCTCGAAGCTTCCATTATTCGGCCACTGAAGGTCTGATACACGTCTGATCTGCCTATGCCAAATCGCATTAAACACAATTGCCCCAATACCATACTTAATGGGCATTTGTACTTGCAAGTGCAACACTCAACCAATATCAGGACGTTTAAGAATCGGGGCACGACTCACTTGATCAATCAATTCGTCACTCAGGACGCCATTCGCCCGTATACAGGCGCAACCAAGAATCGTCACGACCAACGTGTCTGGCACAATTTTCCTCGTTTCCAGGACCCTCGCCTTAATGCTCTCTGGGCGCTGCTCGTCGATCAGGGATCGGCTCTGTACAGATCTGCGGAGGAGTCTCTAATCACTTCTGCAGGGGCGCCCCGAACACCCTCCGATCCCGGTCCGACAGGTTCGTCCTCGACTTTTCCTGGCATTCAACGTACGCAAGGGAGCATCACCCGGAGGGTCCCTATTCATTTGCAATTTTGTAAGACCATATATGGAATAAAGGTACAATAACCATATACTAATGACACGCCAGTCGTGAGGTTAATTTCCCAAACAAGTCTGGTTTATTTTCAGAGTATCTCAGTCGGCCAACCAGGTCTCAAAACGTCACAACGTGTGTTTACAGACATCGTGAGAGGAGGGAGAGCGAGCATCGGTAAAGCAGTAATATATATACATAACACATCATCATTGTACAGCATTATTTGGTTCGCCCATATACATAACATAAAAGCTAGGGTTCAGTAATTGACAGTTATGCATGTAACTTCATTCAGTCTAAACCTTTGGTATTTCTATCCGAAGCTGCAGAGACAGCTTACTGTTTTGGGGAACACGGGGCACTGGCACAGGGAAGGATATCATTTTCTAGCAGGGAGACATTCCAACTAATGTTATCTATTCGCTGCGCTCATGGGCTAAGGGTCAGACAGTTCCCATCTTTCATGGAGGAGCACCGTTAGTCGCATTTAATTCTTATTTAACTGCCTTCTACAATAGTGTTTGCAAGACAGGCTGGCACCTGGGTTGCTGATTAGACGATGCTTATGTACAGCTTCAAGGCTTCACAAAATAAGAAAAACAATGTATTTCTACAGGGTTTCACATTCCTGCCTACGTTAGCATTCAAAGTTCAAGCTCTGGCCTTGCACCGTGTGTAGCCCTGAAGCACAGAATATATCTGCAAAAGCGTTTAGAAAAGAAATGGCAGACAATTACAAAATGGACTCCCAATGGTCACATTCAGGTTTCATAGTTTGCAATGTTTGTTACATGATGCGATTTGCTTCTGGCCAACATACTAGTCATACCATTCGGGCTGTACAATTGCATTACAGTTTTACACTTAGGGGGCATTACAACTAGGAATGGGGGCAGATCTTCTCTGTACGTATGGGAGGGATGGTAAGTGGATGAAATGGGCGCTGCTGTGTAACACAAAGAGTAATGAGGGGCCATAGGATTCCCACCACAAAGAGTTATGCACAGTTCTTGTACAAAGGGCGAGGCCCCTGAATAGTAGGGGCCCACATATGGCACAGTGGCTAAAGGTGGGCACCTTGTGCCCTCCAACAGTGCTTGGGAAGGGACAGGAGGAGTTCATTTTGAGGGAGCAGCCACCATTAGACATTTCCAGAGGAGAAGACCAGTACTGGGTGAGAGGATCCTCCCCCCAGCGATGGGCGGTGGAGCGGAAAAGGGGTTAAGTTAATGCCCAGAGGTGATTGAAGGAGACAGGGACTGGATGAAGGCGAGGCCAAGGAGTAAGATTCACAAAAAGCCCTTGACGCTGTTCATGACCACTCATGGAAATTATATCCTGCAGTAACCAAAGACAGGATTGATGGGTGTCTAGAACCAGGCCAGCTCTGAGCCTTTTAGTTAGAAAGCCCTGTTTTGTAAGATGGAACCCTGGTCTTGCGCTTAGCTGCGTGACAAGTTGGTGGAGTCTGCGATGGCCCGAGCTGCTGTGCCACACTTCTTGCATAAAGGTGTAACTTTAATTTACCGGTTGCAGCCCTGATGACTACATCCAGGTAGCTTCATTATACACATATGCAGTTAATGTAAGCTTCATGCACAGAGAGACCAATCTGCGGCCATCTTCATGCACTCCAGCTCAGGTCAATATCTGACACACCAATAGCATTCACACACCAAGCACTCATCATTATTTTCCTGAGATGTCAGTCACACATTCTATTGGCATGCATAGGTGGTCAGCCGGACAGGGCCACATTTAGCCAGTCACAACACAACCAATAGGTCAATCTTCTGCTGCCAGATCAAATGCATTGCTTTCGGGTTTGAGTATGTCCAATACAAAGCGTGTGTAGACTGTGCCGTAGGTACCAGGAGCCTTCACTAGGAATATGTGAGGCAGACGGATGACATCATAATGGAGCCCGGCCACCAACTTGCTGAGGCCATGTCTGTTAAGGTGTCCGCTGGCTGGGAGTCAAAGCCTAATGTGCTTTTGAAAAAGGTGATCACACCGTGGCACTGCGATTGCAGAGCGATACCTCTGCGTGGGGTCAGAGGCAGCCATTATTTGAGATATTTTATTTAGAACCTACCTGAACACAGGGACTAAGCATAGCACTGCGTGTGAAGATATTTATTTATTTTTTGCCACCCGGTTTGAGAAACGGATATTGATCCACACCAAGGTCAGCATCCCCTTTCCTTTGTTCTACTTACCAAGTCTACATCTAGTCCATCCTACTTTATCACGCGTGAACGGCAATGATAATAGAACCTATGAGCGTTTCTAGAAACCTTAAAACCTAAGGGATCTAATGTTAACTAATGGCCACCCAGCTCCTTATCTAGCATAGGTATGGTGAGCAGCCAATCATGATAACTGGTTTAAATGAACAAATTAAGTCTATGTGATCATTAATTAATTACATTCTTATAACACTAGCCTGGTGGTACAAATTAGTATGACATTAGCCAATTCTCTGCTACACTGATGAGTTCTAAACATGTGATGTTTATGTCGGATTTTTCATCTCTTATTAATACTTTGAACTTAACAAAACTATAACTTATGTCTATAAGTGTTAAAATTGATACGTTAGAATGAAGTTTATCCAACACAGATGTCTACGTCTCTTTTATGTTTCTTTGTAGAACTATTTGAAAATACTTCTTGCCCCTGATGAAGAGTGACAAACTCGAAACACGCTTGGCCTTTTGTTCAATAAATACCTTTGATTTTGAAATATGAACTTGTCAATTGAATGCTTAATGTGTTCTGTTACTCTCTGTTGAAATTACACAAGTATTTATCCCTACCATTTAACAATATACAAGCCATACCTGCCTACCCTAGAGCTAGGTCAGCATGCTTACGCAGTGTACGCTCAAAAACCTTTGGCTGTTATGTTCAGGCCTTAGATAGTGTGCAGGGACGTGGGTTCCCCATCAGAGAACTCTTCCTTTTCTTCATTATTTGAGATAAACACAGGAGGGTCTTTAGTTCCTCTTCTTGTGGGTCGTCTGTCTGGTTCTAAGATTTTATAAATTAATATTGGGCAGTTATGTAGCAAAGCATTTCTCATGAATCCCTGGCAACCAGGATGAGGTGCTACTATTACACAATTCAATGGTACTATTCCATCACGCCTGCTCTGTCTTGGCACACCCTACTGCTGACTACTGTTGGTTACTGTTGGGTCTATTGGTTACTGCTGTTGAGCTCTGTTGTCCATCCCCATCCCCTCGTCTTCCGTCCACGTTGTTTCCTGCATTCCCTTTGTGGTGTTTACCTACTTGTGCTTCCTGTATGCTCCCTACTGTGTGAACCCTCCCCTCCTGTGCATCCTGCGTTGCTGGGCTCTGGGCTGTGATTCTTTTTCCTCTCTCTGTCGCCTCCTCACACCCACTATGGTGCTCTCAATTTCTCCCATCTTCTCTAACTGCTACTCTATCTCCTATCCCTCTCACTAAGTCTGGTAGGAAAAAGTTCAAGGAGGATGTCCGGATCTCCAACCCAGGCCTTCCCATCACTGTTACCCACATCAGCGCTTCCTCCAGACAGACACTCAGCGACATCCTCTTTGCCGTTCCCTATGGACCCCTCATATGGTCTCTGTTCTCGCTCCTTTCTCCTCCTCTCCCATTGATGGCGGCAACCGTTGGGAGGTCCCCTAATGCTCCTTTCACTCCTCCATAGCCCTCATTAATGTCTATCAAAATGGTACCGTCATGGTCCAGGGCTCTCAGCCCAATCTCCTCCTTCTGGATAGGCGTCTTCCATTTCTTATCAACTTCTTCCATTCTCCTGCCACTCCTACCTCCTCTCCAGCTAGTTTGCCACCTCCTTCCTCCTCCTCCGCCTCCTCTCTGGCCGCTATGCCACCTACAGCTACTGCCCCTGCCCACCCGCGGGCCCCTCTGCCACTTCGACAGGGTGTACCCCATTCCTGTACCCCACCCTGGAAGTCTTTCAAAAGTGGCAACCTGCTCCACATAGCTACTCTCAACTCTCACTCAGCTGTTAAACACCCATCTGACATCTGACACCTCCTTGATGTCCTCGCTCTCACCGAGACGTGGTACACAGCCAGCTCTGTCACAAGTTTAGACACTCTTCTCCCTGAGGGCTATAAGATCCTCTCCGAGCCCAGAACCAATCAGCCCAGAGGTGGAGTGGCCCTGATCTTTCCTGAATGGGTTCTTGCATCTGTCATTCCTCTGCAAGGTAGCGAAGCAGAAGTGGAGGGCATCGGGTGCTTCCGCTGACAAACTGCCCTGCCGCCTGCTCCAAAGGCAATACAGACTATCTGTCTTCTCAAAGAAGAGGGTCCACATTCAAGCCAGCGTCTCTGCAGCCTCTAACAACACGGCTGAACCCTTTAAAATCTGCAAGGAGCTGGCCAATCCTACTGCAGTCTCCACCTCTCCTGTTCCTTCCCAGGCCCTCTGCTCAGCTCTGGCCTCTCATTTCGCACTAAAACTCAGAACATCCTGTCCTCACTTTCCTCTTCCTCCTGCTCTCCCTCTACCTCTATCAGGCCCCCTTTGGCTGCCTCTTCTTCTTTCCTCCCTTTCTCCAATAACACCTGATGATGTTTCTAGACAAGTCCGATCTATGAAAGTGTCTTCCAAATAGGTGCTCAGATGCTCTTTCAGAGCTATCAATGACCACATTGCTTCCCTCGCTCCAGCCTTGGCTGATCACTCTTTCGCCACTGGATCTTTCACCTCTATCCTCAAGGACTCTCTAGTGTACCCACTTCTAAAAAAGCCTTCTGCTGAACATTCCCGTCCGGCAAACTATTGGTCGATCTCCATCACTGCTTTCCTGGGCAAGCTCCTGAAAAGCTGGCCATCGCCCAGCCAACCCTCCACACTGAATCTGTCCTCCTGGACCTCTCTTCTGCCTTTGATATGCTCAATCACACCATCCTGATTAATCGTCTCCGCAAGCACCTTGGCATCACGATCAGGCTCTGTTGTGGCTGACCGCCTTCCTCTTGGACCGACCCTCACATGTCTAACTTGGGTCCTTTCTCTCCACCACCTCTATCTCTCAATTTGTGGTGTCTTTCAGGGCACTATCCTCTCACCCTGGCTCTTCAATGTCTACTTAGCCCTTTTGGCCGACTTGATTTCCACCTTCTCTTCCAACCTCCAGTGTTATGCGGTTGATACACAGCTCTCTTTCAGGCTTCTCTCACCCTCCTCTCCTTCCTCGCTCATTCCTGACTGTCTAGCCACGATTCAAAATGGTGTGCCTCCAATGATCTCTGTCTCAACACCAGTAAGACTGAGATTCTGCTCATTGGGACCCCGGCTTCCACTTTCCATCCTTGTGCCCTCTACCCTCGCCCTCCTCAAAGGCAAAAAACCTTGGGGTCATCTTCGAGTCCGCTATCTCTGTCTCGCTTCATATCACAGACCTTGTCAGGAAGGCCCACTTCCAGCTGCACCTTCTCAGAGGTATTCTACCTTTTCTCACCTTCCCTCAAAAGCTCACTGAATCCAGAGCTCTGGTTCTCTCCAGGCTGGACTACTGCAACAGCCACTTTCTCAATCTGCCTAACTCGACTCTTCCCCCGCTTCAACTAATCCAGAACAGGACTGCAAGAATTATCCTGGGCCTCATGCCCAGAGACTGCATCTTTCCAGCCCTGAAATCTCTGCACTGGCTCCCGGTGGCTGCGAGGAACAAGTTCAAGACCCTCTGCATCATCCACAAGGCTTTCTGGGGCCGGGGACCCCACTATATCCCCACTCTCTCTGACTAAATACCTTTCTTCTCGAGCACTTTCCTCTGCTCCCTCGAACTCTCTGAGGGTCAGACTATTCTCCAAGCTAAGAGTGGGGGGTAGATCTCTCTCCTCTGCAGGTGTCTCCCTCTGGAATGCCGCCCTGCCCCTCTCAAACTTGAGCCAGACCACCTGAAGTTCTGGAAGCCGCTGAAGACCGCCCTTTTCTCCTCTGCCCTCTCTCTCCCTCTTCCTTGCTTACCTGCTATCCTGTCTGCCTAACCTGACTGGCTGCCGGGTACCAGACCCCCCCCATGACCAGTCTTCCTGCCCTACCTCTGGGCCTACTGCATAGGCACTTAGGAGCTGTAACTGTAACTCCTACTGCCCCTTAGCTTCCATGCACTTACTCAGAGCCGCACTGCACTGGCTGCACTTACTCACAGCCTTGGTGTCCTGACTACACTTTACCTTTTCCCCTGCACTTTAGTTGGCGCACTTGCACGATCCGAATGACACAAGGCCTAGTAGGATTGTTTGTCCTTTCTTCCCTCTGTCCCTCTAGTCCTTGTCTTGTGGCGCCTAGAAACACTTGTGTACAGGCATGTTACAAATACCTAATCATATCATATAATTCTCAGAAGGATGAAAGGAGGTCTCTGCCCTGAAGTGAACAAAGCTTGACACATGCAGCTTAAGCGCTCATTTCTAAAGCAGGTGCTAAACTCATCCCTGTTTTTGTCTTAAGATAGGCACAGACCATTTTTTAATGACGAGAACTATTTTTGCTAGGGTGGATAAAAACTCAGACTTTTTTTTGCCCGTCTCCCTCAAAAATGGAAATATGCACCCAAATGCTGAAATCTGTAGCCGAAACTAAAAATAAGGAATAGCGTGACACCTTCTGTACCCGCTCGTGGTGTAGGGTGCTGGCCCATCAGTATTCGGTAAATATGTAAAATGTCATGTCAAATAGATAAGTGTATCTTTTAATGGTGACACATCTTAACATCGAGGATGCTTCTCATTGGTGTCTCTTCATCATTTAAACAACACCTGACCAAGGACCAATTCCAATGGACCCACATACCGACAGGCACACGGACCTCGCAGCATTGTGCTACTGTTAAAAGATACCAACCCAAATGCTGGCTACTCACATTCAGTGCAGCGCTCTGCGGTTCTGGAGCTCGGTCCACGACTTAAACAACAAATAGTTGAAACAATCAAATAGATAAATATTATATTAAACCATCGGACAATTCAAAGAAGGGTTTCAGGTACATTGAGCGAGCTGTTTCAGATGCAGCCAAAGCTCGAGTCATGGATTAGTGAAACATCTGTCTTTAAATGAATCACCTCATTGTGGGTATTGATGCCGACTACAAAGTCAGGCCCTTGTAGACCTGATCTTTGCTGATCCAAATACTCCAACATACACCCTGTTCCACTGGGTGGTAGCCTGGCGGTAGCAAAGGCCCTCTCAGCTGTGGGGGGTTTCAATTTGTTGGTTCCCAAATGAGTGCAAGGCCCTGAGTTTTCTCTCTCAGCATCCATTTTAGAAGACCCTCCCTTACAGCCATTTTTGTTCTTTTGCATTTGTTAGGCTGGAGAAGGTGGACCGAGGTCTCCTGACCGCTTCCCCACTCACTTGCTTATCACTGCTAATCTTTTGGTGCCGCTTTTCTGGTGGTCTTTTTGTCAACCCCACAACTTTCTCACGCTAAATAACCAGGCTTCAAGCCTCTTTTCCTTTGCAGTTGTTTAGCTTCTGCAAGCAGATCTAGATCACCTGACTCCACCCCACCCCACATTCCTGCTAATCACTGCTAATTTTTTGGTGACTCCTTTTTGGTGCACCTTTTATTAACTCTGCTCCTTTCTCTACCTAAGCTGCTTTCCGACCTCTTTCCTTTTGAAGTTGTTCAGCAGGTGCAAGTGGATCCAGGTCACATGTCCTCTCCCCCACCCAACTGCTTAGCTCTGCCCCTTCCTTTCTTTACCTAAGCTGCCTTCCGACCTCTTTCCTTTTGCAGTTCATGTCCTCTGCCACACCCACCTGCTTAGCTCTGCCCCTTCCTTTCTTTACCTAAGCTGCCTTCCGACCTCTTTCCTTTTGCAGTTCATGTCCTCTGCCACACCCACCTGCTTAGCTCTGCCCCTTCCTTTCTTTACCTAAGCTGCCTTCCGACCTCTTTCCTTTTGCAGTTCATGTCCTCTGCCACACCCACCTGCTTAGCTCTGCCCCTTCCTTTCTTTACCTAAGCTGCCTTCCGACCTCTTTCCTTTTGCAGTTCATGTCCTCTGCCACACCCACCTGCTTAGCTCTGCCCCTTCCTTTCTTTACCTAAGCTGCCTTCCGACCTCTTTCCTTTTGCAGTTCATGTCCTCTGCCACACCCACCTGCTTAGCTCTGCCCCTTCCTTTCTCTACCTAAGCTGCCTTCCGACCCCTTTCCTTTTGCAGTTCATGTCCTCTGCCACACCCACCTGCTTAGCTCTGCCCCTTCCTTTCTCTACCTAAGCTGCCTTCCGACCTCTTTCCTTTTGCAGTTCATGTCCTCTGCCACACCCACCTGCTTAGCTCTGCCCCTTCCTTTCTTTACCTAAGCTGCCTTCCGACCTCTTTCCTTTTGCAGTTCATGTCCTCTGCCACACCCACCTGCTTAGCTCTGCCCCTTCCTTTCTCTACCTAAGCTGCCTTCCGACCCCTTTCCTTTTGCAGTTCATGTCCTCTCCCCCACCCACCTGCTTAGCTCTGCCCCTTCCTTTCTTTACCTAAGCTGCCTTCCGACCTCTTTCCTTTTGCAGTTCATGTCCTCTGCCCCACCCACCTGCTTAGCTCTGCCCCTTCCTTTCTCTACCTAAGATGCCTTCCGACCCCTTTCCTTTTGCAGTTCATGTCCTCTCCCCCACCCACCTGCTTAGCTCTGCCCCTTCCTTTCTCTACCTAAGCTGCCTCCCGACCTCTTTCCTGTTGCAGTTGTTCAGCTGGTGCAAGTGGATCCAGGTCACATGTCCTCTGCCACACCCACCTGCTTAGCTCTGCCCCTTCCTTTCTCTACCTAAGCTGCCTACCAACCTCTTTCCTTTTGCAGTTGTTCAGCTGGTGCAAGTGGATCCAGGTCACATGTCCTCTGCCACACCCACCTGCTTAGCTCTGCCCCTTCCTTTCTCTACCTAAGCTGCCTCCCGACCTCTTTCCTTTTGCACTTGTTCAGCTGGTGCAAGTGGATCCAGGTCACATGTCCTCTGCCACACCCACCTGCTTAACTCTGCCCCGTTCTATCCTTTATTAACTCTCCAATCAGAGAGCGTACCTTGCCTGGGCATCTGCAGAGAAAGGCTGACAGAAAAAAGGGCAATTCCTGTTTGGCACTGTTGGGGCCTGGAAAGGGCTGGCACCCATTCTCCCTGCATCCGAGGTAAGCCTGTGGCCTTGCTCTTCCGCCCTCTGCCTGCCATCAACTGCTGATGTCGCCCACCTTGGGCTTCACTTAAAATACACCGACCTAGTCTCCAGCAGCAGATGCAGGGAGAGCAGGCAACTTGACCTCATTCTTCCTGCCTTCTGTCCGCCTTCCACACTGACCACGCCTACCTCGGCTTCACTTAAGGGACACTAGCAGCATAAGACAATACAGCCTCCGGGAGCAGGTGCAATGAGAGCAGGTCACGTGACTTCATTATTCTTCCTGCCTTCTGCCTGCCATCTACTGCTGACCACCGCCCACATCTTTGATATCCTCGTGCCACCTCTTTACAACATCCAACGTGTTTGCCAGTCTGAGGAAACAGATGGAGGAATGGCAGTCATCTAAAGAATCAGCTGCCTCGTATGGTCACATTCAATCCCCATTACATTCAATGAAAACGGACACTTTTCACCTGTGCTACAGACCACCGCAAAGGTATGGTACCTTCCAAGATATAATTACAGACTTATATGCTAAGGCTTAATTCTCTCCCGCAACCAACATCTTACTCGTAGACTTCAACCTCCCGGGGACACAAGCAACCAAAATCACAAGCAACGTATTTATGTCCTCGACAGAATCACCGGACATAAGCCAACGCGTACTAGGACCCACACATATTGGGGGTAGTAACATGGACCTCACTTTATCCTCTGTTTCCTTCACAAGCAATGCACACCGCGTTGTGCTCGACTGGACAAACCATGCAGCTATTCCATTCTCTTATCACACACCCTGACAGCCCATAAGGGTTAGGATAAAGGTCCGGGTCGCTCTTTCAAAACCTTTCAGTAGAGGTGCTGGATAACAGCTTCTCCAACTTACCCGCCTCTGTGAACATCACCTCACTGTTAAAAAGCTCCAGCTCTAGCAAAACCTCAAAGGAGCTGGCAGATACTTTAGCTCTGGAAAAATTGGGCCAAGCTAGAACCAAATCACCCAGGTATGGTATTATAGATGACAGGCATGGTGTTCCCACATTTTGCACAAATTACATATGTTTGGAGGATTTTGGGACAAGAAATCATAGATCCTGTGAGGGATAGCGTTAGTGTGGTGTGTTTCCGTCTTGCAATCTTGGCTATGGCTATTTGAGGCCTCATATACTATTACAAGTTCTACTAAGGAGGACTAAATTGCATTTCTGCACATTGGACGATACCATGTGCAGTGAGCAGGCACCTATAATTAATTATGAGTGTTTGTTGTGTGAAACAAGCGCTGACCAGATTTAATTCCATGTGTGGTGTAATCTTGGTCTGCTTTAGATCAATTAACTTGGTGTTTTTAAATTGGCGACCTTTTCTTTTTTTTGATTTTTCTAGGTCTAGCAATCCTGTGACTTGGTTGTAACGCTGTGGAGACTAACAAACCCACCTATCAAAAACTTTCAAGTGTTCAGTGGATAGCCCCTGATAAATGTCCTAGTAATTGTTGGACTGATTTTGTATGTACACACATTGGAACATTGTAGATTTTGTGTGTTGTCCAATGGTGGGTGAATATAAATCAGAGATTTGGTTTTTATGTTTTGTATTGTGTACTTTGTGTTTACTGTGGGTTTTATGTGGTTTGTATACATTTTGTGTAACACATTTTATATTGAAAAATGTAATAAAAGTCAAATGTTTATTTGATAAATATGCTATTAGATCAATTTTTCAGGATTAAACATTTTATACGTTTTGGTCACCAGCGTTCTTGTCGAATGTTTCCTTTCTCTTTCTCATACATGTGAGTTGGGAGGATGATCAGAAGGAGATGGGAGGAGGAGCAATTGGGTTCTTCTAAGCCCCTCATCCCTGCCAGCAGTCTTTTGGGGGTGCTGTCAGGTCTATGCCGCTTTTATGCTCTTCTTAGAATCGCCCATACACAGTACCCCGTAAGAGAGCTTGCTCCAGGCTTCTGTTGCCTACTCATGGAACCAAAGGGCAGTGGGATCGGCCCAATGTGTGCACCGTGCCGGAGTGACCATGTCTTTGCTTATATTCACTTTCAAACATGTAAATATAACACATTTGGTAATTTGACAATATCCAAACAATTTTCATATTTTGAACATTAGCTCCCCTTTCAAGCACGAGTCATTGCTTTTATGCGCATTACTGTATTTTCAGAGCATCTTGAGCAGGGAGGCTGTACAGAGGTCACAAGAAATATTACATATGAAACAGCCCAAAAAACAGAGGTCAAGGTGGGCGGGAACTAAAAGGTACAAAGCTCCATACTTTTTGCGTGAAATCAGTGATTCTCTTTTTTTTATTTAACCTAGAGCTTTGTTACAGGATGGGAGTAATGTACACCTTTACTTATATATATTTAGTAACTTCTTCCCTGCTGGGGATTTGAACCCAGGTAGCCAAATCACACCCCACTGGCACACCATGCGGAGCTATCTCGCAAGTGCTGCGCTATTGTTTTTTAATCTTTTTATTTATTTAATTGCACATTTGTATGGCGCCTATACACGTGTTTCCAGACACCACAAGACAAGAAGAGGGGGCTGGGGGAGAGGGGGCATGGGATTTCATAAGACAACAACAAGAACAAAGAAATGGTTATATTGGCCTTGTGACAATCCTATCGTGCAAGTAACATGACAAGGTAATAAGTGCAAGCGGACTGGGAAGTCGAGGGAGAAGTGCCAGAGTGGGGCAAGTGCTATTCGGGCCAAGGCGGCTAGTGCCAGGGAAAAGGGGGGGGGAGAGTGCAGTGGACAGGAGGACTAGGTTGGGATTTTCTGGGAAAGGGAGCCCTAGGGCAAGTGCTGGCAAAGGATGCTGGGAGGGGCTGGTAGGGGGGTGGTCAGGCCCCAGTCACAGTTTTGCACGGGAGGGGGATAGGGAAGGAACAGGAGAAAAAGAGGATTGCCTGGGACGGCCTGGGACATAATGGTCATTGTCAAGCAGTCACAAAGCCCTGTTCTCCACTCTGATATGCACCTTCTGCAATTAAACACGGATAGCTGCAGACAGCGTCTGTACAGGTAATCAGCAGGAGTGTGTGTCTCTTAAAAGGTGGGAATGGTGGGTGATTAGATGGGGGGGCTGCTTAAAACTGCATACTGTGGGGGGACAATGACCAACTAATGCTGTTTAAATGCTGAATTTTCTTGTGTTGTGTTCTCATCTGTTTTAAAGGAATAGTGCGCTCAAAAATGTTATTGTCCCGATTGTTCGGGAAAGTCGATATAAGCATACGGTGATCGATCGTAAAAATGTTTCCGATGCATCTTAACTTAGCTTTCCTCACTTTTACACTTGTGAAAACACTGTGTTGGGCGCAGCCATCTTGTGCTAATCTTATCTGTGGATCGATCTCCCTAAATTCAAGTGCGCCCACGGCAATAAATCAAAATAACCACCCCTGAAGCTGACTTCATTAGACACGTTCGGCCCATTCCACAACACCAATGCATGTCTCATTTCAACGTTCTCTGTCCGCAAGTTATTGACATGTATCCATGGATATGGAAGGACGCCGTTTTCCTCAAGAAGTATAAACAGACCCTTTCTGATCTGGCAACACTCTAGTTTCTTAGTCAACAGTTTCACTGTATTTAGTTTAGATCCCCTGTGGCTCGTTTATGCTTGGTTGAGCTATTTTACTAGTATGAAGCCCCTGTGACCCGTTACTTACAGTAGCAGAACTGATTTCACTCGTTACTTGCGTTTTGGTTAAATCTATGTCATACAATTTCAACAATACAGCCCTACCAGTACGAGCCTGAGTATTCAGAGGAGGAACTAATGGAAAGAGAAGGCTGCCAAAATGATGGGGAATCAGACAATAGTTTGCAAGATGAATTACCCGAGCATGAGCCGCAGATGAGTCGCATGGGAGACGTTTCAACGTGGTGTACCTGCAATCACTGAAAGGTCATGCCAACCAAGGTGGAGAACTGCTGCTGCCGAGAAAACTCTGGATGCTCGTCCTACATAGCCAAAGAAGACACACTACCGCTTTGCGTTACAGAGCTGCATGACTTCAGGGCAGCCTGCCTCACAAGGTTCGTGTTGAGGATTATGATGGTGCTTATGCACGAACTTCGCGGAACAGTTTGGCCGCGCAATACAAGTAACGAGTAAGTATACTCTAGACGTGATGTCATTTTTACTACCTAGACCATTTGAATTTCAAGTTTTTCTCCTACTTTCTCTGAATTGTGATCCATCTCTCTGTAGAAATGCAGCTCTACCTTCCCCAGTGCCTCGCACAGCAAGCCCACACCCACCATCGCCTCACCCTGTCAGCTCCACGCGAGCACTGTTCTTACGAAAGTCCTGCCATGCCCTTGTAACAATTCTGTAGTATCATTACCGAAAGAATGTGCTCTGCAGAGAGTGATACCGTGACAAGCCCTATCCCAAGTGTACATTCATCTTCACTAAACTGCCTGTGCCCTCTCAACCCCAACCCTTCCCGTCCAGGGTCCCGCCAGCCCCGAGCCCCAGTTGCTTTCATGCTGATACTCATCTGACCCCCTTGCACTGACCATTCCAGAACACCCACCACAGCCCTAATGCTGTGCATCAGTATATTCTCCCAAAAGCAACACACCTCCACCTACATCACTAGGATCCAAGCAAGGCATCTGTGGTGTGTTATAATTATTTCTTTTAGCATATAGTGTGGACTTGTGCTATAAGGGTTCCCGCCTTCATTTTTCTAAGGGCAACTATGCCATCGAATTTTGGATGCACTTTTTGAAGTTGGCTGCTACACTTATCAGGTTCATTCAATTAAAATATGAATGTTTCACCCACAGAGCATTGTGGGGGTGCAGTAGAGAAAAAGGAGGTATGGTGTTTGCCTTGTGGGGGGGTTGGTGCGGGAGTAGAAGGGAGTGAGGCAGGGGAACATAGCTTCACTTTTTTCGACCCCTGCCCAAGAAGGGTGCCTGTAGGTTTACTTGTGAGGATGTTATGTCAGGTTATGTTATTTCAGAATTGAAAAGGCGGCCAGGAGGAGAGAAAACACCTGTACGAAGTTGGCAAAGTGTCGATATAGGTTGTGTTATTATATAGTGCTTCACGGCAGAATCCCCCCACTTCTAAGCGCAGGTACTGTTATTACCCAATGCAATGGTACTGAATTTATCAGGGCTGAGTCGGTCTTCCCGCAGACTCAAACCTGCCGAACACAGACTGCCCCACAGACTACCCCATGCCAGAGGCACACATTTAACTTGGACGCTATCCACTAAGGCCTCAGCGAGGACAGCTGCGAAAAGTCATTGTACATAAAAGGTTCTGCATGGTTCTATCAAATGTCACTGGCCAACTCGTGGACTAATCCCCGGGTGCGCGTTTAAAATGAATATTACAGTTTTGAGATTTTGTATTTATCTGTATTTTTCTTCTGTTCCGTTGAAACAATAATCCTCCCAAACGCACTAAGGCCAGGAAACGGGGCCATTTCGGACACCGGGCGACCCACTTTAGCATGTGCTGGTGTCGGGAGGCACGGGGCCTGCCGCGTGTCGACAGGTCTGCTGTGTAAAATGACCTACTTCCTTCCAGGAGCCAGTGTGAGGCGCGCGCAGCGGGAAGTGGGCGTGGGGAGCTGTGATTCCACCTCTGTGCTGCTGAGTAGACGGATTCCTCCCTTCTTTCCTCGCAGGGTGCTGCAGTCACTTCACCAGAAGGGGAACTTACCTAGTCTTGTGGTGGGCAGCGTAGACTGAAGCGCCAGACTGCAGGCCTCCCCAGCTGGGCTGCAAAGGAAATGGAGGAATCTAGAACAAGGTGCAGGGCCGGCCCTGGGAGTTCTGTGGACAAGTGCGGCAAATTAATTGCGGGGCCCCTTAATTTGATTATGATATCACTCCAACCTGAACTAGGAAGGATGAAACACGGGGGGATTGAGACCCCGTGGCCAGCAGTTTAAACATAGATCTCAGCAGTTGGCACATTAACTAGATAAAAAAAAAAACCCAGACAGGGCATAGACGTAGGACTACTGTAAATACAAATAAAACGGTAGTCCTACCTCTGTGTCGCTGGCCTTTTGCGGGGGGCGGAGAGGGGGCGCGCTCACAGGCACACTCCTTTCATTGGAGTAGAACACCAGGAGGGAGAGGAAATGGGGGCGTGAAAAGCATTTCATGCCCCCATTCGCGCAGCAAGAGTTGCGCCGCAACCCGATTTTGGGATTTCAAAATCGGGTCCCGGCAAAAACCAGGACTTTAGCCAACCTCCATGCAAACCCCAGATGGGATTTTTAAAAATAAAAAAATCCCAGAACCTCGGGACGGAGGGCGATTTCCCCAGACTGTCCCGGGAAAACCAGGAAGTCTGGTCACCCTAACATTAACCCAATGCATGCTTACTGATTCTTGGCACACTGAGTATAAAGGTACCTTCTTCTCGTCTATCTGCCCCTTTACCCGGTTTATAGTGAAAATTTCGAAACCAATAATGTCGAAAGTCATTTTTTGGAAAAAAAAATGTCGAAAAAAAAATGTCGAATTTTTTTTTTATGCATTTTTTTTTCGAAATGGGGTGGTTTCCCCCAACCCCCCTTTTTTAAATTTTTTTTTGTTTTACCCATTTTTTTTGATCCCGAACCCCAAAATAAATATATAATTTAAAAAAACGGAATTCGAAATTTTTTTTTTTGACATTATTTTTTCGAAAAAATTGTCATTCGACATTACTTTTTCAAAAAAATGACCGACCACCCCTTTACCCCAACACACACGCACATAGACACTTGCTTGTCTATGGTAGACTATGTGCTATGCAAGATGTAATAACATAGCATAATGGGGCATACAAACGTTTCACTCATTCTCACTGGGCCAGCACTCTGGGTGGCCCATGCCACTTTGGTGACTGGCAGAAAGAAACGAAAACCATGCTAATAATGGCTCTGTTGAGGCCAATCCGCTATATACAAGGGATTACATTATTTGCCCAGGGTCACACATTGTGGTTAAACAGTGGAGCTGGGCTGTTAACCGAAGCACAGTTTAACCACTTGAACAAGTACCTTCTAAGCTCCACTTGGCACAAATATTTAAAGTTTGTATTTCCAGGCCTACAACAATGACTTGTAGAGCAGAGCTCTCATGTTTCCCATGGCTATGCATGAGAATACCATCCAGTTCTGATTTCCCCTGGAATTCTGGGATTTTACGTTTTCCTACATTTCAAACAGGAGAGAACAAACTACAGGTCCCTGAATCCAAATGGAAAAAAACAGGAACTTCATGGCCTTCTCACATATGGCCCTGAGAAAATTTAGAGCTCAGATAGTTTACTTATAAAATACACACATATTATAGCAACATTACAATCAGTTAATCATTAGAGACACATGTTAAAGCAAAAGAATAGTGTTGTTGCTTTATGTTCCTGGCTTGGCTTTCAAGCGCATGTGAGTGCACTGTGTCGTGCTAAAAAACACATAATGGACCACACTGGGTGGGTTACGTGTCTACTGCTTTCTAGATGAAAAGAACTGAAATCTTTAATAGGTTTTCTCTGTCAAGCAGGTGCAAAAGTGTTCTAAAAAGAATATTCTTCGGTAAATCCTTCTCTTTCAATTATTTCTTAAAGTAGGACCCTCAAGGTTCATTGATGTGGGGATCCTTAGTCCGAATGCTCTGACTCTGTAGGATCTTGTTGTACTCTAGGTCAGGGCATTTAACAGCCGACCGGTTTCTGTGGTAAGGGGTTATTCAACCACATTCATCAGGGCTCAATTGTGGGCATGTAACTAGAAGCCCTCTTCGTCAATATTGCAGCATTGTCTGCATTACTACGATTCCTCTACCTGTAAGGATGACAGGAGGGGAGGGGGAAGAGAAAACAGGGGAGAAGTCCCAATTTACAACCCTAGGTATGGATATTCTGTAGCACACTGCATACGTAGTATAGTAAAGGAGGGGGAATCTTACCCTTTCCATGTAGATAGTAGTTTTTGCACGGACGGGTGAGGCAGCCTGGGACCTAGGGGCCAAATAAAATCAAAAAGGAGGTCCTGAAACTCTGGCCCATACTAAACATCGGCAACGCATGCTTAGACACCCCCAGATTTGCCATAAAAAGACATAAAAAACCTCTGAGACTCTCTGGTACACTCTTATAAGGACACAGAACCCAGACTCAACACCTTATGGGGCCAGAACCCAGCAGTTGGCCACACACCCTGTGGCTCATGCAGTGCATGCTCCAGCACTACAAGAACAACCAGCATAGATATTGGATGGCATTTCCCATGGACCCAAAAGAATTTTACCAACTGTAATAGCAGTAATGTCATCTACATCATTACGTGTCCATGCAAAAAGCGATACATAGGCATGACCATGAGACAGATTAGAACACGCCTTGCTGAACACAGGTCATGCATAAGAACTGCAAAAACCACGGCTCCAATGGTGGGACATTTTCTTGAACAGCACCACAACCCATCAGACTTCACATGGTCAATAATTGAAAAAATAAAAGTACCCACAAGGGACGACAACATCCATGACCTTCTCTTTAGAAGAGAACAGCTCTGGATTTTCCGCCTAAAGACGGATAAGACTGGCCTTAACGAACCAACTAGCTGGCAAACTCTGGCCACACTATGAAGAAGAGGAACAACAAGACTTTTTGTACACAAATCGAGTGTTCCCCATTGCTGCAGGATTCTGATCACTTGACCCAAAACAACCTCCCCCCTCCCCCCCGCCACTGGGGTGGTACAACATGATCAGCAGATAATCAGGTGTTTTAAATGCACCACAGTGAGGCATGATCTGCCAGGATCTGCGCATCTGCGCATCTGTTATGCTGTAGAGATGCTGGCCTACGACACGATGGCCTCACACACTCACTATTCAGCCTGACCCTAAAATGGAGGACGGGCGTCCCAGCCGGGTTGGCCATTTTGGGGAATGCACACGTGACGCTTTGTCAGCACCATGGCAACCATATACACAAGGGAATGGCGAGCCGCAGCGTCGAGAACTCTTCGCGCACGGCCCGCCAGACCCAGCAGACACAAGCGGCAGGTAAGCCCCTGCAGTCGGCACTGTCCCCGAATAGCAGGAGACTGCCACCGTTTGACTGAGATGAGAACGCGGACCGGACCGTATGATCGGATCCTGTCTTTGGGTGTATTTGCAACGGGAACTGGTACGCCAGTGCGCAGCAACTCCCGCAGTGATGTAACTGCAATTTCTGGTTTTCTCAATGCTAGAACATTAGTGACTGCTTTGTCTATTGTGACCATGCACTAGTACAATTGTATTGAATACTATATTTGGCCCCTAGGTCCCAGGCCGCCTCACCCGTCCGTGCAAAAACTACTATCTACATGGAAAGGGTAAGATTTCCCCTCCTTTACTATACTACGCATGCAGTGTGCTACAGAATATCCATACCTAAGGTTGTAAATTGGGAACTTCTTCCCTGTTTTCTCTTCCCCCCTCCCCTCCTGTCATCCTTACAGGTAGCGGAATCATAGTAATGCAGACAATGCTGCAATATTGATGAAGAGGGCTTCTAGTTACATGCCCACAATTGAGCCCTGATGAATGTGGTTGAATAACCCCTTACCACAGAAACCGGTCGGCTGTTAAATGCCCTGACCTAGAGTATAACAAGATCCTACAGAGTCAGAGCATTCGGACTAAGGATCCCCACATCAATGAACCTTGAGGGTCCTACTTTAAGAAATAATTGAAAGAGAAGGATTTACCGAAGAATATTCTTTTTAGATCTCTTCTGCACCTGCTTGACAGAGAAAACCTATTAATGATTTCAGTTCTTTTCATCTAGAAAGCAGTAGACACATAACCCACCCAGTTTGTCCCATTATGTGTTTTTTAGCACAACACAGTGCACTCACATGCGCTTGAAAGCCAAGCCAGAGACATGTGCTCATCTAAAATCATCTTTTTAAATGAAGAAACTGTGTGTTTCCTTAGTGTGACTATTGAACGGGGCAACCCACAGTAGGAAATCCCAAAACGGTCCTCAACAGTATTGATATAGTTGCTTTATGTTCCACATGCTGAATGGAAAACTAAAAGGTCCACAATGCAAAAGAGGACAAGCCTGAACATGTTGTTCTTTTTTTTAGACCACTACTTGGATAAAGGTTACTTTTTTCACAAACATCCAGCAGGCTGTTGTAGAGGAGGAGCCAAGTGCCTCTACTGGAAGTCCCACTCCCATTATGCCTATATGTTGGAAACCGGAAACTGCGACATGCGCAACACCAGTGACGATACCTAGACCGCGAACAGTCCTTGAAACAAGGTATCCATTGATAAAACCATATATGATGTACCCGCGAAGAAATGACAGTCTTCTGAAGGAAGTTCCGGTAGAAGTGTGAAGATGAATGAAAGAGAAGACTGGTTACGTCACATAAAGCAGAAATGACACACCTAGAAGAGATGCCAATGAAGAGAGTACATAGACCTTATAGAATCTGATGACGAAGTAAAGAATTCAGCAACATTTCATGAGCAAAATAAAGATTGCACGTGCGAAGAGCACTGAAGAACATGCAAACCGTTTTATAATTGTACAGAGGCAGTAACGCAAGTAGACTAAGTAATCATAAGGCTGGCTATATATATATATATGTGTGTGTTTAGAATCTGGATATTTCACGACGCTTTTTAGCAAACTAGGACCCCATGAACAGAAGGGCTGAAAGTGTGGCGCAGTAGAAGAAAACAGCTGACATGGAAGGAAGATTCGAGATGGGAGTAGAGAAATAGAGAGTGGAGTCAAAGAGGACATCCAGGTGGTTTGCCTCACAGGATGGCGAAGGAAGAGGGTCCAAGGCGGGCAGCCAGAGTGAGAGAGGGAAAGCAGCTGAGGGAAAGCAGCTGCAGGAGTCCAAATGAGAAGGATCTCCATCTTACTGACATTTAGGCAGAGATCGTTGGAGGCACACCAATCCTGAAGCGCAGATAGACAGTCAGGAATGAGTGAGAGAGGAGAGGAGTGTGAGGGGAGCCTGAAGGAAAGCGGAGTGTCATCTCAATAACACTTAAAATTAGAGGAGAATGTAGAGATCAGGTGGGCCAAAGGGGCCAAGTAAAGGTTGAAAAACCAGGGTGAGAGGATGGAGCAGAGAGAAAGGCACCAAGTTGGACCTGGGAGGGGCTGTCCAAGAGGAAGGGGGTCAGCCACTCAAGAGCCTGATCCGTGATGCCCAGGTACTCATGGAGTCGATTTATCAGGATGGCGTGGTTCACCATTTCGAAAGCAGAGGAAAGATCATGGAGGATGAGGACAGAAGGAATGCTGGAATCATGGTTGGAGACTAGATCTTCACAGGTGTTCAGGAGAGCAGTTTCCGTGACTATGGCTGCTCTTAAGCCAGACTGAAGGTCATGGAGACCACCAACAGATTCCGTGTGGAGAGTAAGCTGTGAGATGGCCAGCTTTTCCAACAGTTTGCCCAGGAAAGGGGTGATGGAGATTGGGTGATAGTTTGCCGTGCAGGCAGGATCGGCAGACGGCTTCTTGAGGAGTGGGTGCATAAGGGAGTGCTTAAGGGGAGAGGGGAACGTTTCAGGGGCGAAAGAGTGATTACAGAAATCGGCCAAGGCTAGAGCGAGGGTGTCAATATGGTCCTTGATGGTTCTGGAGGATCAGGGGAGCTCCTGTTTGGATGACACTTTCATAGATCAGACTTGTCTAGAAACCTCGTCAGGTGTTGTCAGAGAGAAAGAGGAGAAAGGAGGAAGAGAGGTAGAGATGGCCAAAGGGGGGCTGAGAGAGGAAGAGGGAGAGGAAGATGAGATGAAGGACAGGAGTTTTAGCAGAGAACTGAGATGACAGAGGGCCTGGGAGGGAACAGGAGAGGTAAAGACCGCAACAGGATTGATCAGTTCCTTGCAGATTTTAAAGAGTTTGGCCGTGTTGTTAGAGGCCACAGGCTTGAATGTGTGTTCTCTTCCTGATGAGTGTTGATGTTTCCACTGACATTTTGGCGCAACCAGTCTAGGTTTGTCTAAATGTGGCCTGGCATGCTTTACTGTTACAATATTACATGTCTACACGGGTCTACCTTGTGCAGCCAGTTGGACATGTTTTCATCGTGGCATGGCATTTTTAATAGCAAAGCATTAATGTTCCTGTGCACTGTTGGTGACTTTCATCTATTGGATTGGTGTTACCCTACAAAACAATTGCAAACACTATGGCTTTTTAGGCAATTTATCTCAGAAAGTGTGCTGTATATTGCATTAAAACACATATTTATATCTTTCTCCCAATGGAGTGTGCGGCATATCCCTTCAGCAGCACGTTTGCGCGTGTTGCGCAAGTGTGATAATCTATGCCGGCCCAGAGTGAGGCACGACTAGTGATTTGTTGCCGAGTTGGGGGGCCCCCTCAGCATGGCTCGCAGGGGGCCCCCACATTTTGTGTTACGCCACTGCCTTCACGCGTCTGTCATGGCTTCTTTCACAATGTAAACACACATGTGCTTAACATTGTGAAAGAAGCCAGGGCCCTGGGCCAGGCCTAGCAGAGAACAGCCATGAGGCCACATGATGGCGGGAACATGATGGGATTCTCAGAGGCTGATCCTCTTTCTTGCGCGGGACCCCATGAGCGCAAGGTCAAGTGCAGCTGCACTTGCTGTACTTGCCTAGCAGCCCTGACAAGGTGCACTCTTAGTGTTCAGATCATTTGCTTTGATGCAATATATAGTGCTAACATTGTGCCCACTGTTTGCTTCTGGGTGCCTTTCAGACACTGTGACTGCCACAAGCTGTAAAGTCGATGGGAAAAGGCCAGGTTCCGATAGACATACTTAACAAAGCGGGTTGCAAAAGTCAGGGCCGTGGTGTTGGAGGGGGCAGGGTTGAGTTGCATGGACCCAAGCTATGTCACATAGTATAGTATTTCTTCATAGAACCCAATCCTGGTGATTTGCATAAAAGCAAAGAGCATTATGGAAACATAAGAATGTCCACAATTTAAAATTTTAAACATGTCTTATATTGATTCAGTAAGAAACCATTTTGAACAAATAATGGAACTTGGACTCTGCAGTTTTGATTGGTCACACTACTCACCCTAAGAACAAAAATATCTGTAGATTGCTGGGCATGTATACCTGTTTGGACAGCTGCAACAACTATGTGAATCGTTGGCTGTTCCTGTAGTCTGTTTCCTGTACTGTCAGATCCTGGAAGATAGACCTTGCAGAAATGATCCTGTTCCGAAGCCAAGTTATCACACTGCAGTGTTATCTGAAAGCCACCTGCTCGTTGAAACACAGGTTGCATGTCTGGCTTCAGAGCTGATCTGTGAGTGTTGTGGGCAAGTCTTTCTGGAGCACTGCTTTGTCTTATTCTGCCCCATTTCCTGCACTGTTTCAGCCCTAGGCCTCCATGAGATGACCCTGGGGGGAATCACCCACGATTTGGAGGAGTCTGAAGGCAGTGCCTTGAGCCTTCTCTGCCTATAACCATTTTCCTTTCTGGTCTGAAGAGGATTGAAAACCAAAAAAGAAGCAGGGTGTGTTCTAGGGATCCTCTTTAAGATGTCCCCTGCATATCAGCATACCAACATGAATCATTCCATTCGGGAGATGTGAGTCCAGTCATGTACCTTTTCTTTACATCGAGGGATTGTACTGTATTTTGAAGGGGGCATCCAAAACTACAAGTCCCAGAATGCCAAGGAAAATAACTTGATTAACACCACCTATGGAATGAGACATGTTGGCATGCAGATGTAGCTGCTGTTTTCCAGCCTTATCCATGTCCTTCCTTTCCCCTGAGCAGGGACAGTTCCCATGGATACCACTGCCCCCACCCCCAGGCCACTGGGTAGTGACGAGCGCTCCACCTGCTAAAATAAAATTGCTGGTAATAGGAGATGGGCTACACCCTGAGTTCTTTGATCACTAAGGGACACAGACACCAGAGGGAATTTTATAGGGATCCCAACTGGGACCCCTCTTTATTTAATAAAACCACTTATACCTTTTCCCTTTTCCCTAGGATTCCCCTGGCTTGAGCTCCAACTGATTGGGGACTTGTTACGTCAGCTCACCCCTCTTTGGAGGAGTCTTAGGGGCCCTTAGGGTGAGTCTGGTGCAACAAATCCCCTACCTAAATTCAGGTACCTCCCAGATGGAGTGTGAGGCCAGAGGATGGCCTCTGTGGGTGGTCCCATCTCGCTAGGCGGCCTCAGGCAGGCCACCACACTATCCCACTACCTCACGTCAGAGTACTTCCCCTCTATCCTCTAATTCAAATAATATATATATATATATGTATAATGTTCTACTATTAACTTCTAATTAACTTCTAATTCTACTTAACATACCTCCTAACACACCAACTATACACTTCCCCCGATTTAACAGTTACCATACTTAAAATTCCTTAAATAAATATATACATATAACTACAAAAATGTTGCGAGGCAAATTAATGTCTCATTCATTACGTCGGCCCCTCCTCTGTCTCGATGCGTCTACATCGCTTATATCACCTGCCTCCTCTCCGACGCCATATCGCAGATGCAAGATGTTACTCACTGAGGCAACCGTACAGACCTTATCCTGGATCAATCGAAGAAGAGATACATTTGCAAACTATGGAAGACATAAACATGTCGTAACCAAAGACGCAGATGACGTCACCACTGAAACTGACACACATAGCTGCATTAGACACAAAGCAAATATGCATCCACCATGAAGCCACAAGAACAATAGGTCAAATTTCACTTAGACATGAAGAATATGCTTCCATCCAACAAGCTAGAAAACACACGCTCCATATATACGCTGAAACGCAAGACGCATACAAATACACATAAAGCTTGCTTAATGCAGAAACGCAGCAAGAATGAGTGGCCATTTTAGACAAAATGGATGGTGCAGCCACGTTCGGGGGAACGGGAGACATCGAGAAGTCTTGAAGCTGTAGGGGGACCTGGCTCGTTGAGGTGCCAGAAAATTCAGGCCTGAGCAGCCCAGACAATAAACCTACAGCCTGTGCCAAGGTTATCTTGCACAGGGAAAGGTTGGATCGGCACACAAGAGAACAGACGATAACAGTTACCAGGTGTGAGACACATGTCTATTAGATTAAGCAAAGAAAGAAATAATTCTATGTTAGATCATTCAGAAACTTCAAGGCCTAAGAATGACTACTGTATTCCCTTTCTCCCTTCCCGCCTTGAAGAGCTTTGAATCACTCCACCTCTGTATAAGTGCTGAATAAATAAACAATTACAATTACTAGCGCTCATCTATAAATGTTGCAACTGCCAATAATATTGTGTTGTGATGACACATTTTCACCTGTACCAGTTTAGTAGGTGGTCTCAGGCAGAGTCACCAGATAGAGTGCAGCCAATAAACGTACTAACCTCTATGGAACATATATCTAGTTGATCCCCTTAACCAATCCCTCTGCCACATAGGTTTTCTAGGATGAAACGTCAATTGTGATGTAATTCTCGTTTTTAAACCCTTGTCAAGCCTGGTAATATTGGAGAGCTCGGAGATTGTCTTGATGTCCACAGCTGTCCCTGTTTTATATGGGGTTTGTTAAATAAACCAGGCTTTTGTCACATTCTTTGGGCTTTTCTGTTTTTGGGCATGGGATTTTCCCCTGTACTGTCCTCTCTGCCCACCAAGGGGGTTTCCACCCTTCTTAACAAATACATATATACACTGACTTACAACATATATACTACATAAAACACTATGTCACAATGTGGGGACTGCTTCAGTCACTCTCGGATTCCCACCCATGCTCACCAGTGCACCCGCAGCTTTGTGTCAATTTTCTGGATGGGCCCCGTGAGCGGGGGGACCGCCCCCATAACCGCCCAACCTGTGCCACTATTTTAACTTTGGGAGGCTTCCCAGTTGTCCTGGGGACGCCATTGTGTTCAGTGCAGCCTGCTTGTGCTGGGTGGTGTCCCCATGACAACGGGGATGCTGCTGATCTCACTGCTGCACTCTGGGCCTCGTTTGGACTTCTGGCCTTCCCTCCACAATGCGTCAAAGATGCAGGCGGTAGGACGTTGCCTTCGGCTGGGCTGCTCCGCTGGGCGGCCTCGGGCTTTCTGCACCCGAGCCACTCAACGGAGCAACCCTGGACTTCCTCCACCACCTCCTCACCCAGCTTGGCCGGTGAGGCTAACCAGAGACTGCACATTCACCGCTCCACTCTCCTGGGTGGAGCGGGCTTCACCTGTCATGTGTTAGCACACATTAGGCCACCTATGGGGTAGAAAAGCTGTATATTCAGATACCATGATATGTTAGAATTCCCCTTATGTATGTAACCTAGCTTAGGCCAGACCAGACAAGGCCTGCTAGTGAAATGCTGTACACTTGGTCAGCAGTGTAACAAATGATATTTAGAATGGAAATTGTAGCACTTGAAGAATTCAAATCGCTTTAGGGGCTTAAAGACCTACAAAGGTTGCCTGTTAGCGAGTGTGTATTTTAAGTTACTTTTCATTCTAATCATTTAGAAGCTTGATGGCTTATACAAAGATAGACAAGAACTATTTGGTTCTGCAATAGAGTCCTATCGCTTTAAGTTTTGAACTAGCAGAAAATTCAAGCAAATTCACTGTTATTCTTTGCATAAATAAAAGCGAAGAAATGGCGGAACAAGGCAAGGCAAGGCCATCACATTTCTCCTAGCACAGTACGAAGCCGGCCTTCCTTGCCAATTATAGCTTGATGAGGTGAGCAGACTCAAGAGCGCCAAGCTACAGTTTAATTTGGTGTAGCAAAGATGCCATTCTGAGCATCTTGTCCTTGATGCAATGTACAAAGTGGCCAGACTAATTGGGCACCTTGCTTGCGTACAATTGAGATGTCACTAGACTCCAAAGCATTGTTATGAAAACGTTATGCCGATGAGGAGGAGTTTGTGGAGAATGCTTCCTTACATCATAGAACATGAGGAAAGATTTAATGCCAAATACCACACGTTGGGCATTGATTAATGCACTGCCCATTGAGTGACTAGGTAATGACTAGGGAATTTTCATCCGGGCCCTAAATCTATTGGGAGAGAAGCTGGCTACATCAGATGGGACCAGTCAAGGAGCTGTTGCCACAGAGCTGTCAAAAACAGCAACATTAACAGGAGATGTTCATTTCCATTTGAAGTTTGCACCTTAATTTTCTGGATATAACTGAATTGCGGATGTACTCATTACTGGTCTTTTATTTCTTTATTTTCAAATAGGTGCTGAATACAACGATATAATGGGCATCATTACAACTTGTGCGGAATGGATTTAACGGGCGCCGCTAATGGTGCCGGCGCCATTAAACCCATTCCGCACTATTACGAGGTCCCCTCGAGGGACCCCGCTCTGGACGTCTGGTTTTTCCAAACGTCCATAGCGGGTCCCGCGAGGGGACCAGGGAGCTAACAACGGGCCCGTTCGTAATGGGCCTGTTGTTAGCTCCCTCCCCATTCCCATTGAGTCCTCGAATGGGAATGGGGAAGGACCGAGCCCGGGTTCCCTGAAGGAGGAAATACCGGGCCCTCCATACTTGGAATGGCCTGGTTTATCCCCATTCAGGGACCCCGGACCCAGACACGATTTTGGAGGCAGCCATGCCCTTATTAAGGGCATGGCTACCTCCAAAGTCGTAATGAGGACTAATGTGTTTCTAGTTTCATTGTTGCCTTTATTTTATGATGCTAAAATGCTAGTATTTCTGAGTGTTTAAAACACTGGTTATTCTTGCAGTGATGCTAAAATGCTGTTTTTTCTCTGGTAGAGAATAGATTAATGCACTAGAGAAAGTGTTTTTATTCTTGAATTTCATTAACTGTATCCCTTGCTCAGCACTTTCTACTTGTCCCCTCTCCCTTGCACTTTCCCCCCTTCCTTCTCCCCTGCACTTGGACGTTCTCAATGTCACTGGGCCTAGTAAGATTGTTGTTTTGTCTTCCCTTGTTCCCCTCCCTTTCCTCGTTGCGCTCTGAAACACTTGTGTACAAGCGCGATACGAAGAAAATATCATATCATATCATAATACAGGCTTGTTTTTTGAGAAGTGAAGTTGAACAGGTTTCTTTGAACTTAGTTAATGTTGAAGCGTTTCACTTTTTCTTAATGAGAATTGTGAATTGCCCATGAGGGAAGGATCTGAACAGTTTCTAAGGTTGTTTTTGAAGAAACTGGCTTTTGCAAACCCTGCTCATAATAGTGGTTTTGATAAAGGTATTACTTGTAGCCTTTACGAAGGTGGATTGAATGTAATCTGATTTGTTGGTGCATTATTGAAAAGCGCAAAGTAAGATATTTTGGAAATAAAATGTATTATTCTATATAATAATGATTCTTGATTCAATTTGCAAACATTGTGTTGATGTTTTATGACCTGTTTTTCACTCCTCTATCCCTTTTTTAAATGTGTGCTGGTACAGAGAGGATATAAAGGAACACTTTATTCAAGGGTTGGACATGCAATAATCATGGTGGATGCGTATGCATGAGGGCTGGAGATCACATGCTTTGAGTTCCTTTGAGGTGAATAAAATGGACATACTTCCACTCAGGATTCTGCCATTTTAGCAGAGCACATTATGGTGCTGCAATGGAAGAATGGATGTTTTCTTAGTTGTAATCTAGCTACCGTTTGCTAACTGTGTTGCAAGAAAAGAGTGCTAGCCGTGATTCGACTGAATCCGTGACACTCCGCTCTCCTCTCTTCACCTCCATGGCTGAGCCTAGCATATGCAGCTCGAGGGGACTTCAAGGAAGGCCCCGCCTCACTGGTCACGAGGCGGGCCATCAGTGCACGGTCAGGTAGCCTAGTCTGGGTGGCCGGGACTGGGCTGCTCTTCATTGGCTCAGGCAGCCCCTGAAACACTGCCTGGGCTCTGGATACTGCTGGGCCCGTCCGGTCTTGGCCTGGGGCAGGCTGACAGGTGTCACAGCCCCAGGGATGCAGCTCGGCACCCTGGTTCGGTCTCTGGCGGGGCTCCCCCATGCATTGCCTGGCACTATATTCAGGATTCAGGCCCTGTGGGGCTGTTTACTCCTTCTCTCCTTTCTCTCTCGCTTCTCCAACTCTCTTCTTCTAACTGCCCTTCTTTTCAAATCCACTCTGGATCCTTTTTCTCCCCTGCCCTGCACATTCCAGGGCAGGGGAGTTCTATTTAATTGTTCCTTTCTTCTTTTTTTCCCTTAAACATTCGATCAGCCCCATGGTGGGCTGGGTGGTTTGTGTCCAAAGCGCACACTCACAAGACATACACATAAATAAAACACACACAATCATTTTAATAAACACTTTTATTACTGTGGTGTCTGCGTCTTTATTTGTAGGTGTTCCCTCAGCGGAGACGCATGTAGCCACACTAGCCGGGCTGCACAGACCTTTCGCAGTGCCCAAGGACACGTCTGGGCCTATTAGGTTCATCAGCGTAACTGTAATTGTTAATTTGTACCGCGCTTACACACAAGTGAAGTGCTTCAAAGCAAGGGAAAAAACAGTAGTCATTCTTAGGCCTATAAGTTTCCGAATGATCTAACAAAAAATAACTAGCGTACTAGGCCTGACGGCTTTTCACCTGGTGCAAGTGCATGAGGTGTAACAGGCGCAGCCAGATTAGGGAGGGGGGACAAGGCAGAACTTACTAGGCCTAGTAAGTTCAGGTCATGCAAGTCTACAGACGGAGGTGCAAGGGTGGGAGGAGGGGGAAACAAATGTGCCCAGTCCAGCAGGGCCCTGGGTTAAGTGCAGAGATGTTACCTCTCTCATGGAACACATGATGAGTGCAGTAGGGGGCTACCTCTCTCATGGAATGAGAGCTGAAAGTGCCGTAGTGCTGGGCATAGTGCAGAGGCCCGGATGCAAGTGAAAAGACTGGCAGGGCAGCTGCTGGGCATAGTGCAGAGGCTCCGAGGCACGTGGAAAGACGGGCGGGACAGCCTGGGACCTGTGAGGCTCTGTAGGTGAGCCAGGTGACCAGTCAGCAAAAACTGAGCAGAGTTCGGGGAGAGATGGTGGAGCGAGGCTGGAGAGAAAGAGGAAGAAAGAAGGAAGGACTTGAGGCATTTCCGGCACTTAAGGTGCTCCGCTCAAGACGGAGCGAGGCAGGGGGCTGTGTCAGAGGGAGGCACCTGCAGAGGATAAAGATCTACCCCCAAGTCTCTGCTTGGGAAAACGTCTCACCCGCAGAGAGTTGGAGGAGGTCGAGCAGAGGCCTCTAGAATGAGAGTATTTAGGGAGAGAGCGTTGTCGATAGTGCAGAGCCTTGCGGACTATGCAGAGGCTCATATGTAATCAATTGGGAGTGGTTTCTTTCTGCAGGGGCCACAGCCGGGCTTATGACTGCAAAGGATCTCAGAGAAAGCCATAGCACGTTTGCATTATACTGTTATTAAGGCTCTTGCTGCTCAGACAGATAACACTCGCCACTGCACAGTAGAAACTGCCACATGAGCAGAGAAAAGGGTTCAAGCTTGTGCAGACAGCTGAGGTATGAATACAGACATTCTACATTTTGGTGGATGTGATGATTTGTGTATTTATTTAATTAATTTTGGCCGTGCTTATGCACGCTTTACAAAAACAAAATAATAGCAGTACAATAAAAGGAATAACAGAAAAACAGACATGATCCAAGAATCTAGTTCATATGACAATTCAGGGGAAAAGGGCTGTGTAACAGACCATTTTTAAGCTTATTATTTTAACTGAGTTAGGGAAAAACAAGAACGAATATCATGGGGTAAGGCAGGGCTTTAAGTGGGGTAAGAAATCGAGGGGGGCCGTCATTTGGGGGTGTGGCTTGTGGGAGGGGCGTGGCCTAAAAAGTACGCAAATCGTAGGGTATACACACAAATATATATAAATGTTATATATTTGTGTGCGTACCTTACTATGCTTTGTGTACTATGCAAGCCATCTTTTCTAAACATAGAGATATGTAACATATTTCTACGTTTATAAAAGATGGCTTGCAAAGTACACACACCATAGTAAGGTACGCACACAAATATATAAGATTTATATATATTAGTGTGTATACCCTACGGTTTGATAGTTTTCAGGCCATCTTTTTTAAACATTTCGGGTTTATAAAAGATGGCTTTGAAAGTTCACAATTCAAGCCATCTTTTATAAAGCTTTGACTACGGACAAAATTGTCCGTCAGCAAAGCTTTATAAAAGATGGCTTGAAATGTGTACTTTCAAAGCCATCTTTTATAAACCTTGAAATATGTCGAGGAATCCCCGGGTTCGCCAATGGTTAAAGACGCCTCGGCGACCTGGGGAAACAAAGGGACAGTAACTGCCTCTGGTGACCTCTCGCACGAGGGTTCACCAGACACAGTTACTATGAATGACGGCAGTGGCAGCCAGTCATAGCATCGCTGTGGTTGGCTGCCACTTCTGTCAGCTTGCCTGACTTCATTGCAGGCGCATCTCCCGTCGCGGCCGCAACGGGATACTGCATCCCGCGATTCCCGCCAATGTTGCTGTAGGACGTGGCCCCGGCAGGGCCCCGGCCCACTTTAAGCACTGGGGTAAGGAATTCCAGAGTTTGGGAGCAAGGTTTTGCAAAGAGTGAAAATGAGAAGCAGCCCTAGGCGGATGAGGTATCAATAGGAAGAGCTGTGAGTCAGAGCGAAGGTTCCGAGCAGGATGGTAGAGAGAGATCATGGAGCAGAAGTAGGCCGAGGTCAGAGCGAGGATAATTATGAAGACTAAGCCAAGAAACTGATATTCACAACGCTGATGAACAAGGAGCCAGTGGAGATGAGCAAGGTAAGGACGACCATGAGAAGACAACGGAAGACAAAAAAGAATCCTTACTGCAGAGTGTAAAATAGAAGTTAAGGAAAGAAAAGCATCATTTGGGAGACTTGGGTAATGTAAGCAGCAATAATGAAGCCAGGAAGAACCAGAGTTTGAATCAGAGTTTTAGCAGAAAAAAGCTAAGCAGATGATGAGTTCCCCTGACATTAAAAAGATGATAACTATATAAACCTGAAATAAAAAACGAGGAGTCAAATATGACACCAGATTACATGCTTTAGAGGACGTCAGAAGCTGGAGTGGGGGAAAGGAAACATGCAAAGGAGAGGAAATCCTGGACGAGGCAGGAATGAATAAGATTTCAGTGTACCTCCAAATGACCCACAGATGAACAGTCAAAGTTATCTCATGCCTGCGGTGCTCTGGACCTCCAGGTGACGAGTCCTCAAAACGTGAAACTGTACAAATTGCTCCTGGATTGGTGGAAATAACCCTACTATAGCGGGGCAAGAGTCAACGAAAACCCCAAATCTAGTTGAAATGAAAAAAAAACACATCCTTAGCGCCCCTGTTAGTTTATTTGTTGTGAGCTATTGTGGCCTGTTGTGTACATATGTTCCTGTGAACACTTCCCAATGTCATTTTTCTCCATCTACCGTATTCACTTTTCAAAAGTGGGACATTCATGGGTTCTGAAAGCTTGTTACTCTACACAAGGTCACCTTCCACTTCCTGATTCTTAGGTCTTGGCAGAAGAGAGTATTCAGGTTCTTTAAAATGGCCCTGCTGTCTGTCATATGAGCGATGTGCTCCCGCTGGATCTCGGACTCCGGCACAGCTATGTCTCGGAAGTTTTTATTTTTGGTTGACTGTCGCCAAGTTATTTGGCCTTATGTATTGGGGTCATCTGTGTTTTATGTTATGTCTCCTATGTTGCAATGTCACATTGTCTGTCAAATCAAAAGAAAAACTAATATGACAAATGTCAAAGGCATACTTAAATAAATTGACAGAACGACGGCCATTGCAAAGCGGAAGGAAGGGTAAGTAAATTAGAGAGCAAAGAATGGGTGAGAGGGTTAGAAAAAACATAAGAAGAAAAGAAGAATGGCCTAAATCAATAAGTAAAAAGCCACCCAGGTGTTCAAATAAACTCATCATTAAAGTATTTTAAAAAAACAAAAGTCATGAACCTCATGTCTCGTAAACACACACGGCCTGGATGATTGAACTCTAATGTGTAAGACACTAATGTGTGGTTATCTTAGCAGGACAGAATCCATGGTCGGGACCTACTGATTCTTTATGACGAATTGTACGCATAGATACTATCACTTATTGTACACAGCGTAGTTTGTTTCGATACACAATTCAATTGAATGGTCTTCTTCAGGGCAAGCATTCAGTTCCTCAATTGAGTCAATCAATACAGCATTTCAAAGTGGAAATATTAGATATTCTGTGTTGCTTTTCATCTCATCTTCTATTCTCATGGGAAAATTAGTTAGGACTCTGCCACATCCTTCGGCCGATCAGACCTTTTATCCCCAAGTAGTTCAAAACAATAAGGCAGGACATCAGTGGGTAGCAACGGTTGCACACTACATGGGCAGGAAAATAAATTAAGCACCAAGTGTACTCTATGAGAAATCCCTGAAATGGATTATTGGTTGTATATGAATTGATCGTTTTACAACTGCTCGAATGACAATTGACCTTTTCACAATTGACCGAATTGTGAAGGTCAGTTGTACCATATATGTGGGGGGAAACAACCCCCCACCCAACGCCAAACCCCCCAAAACCAATATATATATATATATATATATATATATATATATATATATATATATATATATATATATATATATATATATATTCGGTCAATTGTGAAAAGGTCAATTGTGACCCTTTAAATTTGGTCAATTGTTCATTCGAACAATTGTAAACGACCAATTTGGGTAATACCAGATTATTAATATTTGGAGGAATTGTGGAAGGTTAGAAGAAGGAGCCAGACTAGTTTTGGTAATTTTCAACAGATAATGTATTCAACAACCAGAAAAAGGACCGCCCTATCCCTACTCTATGGGTTTCCCTATCTGGTAAACTAAGTAGTATGCTAGCTATCAGTAGCAAAGTCCAAAACGGATATTGTCTGTGCTGCAACTCAAAGCTAACCTGTTCTGGCCCTACCACTGAGAGAAAAAAACAAATGGAAATCCAGGGGAATTACTCCCTTCTCTGGATAAGCATTTCAGCCTTAATGAACGATTTTCAAATAGCTCCTGGCTATGTCTTAGGCTTGTTCCCTCACTTCTTCTCAGAGGCTTCTCCAGGATCTGAGCGTTCCCATCTCTTTTAATGGGGAACTTCCTCTCCTGCTAATATGTGGGTTGTCGCCGCTTTGGGTTATGATTTCTTGCACTGTCCTTTTAAAGTTCATATTAAGCCATACTTTAGTGGGACTCAATGGTTCATTTTCTTGTCGTTGCTTCTGTATGTTCCTCTGGTTACTTTTTCCTTTATAAGCAAAATGGTTTATCGCAGCGTTGTCTTGGTTCGTTGCTCTTACTTCCTCTCTAAGATTGGGGCGGTACTCCCAAACACTTTTACCTATCGGTTCTGACTTATCGTATGACCTTTCAAAAGCTTCGGGGTCTTCCTTTTCCTCAGGGATATTCTTGTTTCTTCTCTGTCTTGTAAATTGTGCTCTTTCCACTTGGACGAGTAGACAGAGTCCCGTATTTGTTCTCACTCTGGTGAATATTTATAGGTTCACTGGGACGAGTAAGCTATATCCCGTAGTTACCCTCACACTTGTAAATATTAGTAAGTTCACTGGGACGAGTAGGCTCTGTCCTGCAGTTATTCTCACACTGGTAAATATGTGTATGTTCAATGGGACGAGCAGGCTGTGTCCCACAGTTATTCTCACACTGGTAAATATTTGTAGCTTCACTGGGATGAGTATGATTAGTGTGTCTCTCTTCCCCCGTACCCTTTTCCGGGTCTCCAACCTCCCCCATTACCTCTGTATCCATGGGTTAGCATCACTGGATACTCCGCCAGAGTCGGGTCAACTCTCCAAGCCGGAACGTCTTGAGCGTTCGTGCTTATTCTCACTCCTTCTGCATGGTCCTGTGGAGCAACAGCAATTACAGTATCGGTATTGTTACTGGACTGGCCAGCCCACCTTTTCCAAGTCATGCCAATGTTTCTTTGCTCCTTGTTTCCTTGGGGTTCCAATCCCCTGCACGGCACAGCAGTCTGATTCTTTCGCGCCTCCAGGTTACAGCTGCTCGAAAGGTCCTTGGCAGCTTCCAGCCTTGCCCAGGTTCTAACTTTCCGGGCTTCACTTCACTCATTTTGCTTAGTCTTTCTTCCATTTTAATATTCAAATCCTAGGTCCTCGCAGGCTGAACCTTAAAGTCCTTTCTCTCTGTTGTATGGGAAATCTCTCCTGCTCGAACGTTATTCTTCCTCACAGTCTCAGTCTATGTCAAACATGGAACGATCTTTATTACTCACTCACCTCTCTTCCTTGTCTCAGTATGTGTGATGCACTTCTCTTCATTCTGAATGTTGAGGCTAACAGTACAATAACAAACATTAGCTCGATCCAATGATTTTCATCCGAAGTGTAGATGGTATTGGTGGGATGCAAGAGAGGTTCTTAGGGAGTTCATTGATGGAGCAGGAGTACTTATCCCCGAGACGGAAGTCTCTCCCTCTGAGGTTCCGCTCACCGCAACCCATATGGAGAAGGTTGTGTAGCAGGTTCACCTACCTAGCCTCACAAGGAAGGGGCCCCTCTGGGGAGGAGTGATGAAACCCTGTCATTTCTCACAGAATGTACAGATGAAATGGCAATACGGGTTATTCAGAAGCATGTCAGTAGGCTTGGAGGTACTCGTGTTAAATCTCTGACCAGCCCAGGGTTGTGCTGGAGTCTGTACTCATGTTTATCACAGTGAGATTAAAATCAACACAGAAAATCTGATATTTCCACTTTGAAAAGCCAAATGAATTGACTCGATTTAGGAATTAAATATCCACTCCTAAAAAAGCCCATACAACTGATACAAGAAAAACTGCAGAACCGAGACTGACTACACACTAGATTTGTGAACCAGAGCCTAGAGGGACCAAAAACAAATTGCCATACTTCTGCCGACCACACTTTGATGTCTGACCAGAGTTGGACTTTCCACGCTGTCTTTAGGAAAGTTAGTGTAGCTAGCAGACCTCATAGGTTATTTACATATCAAGAAATGTAATCTTGAGGTGGCATCTAAGTTGGTATTATGATAGATAAGAAGCCCCTTTTGAAAACATATTTATGTCTGAATTGGTATAAGGGCATATTTGATGATACATTCCTATTCAAGCATTCATTTATGCATATATCATGAAGAGAACCTTGTGAAATTGAATGAGGAATGGTATGAAATGACCCTGTGGATGATAAATTATGATGTTTATGTTAATAGGTCTTGGACCTTGCGCTCTTGCCACTTGCATGGTCTCTCTGCGCTCTGGCGGATCTGCAATGGAAGTTGGGTTGGGGGTTTGTTAGTGGGATCGAGAGGGAGAAGAGCAAGAGAGCTTTGATGTGCTGTTGGTAGCTTCAGATCAGAGAAACCGGACACTGAGCATAGGTGCATTTTCGGTTGGTAGCCGTCACGTGGTGTTGAGGTATGATTGTGTATGGTATGGTTTCATGTTGGGTGTCGCAAAGTGCATGCGGTTTGTGGTGCGATAGAGGTGTGGTTGTGTTTAGTTCAGAGTTTGAGGGTATGCAGAATGGTGAGTTTTTAGTACGGTTAGTTAGGAGAAACACATTTCCTACCCCCAACAATCCAAGTGTGATGCATTTCCTACCCCCAACAATCCATCTAAGTGTGGTGGATTTCCTACCCACAACGATCCATCTAAGTGCGATACATTTCCCACCCCAACAATCTGTCTAAGTGTGATACATTTCCTACCCGGAACAATCCATCTAAGTGTGATACATTGCCTAACCGCAACAATCCATCTAGGTGTGATACATTTCCTACTCACAACAATCCAAGTATGGAACATGTCCTACCCCAACATTCCATCTAGGTGTGGTACATTTCCTACTCACAACAATCCAAGCATGGAACATGTCCTACCCGAACATTCCATCTAGGGGTGATACATTTCCTACTCACAACAATCCAAGTATGGAACATATCCTACCCCAACAATCCATCTAAGTGTGGTACAGTTCCTACTCACAACAATCCAAGTATGGAACATGTCCTACCCCAAGAATCCATCTAAGTGTGGTACATTTCCTACTCACAACAATCCAAGTATGGAACATGTCCTACCCCAACATTCCATCTAGGGGTGATACATTTCCTACTCACAACAAAGGAATCCATCTAAGTGTGGTACATTTCCTACTCACAACAATCCAAGTATGGAACATGTCCTACCCCAACAATCCATCTAGGTGTGGTACATTTCCTACTCACAACAATCCAAGTATGGAACATGTCCTACCCCAACATTCCATATAGGGGTGATACATTTCCTACTCACAACAATCCAACTATGGAACATATCCTACCCCAACAATCCATCGAGGTGTGGTACATTTCCTACACACAACAATCCAACTATGGAACATATCCTACCCCAACAATCCATCTAGGTGTGGTACATTTCCTACTCACAACAATCCAAGTATGGAACATGTCCTACCCCAACAACTCACAACAATCCCAATCCATCTAGGTGTGGTACATTTCCTACTCACAACAATCCAAGTATGGAACATGTCCTACCCCAACAATCCATCTAGGTGTGGTACATTTCCTACTCACAACAATCCAAGTATGGAACATGTCCTACCCCAAGAATCCATCTAGGAGTGGTACATTTCCTACTCACAACAATCCAACTATGGAACATGTCGTACCCCAACAATCCATCTAGGGGTGGTACATTCCCTACTCACAACAATCCAAGTATGGAACATGTCCTACCCCAACAATCCATATAGGGGTGATACATTTCCTACTCACAACAATCCAACTATGGAACATGTGCTACCACAAGAATCCATCTAGGGGTGATACTTTTCCTACTCACAACAATCCAACTATGGAACATGTCCTACCCCAACAATCCAGTACAGTACATTTCCTACTCATTTAACGCCAGCAAATTCCAAACAATGCCATTTGTGCCGCCATAAACCTCGCACAACGGGACCATGTATGTATCAGCCCACAGAAGCTATGCACACTGGCTACCCGTATGAGAACGGATTGACTTCAAAATCCTCTCCATCACACACACACGGATGCCTCTCAACCTCAGCTCCATCCTGCCTCTTAGAGTGAATCACCAAAACTACCCCAACCAGACCTAAAAGATCGATCCAGAGCCACTGTCTGACCAGACCACGCTTCAAGTGCACAAGAGCCGGGATAGACCTACCCTAGCTACAGGGGAGTTGCTAGGTCTGGGAAAGACTCTGGGCTAAGCTGATGTCGGAACTGTTGGGACTGGGGGCTAGCTAGTCTTTTGGCTGTAGCTCCTGAGATTCTATCCGGGGCTACAACCAAAAGATCAGGGGCTATAGCCCCCTCACCCCCCCACCCAGCAACACCCCTGCCTAGCTACATCTGAACCCCTCCAATCCGCTCTTTTTTTCATAACATGAATTTCATCAGCATAGAAGTCTCCCCGGATTTGATGCTTTGTGCTTATGTGTGCGTGTCTAAATTGTATTATTTTACGTGAATAAGCACCTTCTCAAAAAAGGCCAAGACAGGTCCTACAGATCAAGCCTACGCACAGGGAAGACGCCCGGGCCTTTCCCAGGCAGAATACAGCAGATATGAGGTGGCCTTTGGAAGTAGGCATGGCCCATCGGGTGATGGGCACCGCATCCACCTTGGCGGCTTTAAAATGTGCAGGTTCGCCGCAACCACGGGGCTTTCCTGGCTCTCAATCGCCTCCAGCGACCTGGCCTCGTGGTATACGGGAGACAAGGCCTCGAGCAATCCGCGGGCAAAAACACAAGCGAAAGCTACGCGTTGTCCTCGGTTTATGTGAAAGAAAAATGGCTTATTTCAAAAAGAATAGGGAAGGGTGCAGAAACAGCTGCTCGCGGGAGAAAATAAAGGCGCTCTTGGAAAATGTAAATGGCATCTTACTTCGCCGCTAATGAAAAAGCCTTTTTTCCCTGTATAAATATTCATTGGCAATTGCAAAAACAGTGGGAGGAATATTTCCAATTAGGCGGCAAGTACTTGGGTTCTAAAGCGGCGCGCGGCGTGAGGGGGCTGCTGAATTAAAGATGTGTCACAGCTGCCCTAGAATCGCAGCTCTGGAAGAGAGCAGCGGTGGGCACGGGACCATGGCCTAGCAGACTCCACCTGCGGAGGCAGTGTAGCTTCCCAGTCCATGTGCCCAGAGTCTAGGGGGTGCTACCCTCTGCCCTAGAATCGCAGCTTTGGAAGAGAGAAGAGGTGGGCACGGGACCTTGGCATAGACTCCACCTGCGGAGGCAATGCAGCTTCCCATTCCATGTACCCAGAGTCTAGGGGGTGCTACCCTCTGCCCTTGAATCGCAGCTTTGGAAGAGAGAAGAGGTGGGCACGGGACCTTGGCATAGACTCCACCTGCGGAGGCAGTGTAGCTTCCCAGTCCATGTGCCCAGAGTCTAGGGGGTGCTACCCTCTGCCCCAGAATCGCAGCTCTGGAAGAGAGTAGAGGTGGGCACGGGACCTTGGCATAGACTCCACCTGCGGAGGCCGTGTAGCTTCCCAGTCCATGTGCCCAGAGTCTAGGGGGTGCTACCCTCTGCCCCAGAATCGCAGCTCTGGAAGAGAATAGAGGTGGGCACGGGACCTTGGCATAGACTCCACCTGCGGAGGCAGTGTAGCTTCCCAGTCCATGTGCCCAGAGTCTAGGGGGTGCTACCCTCTGCCCCAGAATCGCAGCTCTGGAAGAGAGTAGAGGTGGGCACGGGACCTTGGCATAGACTCCACCTGCGGAGGCCGTGTAGCTTCCCAGTCCATGTGCCCAGAGTCTAGGGGGTGCTACCCTCTGCCCCAGAATCGCAGCTCTGGAAGAGAATAGAGGTGGGCACGGGACCTTGGCATAGACTCCACCTGCGGAGGCAGTGTAGCTTCCCAGTCCATGTGCCCAGAGTCTAGGGGGTGCTACCCTCTGCCCCAGAATCGCAGCTCTGGAAGAGAGTAGAGGTGGGCACGGGACCTTGGCATAGACTCCACCTGCGGAGGCAGTGTAGCTTCCCAGTCCATGTGCCCAGAGTCTAGGGGGTGCTACCCTCTGCCCCAGAATCGCAGCTCTGGAAGAGAGTAGAGGTGGGCACGGGACCTTGGCATAGACTGCACCTGCGGAGGCAATGCAGCTTCCCAGTCCATGTGCCCAGAGTCTAGGGGGTGCTACCCTCTGCCCCAGAATCGCAGCTCTGGAAGAGAGTAGAGGTGGGCACGGGACCATGGCCTAGCAGACTCCACCTGCGGAGGCAATGCAGCTTCCCAGTCCATGTGCCCAGAGTCTAGGGGGTGCTACCCTCTGCCCCAGAATCGCAGCTCTGGAAGAGAGTAGAGGTGGGCACGGGACCTTGGCATAGATTCCACCTGCGGAGGCAATGCAGCTTCCCAGTCCATGTGCCCGGAGTCTAGGGGGTGCTACCCTCTGCCCCAGAATCGCAGCTCTGGAAGAGAGTAGAGGTGGGCACGGGACCTTGGCATAGACTCCACCTGCGGAGGCAATGCAGCTTCCCAGTCCATGTGCCCAGAGTCTAGGGGGTGCTAGCCTCTGCCCCAGAATCGCAGCTCTGGAAGAGAGAAGAGGTGGGCACGGGACCATGGCCTAGCAGACTCCACCTGCGGAGGCAATGCAGCTTCCCAGTCCATGTGCCCAGAGTCTAGGGGGTGCTACCCTCTGCCCCAGAATCGCAGCTCTGGAAGAGAGTAGAGGTGGGCACGGGACCATGGCCTAGCAGACTCCACCTGCGGAGGCAATGCAGCTTCCCAGTCCATGTGCCCAGAGTCTAGGGGGTGCTACCCTCTGCCCCAGAATCGCAGCTCTGGAAGAGAGAAGAGGTGGGCACGGGACCATGGCCTAGCAGACTCCACCTGCGGAGGCAATGCAGCTTCCCAGTCCATGTGCCCAGAGTCTAAGGGGTGCTACCCTCTGCCCCAGAATCGCAGCTCTGGAAGAGAGTAGAGGTGGGCACGGGACCATGGCCTAGCAGACTCCACCTGCGGAGGCAATGCAGCTTCCCAGTCCATGTGCCTAGAGTCTAGGGGGTGCTACCCTCTGCCCCAGAATCGCAGCTCTCAAAGAGAGTAGAGGTGGGCACGGGACCTTGGCATAGACTCCACCGGCGGAGGCAATGCAGCTTCCCAGTCCATGTGCCCAGAGTCTAGGGGGTGCTACCCTCTGCCCTAGAATCGCAGCTTTGGAAAAGAGAAGAGGTGGGCACGGGACCATGGCCTAGCAGACTCCACCTGCGGAGGCAGTGTAGCTTCCCAGTCCATGTGCCCAGAGTCTAGGGGGTGCTACCCTCTTCCCTAGAATCGCAGCTTTGGAAGAGAGAAGAGGTGGGCACGGGACCTTGGCATAGACTCCACCTGCGGAGGCAATGCAGCTTCCCAGTCCATGTGCCCAGAGTCTAGGGGGTGCTACCCTCTGCCCCAGAATCGCAGCTCTGGAAGAGAGTAGAGGTGGGCACGGGACCTTGGCATAGACTCCACCGGCGGAGGCAATGCAGCTTCCCAGTCCATGTGCCCAGAGTCTAGGGGGTGCTACCCTCTGCCCTAGAATCGCAGCTTTGGAAGAGAGAAGAGGTGGGCACGGGACCATGGCCTAGCAGACTCCACCTGCGGAGGCAATGCAGCTTCCCAGTCCATGTGCCCAGAGTCTAGGGGGTGCTACCCTCTGCCCCAGAATCGCAGCTCTGGAAGAGAGAAGAGGTGGGCATGGGACCATGGCCTAGCAGACTCCACCTGCGGAGGCAATGCAGCTTCCCAGTCCATGTGCCCAGAGTCTAGGGGGTGCTACCCTCTGCCCTAGAATCGCAGCTTTGGAAGAGAGAAGAGGTGGGCACGGGACCATGGCCTAGCAGACTCCACCTGCGGAGGCAATGCAGCTTCCCAGTCCATGTGCCCAGAGTCTAGGGGGTGCTACCCTCTGCCCTAGAATCGCAGCTTTGGAAGAGAGAAGAGGTGGGAACGGGACCATGGCCTAGCAGACTCCACCTGCGGAGGCAATGCAGCTTCCCAGTCCATGTGCCCAGAGTCTAGGGGGTGCTACCCTCTGCCCCAGAATCGCAGCTCTGGAAGAGAGTAGAGGTGGGCACGGGACCTTGGCATAGACTGCACCTGCGGAGGCAATGCAGCTTCCCAGTCCATGTGCCCAGAGTCTAGGGGGTGCTACCCTCTGCCCCAGAATCGCAGCTCTGGAAGAGAGTAGAGGTGGGCACGGGACCTTGGCATAGACTTCACCTGTGGAGGCAATGCAGCTTCCCAGTCCATGTGCCCAGAGTCTAGGGGGTGCTACCCTCTGCCCCAGAATCGCAGCTCTGGAAGAGAGAAGAGGTGGGCACGGGACCATGGCCTAGCAGACTCCACCTGCGGAGGCAATGCAGCTTCCCAGTCCATGTGCCCAGATTCTAGGGGGTGCTACCCTCTGCCCCAGAATCGCAGCTCTGGAAGAGAGTAGAGGTGGGCACGGGACCTTGGCATAGACTCCACATGCGGAGGCAATGCAGCTTCCCAGTCCATGTGCCCAGAGTCTAGGGGGTGCTGCCCTCTGCCCCAGAATCGCAGCTCTGGAAGAGAGTAGAGGTGGGCACGGGACTTTGGCATAGACTCCACCTGCGGAGGCAGTGTAGCTTCCCAGTCCATGTGCCCAGAGTCTAGGGGGTGCTACCCTCTGCCCCAGAATCGCAGCTCTGGAAGAGAGAAGAGGTGGGCACGGGACCATGGCCTAGTAGACTCCACCTGCGGAGGCAATGCAGCTTCCCAGTCCATGTGCCCAGAGTCTAGGGGGTGCTACCCTCTGCCCCAGAATCGCAGCTCTGGAAGAGAGTAGAGGTGGGCACGGGACCTTGGCATAGACTCCACCTGCGGAGGCAATGCAGCTTCCCAGTCCATGTGCCCAGAGTCTAGGGGGTGCTACCCTCTGCCCCAGAATCGCAGCTCTGGAAGAGAGAAGAGGTGGGCATGGGACCATGGCCTAGCAGACTCCACCTGCGGAGGCAATGCAGCTTCCCAGTCCATGTGCCCAGAGTCTAGGGGGTGCTACCCTCTGCCCCAGAATCGCAGCTCTGGAAGCGAGTAGAGGTGGGCACGGGACCTTAGCATAGACTGCACCTGCGGAGGCAATGCAGCTTCCCAGTCCATGTGCCCAGAGTCTAGGGGGTGCTACCCTCTGCCCCAGAATCGCAGCTCTGGAAGAGAGAAGAGGTGGGCACGGGACCATGGCCTAGCAGACTCCACCTGCGGAGGCAATGCAGCTTCCCAGTCCATGTGCCCAGATTCTAGGGGGTGCTACCCTCTGCCCCAGAATCGCAGCTCTGGAAGAGAGTAGAGGTGGGCACGGGACCTTGGCATAGACTCCACATGCGGAGGCAATGCAGCTTCCCAGTCCATGTGCCCAGAGTCTAGGGGGTGCTACCCTCTGCCCCAGAATCGCAGCTCTGGAAGAGAGTAGAGGTGGGCACGGGACTTTGGCATAGACTCCACCTGCGGAGGCAGTGTAGCTTCCCAGTCCATGTGCCCAGAGTCTAGGGGGTGCTACCCTCTGCCCCAGAATCGCAGCTCTGGAAGAGAGAAGAGGTGGGCACGGGACCATGGCCTAGTAGACTCCACCTGCGGAGGCAATGCAGCTTCCCAGTCCATGTGCCCAGAGTCTAGGGGGTGCTACCCTCTGCCCCAGAATCGCAGCTCTGGAAGAGAGTAGAGGTGGGCACGGGACCTTGGCATAGACTCCACCTGCGGAGGCAATGCAGCTTCCCAGTCCATGTGCCCAGAGTCTAGGGGGTGCTACCCTCTGCCCCAGAATCGCAGCTCTGGAAGAGAGTAGAGGTGGGCACGGGACCTTGGCATAGACTCCACCTGCGGAGGCAGTGTAGCTTCCCAGTCCATGTGCCCAGAGTCTAGGGGGTGCTACCCTCTGCCCCAGAATCGCAGCTCTGGAAGAGAGTAGAGGTGGGCACGGGACCTTGGCATAGACTCCACCTGCGGAGGCAATGCAGCTTCCCAGTCCATGTGCCCAGAGTCTAGGGGGTGCTACCCTCTGCCCCAGAATCGCAGCTCTGGAAGAGAGTAGAGGTGGGCACGGGACCTTGGCATAGACTCCACCTGCGGAGGCAGTGTAGCTTCCCAGTTCATGTGCCCAGAGTCTAGGGGGTGCTACCCTCTGCCCCAGAATCGCAGCTCTGGAAGAGAGTAGAGGTGGGCACGGGACCTTGGCATAGACTCCACCTGCGGAGGCAATGCAGCTTCCCAGTCCATGTGCCCAGAGTCTAGGGGGTGCTACCCTCTGCCCCAGAATCGCAGCTCTGGAAGAGAGTAGAGGTGGGCACGGAACCTTGGCATAGACTCCACCTGCGGAGGCAGTGTAGCTTCCCCGTCCATGTGCCCAGAGTCTAGGGGGTGCTACCCTCTGCCCCAGAATCGCAGCTCTGGAAGAGAGTAGAGGTGGGCACGGGACCTTGGCATAGACTCCACCTGCGGAGGTAATGCAGCTTCCCAGTCCATGTGCCCAGAGTCTAGGGGGTGCTACCCTCTGCCCCAGAATCGCAGCTCTGGAAGAGAGTAGAGGTGGGCACGGGACCTTGGCATAGACTCCACCTGCGGAGGCAGTGTATCTTCCCAGTCCATGTGCCCAGAGTCTAGGGGGTGCTACCCTCTGCCCCAGACTCGCAGCTCTGGAAGAGAGAAGAGGTGGGCATGGGACCATGGCCTAGTAGACTCCACCTGCGGAGGCAATGCAGCTTCCCAGTCCATGTGCCCAGAGTCTAGGGGGTGCTACCCTCTGCCCCAGAATCGCAGCTCTGGAAGAGAGTAGAGGTGGGCACGGGACTTTGGCTTAGACTCCACCTGCGGAGGCAGTGTAGCTTCCCAGTCCATGTGCCCAGAGTCTAGGGGGTGCTACCCTCTGCCCCAGAATCGCAGCTCTCGAAGAGAGTAGAGGTGGGGACGGGACCTTGGCATAGACTCCACCTGCGGAGGCAATGCAGCTTCCCAGTCCATGTGCCCAGAGTCTAGGGGGTGCTACCCTCTGCCCCAGAATCGCAGCTCTGGAAGAGAGAAGAGGTGGGCACGGGACCATGGCCTAGTATACTCCACCTGCGGAGGCAATGCAGCTTCCCAGTCCATGTGCCCAGAGTCTAGGGGGTGCTACCCTCTGCCCCAGAATCGCAGCTCTGGAAGAGAGTAGAGGTGGGCACGGGACCTTGGCATAGACTTCACCTGCGGAGGCAGTGTAGCTTCCCAGTCCATGTGCCCAGAGTCTAGGGGGTGCTACCCTCTGCCCCAGAATCGCAGCTCTGGAAGAGAGAAGAGGTGGGCACGGGACCATGGCCTAGCAGACTCCACCTGCGGAGGCAATGCAGCTTCCCAGTCCATGTGCCCAGAGTCTAGGGGGTGCTACCCTCTGCCCTAGAATCGCAGCTTTGGAAGAGAGAAGAGGTGGGCACGGGACCTTGGCATAGACTCCACCTGCGGAGGCAATGCAGCTTCCCAACCCATGTGCCCAGAGTCTAGGGGGTGCTACCCTCTGCCCCAGAATCGCAGCTTTGGAAGAGGGCAGCAGTGGACAAGGGACCTTGGCATAGACTCCACCTGCAGAGGCAGTGTAGCTTCCCAGTCCATGTGCCCAGAGTCTAGGGGGTGCCACCCTCTGCCCCAGAATCGCAGCTTTGGAAGAGAGTAGAGGTGGGCACGGGACCTTGGCATAGACTCCACCTGCGGAGGCAGTGAAGCTTCCCAGTCCATGTGCCCAGAGTCTAGGGGGTGCTACCCTCTGCCCCAGAATTGCAGCTTTGGAAGAGAGTAGAGGTGGGCACGGGACCTTGGCATAGACTCCACCTGCGGAGGCAGTGTAGCTTCCCAGTCCATGTGCCCAAAGTCTAGGGGGTGCTAGCCTCTGCCGAAGAATCGCAGCTTTGGAAGAGAGAAGAGGTGGGCATGGGACTTTGGCATGGACTTCACCTGCAGAGGCAGTGTAGCTTCCCATTCCATGTACCCAGAGGCTGGGGGTGCTACCCTCTGCCCCAGAATCGCAGCTTTGGAAGAGAGAAGAGATGGGGGATCGGGAACTTGGCATAGACTCCACCTGCAGAAGCAGTGCAGCTTCCCAGTCCATGTGCCCAGAGGCTGGGGGTGCTACCCTCTGTCCTAAAATCGCAGCTTTGGAAGAGGGCAGCAGTGGACACGGGACCTTGGCATAGACTCCACCTGCGGAGGCAATGTACCTTCCCAGTCCATGTGCCCAGAGTCTAGGGGGTGCTACCCTCTGTCCCAGAATCGCAGCTTTGGAAGAGAGCAGCGGTGGGCACGAGACCATGGCCTAGACTCCACCTCCGGAGGCACTGCAGCTTCCCAGTCCATGTGCCCAGCGTCTGTGGGTGCTACCCTCTGCCCCACAATCACAGCTTTGAAACAGAGCAGCGGTGGGCATGAGACCTTGGCACAGACTCCACATGCGGAGGCAGTGTAGCTTGCCAGTCCATGTGCCCAGAGTCTGGGGGTGCTACTCTCTACCCCAGAAATGCAGCGGTGGAAGAGAGAAGTGGTGGGTACGGGACCTTGGTATATACTCCACATGCAGAGGCTTTTGCTTTTAACACAAACCGGACTTTTGTTGCCTTCAATAACTCACTGGTCGTGTTAATTGGTTCTCTTTCATCGTGTTCATGCAGCAGTTAAGGCCGTTACCAACGCCTCCTCTGCTCCTCCCCAACTCCACCGTTCCCCCGGGCGAGTCACAGGCTGCTTTCTGGCAACTTGAAGGTTCCTTTCCTCCGCTCACTCGGTTTTGGTCTTTGAACGCTTACGGCTTGGTGAAATTGTGGAGATCTCTCCAAGCTCTCTCTCGATCCTTGCAACTGCCGATCAGCCAGTTAGCCTTCCAACTTTCACAGCCTGGTTCCCATCAGCCCCAAAAGAGCTGTTCCTTCTTATACCCAGCCCTGATCAGAGTGTGCCTGTGCGCCCCACCTTTTATCCTCGCAGGGAGGGTAAACAAGTGGCAGGTGTGCATTGTTAGGACTAAATGCCTGCCTCTGCCTGGCCTCATTACAGGAACATAGACAATACAAGTCAGTGGAGGTAATCTTTCTGAACTCATTCCTCATCTTCCTCGGCTCAGTACTGGTGTCAATGTAAAGTGGGGAGAAATTATGGGAGCTGTAGTTTCCCATAAAATAAGAAGGGATAGGGGTTAGATGGGTTGTGAAAAAAAGGGAGATCCCTTGTCTCACTATTGGGTGCTTCTCCCACACTCCCCTAGAACCCCTTACCCAGGTGATCCTCCCCCACTTGCCGACCCCCAGGGGCGCCATCCAAAAGCGATGGCCTTTCCTTGACTACCTGAGTATGGGATCCCTGGGGACTAGGTTGTGAAACACCCTCTGGTTTTTCACAGTAGGCAAAGAAACCACAGGGGAGCACTGTTACATGTGTTCTCTCATCCCCTAGGCCATGGGTGCATCCAGGATATTCGTAGCAACTGAAATTTGGATGGCCAGAGCACAACGCCTCATACATCTATCACTCTGCATCACAAGAAGACGATTTCAAGGGAAACGGGCCACATTAAGGTGGATGTCCAGAAAGATGTTCCTGTATGAAGATAAGTACATCAAGACTCAAGAAATGATAGAAGACTACTGGAGCACAAACAAACCCATAGAATACTTCACTGAAGGTCCTAACAAAGGAGAATCAAAGGTAGTGACACAAAAGGAATTACAGTGCCCCAAGACAGAACCGAGGGAGATGAAAAGCTTCAGATGCTACTATATGGACAAGTATACAAAGCAGATGGGTGGAAAGAAGGAGTAAAGCAAAGCACATGTGCTCCTAACAGTTCCGGTGGAAATGGTGCAAAACGAAAATGACAATTGCCTCAAGGAATGGGAAGCAAGTGCGAAACTGCTCACATGGGTGGAAAACAAAGCAGGGCCCATGCCCATTCTACTGCTCGAGGGTGCTTCATTATGTTTGCAGAATGACGGTCCAGTAAAGGTTGGGGAGAATAAAGGATGTAAGCAGATCTTGAAGATACCAGGCATGAGGGTCAGAAGCGCAGTGCTGACGGGCCACTACTGGGCCTGCGGGTTGAAGGTGTACATGCAGCTGCCACCTAACTGGGGAAGAGTGTCCTCACTCATACATTCCCTAAAGTGGATGTACATCAAACGAAGAAGAGATCTGTAGGCTTGACCAGAGTCAAGAGAGGAAACTATGCATCGTCAAAATTGGAAGATGCATTAGACGCAATACCACCAGAACACAGGCTGTTCAGCAGAACTGAAATGTTCTTCGCATCCATCGTTCCAGCAGTCCAGGCAAACACGAACGCCAAATGGCTTCAAATAACATGTTGAGAGGTGGTGCAGATGATAAATTCAACTGTCAAAGGGTTCAATGCTATAAAGGAAGAACTGAGAGCAGTAAGGTTAATGGCCCTCCAGAACAGATAAGTTCTAGACCTCCTCAAATCCATGGTGGGAGCCATTTGCACCAAGCTCGGGCCTTCGTGCTGCACATTAAATCCCACCGACGATGAAGATAATGGGACCCTGGCAGAGGCCATTACCCAATTAACAGAGCTGCATGCTAAGATGGAGGAAGAGACGAACACTGTAGGTAAGGACGATGACTGCTTGTCGTACAACTTCTCCTGGATACCAACATGAATGGCCAACGGACTGAAAGTATTGGTAGGAGCATTGATACTAGTGTTATTCCCCTTTTGTGTCATCAGGTTAGCCATCACGCATTGCAGAAAGACCACTGAAAAGACAACAGGGATAAGAATTCTGGTAGACGTAGAGACTGAAGAAGACGAAGAGACACAGACACAAAAGGCACTAAGATCACAACTGACCCCGGCAGGAACAGTGTTTCGAATTCCCATTAAACACCCGTGACTATTGGGAGAAATGGGTATGGTGAAACCCTGGTGGAGACTGCAGTTACTTGACATGGAGTTTGGGCGACCATGCGAAGTACCATGAACATCTCAGAGGGAAAACAAAGGTTTGGCTCCCAAAATTGCATGTGAACAGAGAGAGTTGGGTAGGTAATATGGTCGACTCGTCCACAGAGGGGGGATGGAAAGGCAGAGGTCTAAGTATGACCCTCATGACCCCTGCACGACTCCCAGCCCGAAGACATAGAAATGACAGATGCACATCACGTGCAGGAATAATATGTTGCATGAGCCAATAGCTTCCCCATGGTCCTGCAACTTCAAAGACACATCAAAGAAGTGGCGGATATGATATAACCAACGTGGATAGCTAACGAAGAAGAAGAGGGAATACAGAGGAGAGTAGGACACTGATTAAAAGCAGGAGAGATAGTGCCTCAGTCCAAAACCAAGCAGGGTGTATCAGGGTTCCCATTGAGGGGGAGAGTGATTAATTGGAAAGAATGGTGGGGAAGCGACAGGAGAAACACCTATTGAGGAGACCATTTTGAAGATGAGGGAGACAACAGTGATGATAGTGGGGGAACTATGGGCTCAGACGAAGAAGCGAGGGAAGTGACAATGACGAAGGGAGAAGGCCATGCCGTCCAGCAAGGGAAATAAGACTTGAGCGGGAGATATCATGGGAAGGAGACGAAGACATTAGGAAGAATACACTAGGATCCAATGAGCACCTTGAATGTCCCAAGGGTAGATTGCATAGTGCAGACAAATTCACGCCATACACACAAAGGCTGAGAATTTACCCGGACGGAAAAGAGCAAGTATGACGAGAGCGTTTACGGTTACCAGGGACATGGGGAAACGTGATAGAGGAATAGGGCTGATGCAGTTCTCGTTACTCAAAAAAAGGGTGGAGGACAACCACAGTGTATATTGTGGCAAAAGATGGACAAGGATAATTTGAGGTGTAAGCTGCCCTCATTGACTGCAGGAGTGGGGAAATGGATTTATGAGCTAGAAAGTCTGATGGTAGGCACGTCATTAGCAGTGGGCAACATGAAGAGCTTGCTTTAGGCCACTCTTGGGGAGGCAGCCAACGACATGTGGAAATGAGCAGGGTATCCCAGAGGGACAACACAGAATACGGCGCGCAATGAGAATACAGTACCCAAACACATCTGACGGTGGGATTATTCTATCACATATTAAGCCAAGGGTTACCAGAACAGGTGCAGAAACAGCTGAAGAAATTGGTGAGTATGGAAGCAAAACCATGGTCAGAAATTCAGTTGACTATAGCGCATTATTGTTGCTTAATGCAAGAAAATGTGCGAAAGAAACGCAAGGAGAGGAAAAAAGAAGAGGCAAAATTAGAACAAAACAAGCTATCAAAATACACAATAGAAGTGGCTCTGTTGACGAGTGGAGAGGGCGTACTTACTCAAAACACACAGAATCTACCACAGATGGCAGGAGGATTTTTTGCGGAAAGAGGAGATATTAATCAATGTCCATGGGGAAGCGGGATGCCCTGAGGAAGAGGGTTCGGATATCCCATGCAGAAGGGTGGAGACGGGTTTAACAGAGGACAGCTGAGACAATGGGGGTCCACCACAGTGCGGTAGAATGGGTCACAAATCACGGATGTGCAGAAGAAGGGGTGGAGCAGAGCTAATAGAGGGATGACTTACCAGCCAGCATATCAGATGGAACAGACAGACTATTATGCCCAATATCACACACAGACACAGGTGTATGCACCGCAAATAACTCCAGCACAACAAACAGTAGGACTGAAACATCAGCCTATTGGACATATATCACAGATACAGGGATAAACACAGCCACTGCAGACAATCCCACAGGCACCAGTACAGAAAAAATGCTATAGCCACAAGACACACAGACTTGACAATACAGACCCCAGTAAGGACATTTGGGAGAGCAACAGTGCTAGGGGGCAACCCCTTCACAGGGACAGGGATGACCATGTATCCACAATAGGACAGCCCAGAGACAGACCTGATGTGTTCAATCCTATCTGTTACACCCAACCCGAATCAGGAACCACATGCAGGGTGACCATAGGTGACAAAACATTGTTTTCTTGTGGATACAGGGGCAATTTGATCCTGTATCAGAGAGGGGAGATACCTGATGTCAGGCAGTGCCATAAATATGCATGGATTATCTGGGGCTACACAATTGGTTTGCTTTATGGACGAGCTTCCAGTCTCTATAGGAGAACACAACCTTACCATGCCATTATTGTATTCCCGCCAGACACCAGTCAACATATTGGGTAGGGACATGATGAGCCGACTCAACATGACAATCTCAATCTCATTCACTGAGCAAGGTATAATGTGCTCAACCCCAGGAATTCACTGCATGAATGCACAATCATTTATTCAGGCATTTTTCGGTCAGACCATACAGAGGGGGGTGCCAGTGAACTCAGAGTTTCAGTATGGATTGAAAGTACTATTAGCATGGCTCCCAGGGATCCAAGGTAAACTGCTTTGCATACCTAATGATTTCCAATTTAGAACAGAGGTGCCCTTACATGAAAAGGAGATAAAAGTGTTCCCATTAGAACTAGAAGCGGTTATAGTGAGATATGGGAGAGCAGTACTTCATGGGACCGATGACTCAAGATGGGCATGGAGAACAGTAATCGTGGTAGGAGAAGGGCACAGACTGACTGACTTGACAGACAAAGAATTGTTCAGAGATTACTATTCGGACCTCGAAACAGTATTCGATATGAGCATCGCTTACTGGGTGGGAGTCCACTATAGGGAGGAACCACGGAGAAATGGGCTATTGAAGAAGGTATAACACAGTAATGGAACAATACCCTTAATTAGTTAAACGATAGAAACATTAGTCACGTACATCTGGAAGAGCCCTCGCCAGAGAGCCGATGCGGAAAGGAAACAGGAGATGCCCTAGGGTGCAGGATGCATACAGAGAAGACAGTAGGAGATGATGAAGTTCTATCTATCCTTACCTGCTTAGCCCCTAGTGCTAGGATGCGCTGGTGTGCCGCTTATCTAAAAGTAGACAGGATACGGAATGGAAATATTTACCAAAATTCTAGTATGCACCTCAAAAACAAATGATGTTTGGAGGCTGGAGTGGGGGCGTGGCTTATCTGCCATGGAGTAGGCAGCTCTTCCCGTGAGCTCCTATACATCCGACGGAGATCCTGACGCACGAACTAGAAAAAGAAGCTGAAATCATAGGAAAAAACGCATGCAGCTGTCGGAATACAAGGAGCGCCGAATAAGCACATAATGGACTGAAATGGACAAACAAGTCCTTGGATATGGCCTCCCAAGTGCACAGACACGACCTGGCGTGGACGACAACAAGATGGCGGAGGCAGGAGGTCAAAGGGAACCTCCGGTGCACCCGATGGCCGGACTGCAGCACAACGTATGGAGCGAGGGATTTGTATCGAGCTGGCGAGTGAAAGAAACAAAGGGCACGCGCATATCCTGTCACAGTGACTGTATCACTTTGGAATATCACAGCAAGTTTGTTGCTCGAATCCGACACTGCGGATCGCAGACGGCAGTGGAGGCTGGCAACAGTAGCCAGGAGGGGAGAAGTTCAGGGACACCCTCACCAGAGGAAGCAGTGGATTTGGCCCGGCACGCACAATGATGTCGGCCCGGGCGCATGATTAATAAAGTACTCTGCAGGCCTCCGGTGCCGGAAACTAGAGCTGCCGTATACAGATGGTGTAACACGGAGAGTTCACTTAGGCAGCCGGTACGCAGCTGCATGAGAATAATGGGAGTCTGGCGGACCCGATGCGCACGTTGGGGGTGGGCGGTCACACCAAGTGTACACTGTCAGTGTTGCGTACACATATACACGCAGAAGCAATGGTGCCTGTGCGTGGGGAGTACTGAGGAGGAGCTGAACGCTGGCATGAGCAGACAGCAGTAAACAAATGGAAGCGATCTCTGCTGACCATCCCTGCCACAGTGACGAAATTTGCAGGTAATAACGTTGCAGTACCCGCCACCCGTGCAAGGGTGGTGCCTCCCCTGTGATAAAGAGGCAGCACAATGCTATGACAAAAGTCTGGGAAGTGGCTTGTAAGATGGTGGCAATAGCATTGGGACTAGGAGAAGTGGCACCGCTCCAGGTGCACAATGGCATGAAGCCACCCATGTAAAGGACAGCGCCTGGCACACGCAGCCAAGCACCGGGCATGGCGAGGCGGAGACCCCCAGAGAGACAGAGGGCCACACCACGGAAGAAGGCACGCCAACGGTGCCTGAGGTGGAACATAGAGGGATACCCCTCATAGAACAACATTGGGGCCACGGCTGGGGCAAATGGAAGAGAGGAAATCCCTTGACAAGGGGCAGGGAGCCGTCACAGCGCTCCCAGCCCGGAGCAGTTAGCACCCAGCCCATTGGCCAGCAAAACAGTGCACCAGCCTTAAGGCGGGGTGCAAATTTGATGACAGAAGGAATAAGGGCGCCGCCTGGGTAAGGAAGGCGCGCAGGGAGTACATGCCATGCGCACACTGAGACAGCATTGAAGAACTGAGGCATGTGAGGTGGGGGCCCTGAATTGGCTACAAAATGGTGGCCGTGATGTGACTGAACAAGGAAAGGGGTCGCCCACTTGGAGTGGTGAAGTATTGGAAAAGTGCGACGGGCCACATTATACGAGACCCTCAGCCACGGGAAGAACTGCGAGGGAGCATAGACCTGATCATCGCAGGTGCAAGAGATCTGAGAGTAAAAAACGAGATGGAAATGTCTGTAAGGGGAGGCAAGGCCAAGGGTAAGCAGCCCACAATGGACAGCTTTGCTAAGCCGCAGCAGTCCCCCACCACCCCAACGCAAAGTGTATCTACTGCATCCGCAGTGGCAGCATCGCCAAGTGAGAACCATATGATCTTAACAGCCATAGCGGAACTGAAACCCTCGTGGTGGACAGCGATAGCAGAGTTGAGGACTGCACTAGAAAGAAAGATAGATGCGGTTGGAATAGAGGTCAACCTGTTGAGGCAAGATGTGAGAGCGCTGGTGGAGAGAACTAGTGACCTGAAGAGTGCGGTGAAAATCAACACAGACACCAGCACAAACAATGCCAAAGAAGTCCACATATTGAAGCAGCAGGTAGCCAACCTGGAGAACTGAGCAGAAGAGGCAGAGGGAAGAGCGAGACACAACAACATACGCGTGGTCGCCTGCCGGAGGGGGAAGAAGGCCAAGACCCCACGGACTATGTGGAAAACATGATCATACAAGAAATAGGTGCAAATAAGCTCTCCCAAGGGTTCGCGGTTGAACGCGTGCACGGGGCCATGATGAGGAAACCGCAACCCGAAGCCCCCCCAAGAGCAATTATATCAAAGATCATGAACTACAGGGACAGGGAGAAGATCTTGGAGTTCTTCAGGAAAGGAGGGACGATAAAAAGAGCGTCTGCGACCATCACTGAATACCCTGATTACACTATGCTAGTACAGAGACAGCGTTATAGCTATGTGGCGATCAAGAGGAGACTGCGCACAGCTGGATTTAAATATATGTTGTTGTATCCTGCAAAACTCAAAATTCTTCACAAAGGCAAAACGCATTTTTTTGACTCCCCGGAGGATGCAGCGACATGACTGGATGCACATGGCTGTCCAGAACGAGACAAGGAGCAGGGTCGAGAGGAATACGATAAGTGATCAAACAGCCATGCATGCTAAGAGGAGGGTGCGTGGTAATGTGTAACTGTAACATGAGACTTTTGAACACGTCGGACTGGAATATGGAACGTGTAATGCAATATGAGTAGCGGAAGGTGCGCTTAGCTTGATTTAAAAAAGGAGTAACGGGATGGAGACACCCTACCCCCGGAAGTCAGAATAGGAGGACCGCCACTAGGGTGACATCTCCCTGCTGAGCAGCAAGTAAGGCAAGTGCCGGAAAAGGGCTAGACGCGGGGATGCCTGAGATCCAGGGATGGAGCTGGGCAACAGTTGGGGAGGGGTAGAGTTCAGAGGGGGGTGCGGGGTAAGTTGGGGCGAGGAAGTGAGGGGGGCTGAGGGGTAGTTGGGGAAGTGTGGGGGAGTGTGATGGGGTTGGGAAGGGAGGAGGGTGGGAGAGAGTGGGGTGAAGGGGAAGAGTTGATAGTTAGGGGATGTTTGTATTGGGGAACGAGCCTACATGAAAGGAGGGAAGAACTGAGACTTGGACTGTACTTGCGGTGGGAAGAGCGGGAACGTGATATGTTATGGGAGACCTTAAAGTAGTTACTTGGAATGTTAGGGGGCTCAATAGCTATTTAAAAAGAAATAATGTTATGATGTATCTGCGCAGGCAGAAAATAGACATAGCCTTGCTACAAGAAACTCACCTAACGCAAGAAAAGCTGGAGGTGGTCCGGAAGAAGTGTAGAGGGACTGTTGTGGGTGCAGCATATTCAGCTTATGCTAGCGGGTGATTACCTGGGTTGCACCGCATGTCCCGTTTCAGTTACTGCACTCTACGGTCGAGCCAGACGGGAGGATGGTAATAATAAGGGGGTTGGTGGAAAACAAGGAAATATGTATCATAAACACGTATGCCCCGAATCAGGATATGGCGGCATACTTTAGAACCCTATATAGCAAACTCAGCGTGAGCTTTGGGAGGGTGGTGATTTGGGGAGGGGACTTTAATTGTTTACTAAACCCGAAAATAGACAGATCAGACACCAAAATAGACAGACCCACCCCAGCTGCTAGGACATTGCAGTCTCTGTTAGCGGACTTCCGGTTAGAGGATGCATGGAGGTCACACCATCCACAGGATAGACAATTTTCGCACTATTCAGCCCCCCAGAACCTACACACTAGACTGGACTATGTGTTCGTCACACATGAACTGATGACAGAAATAGCACAGACAGAATACAAAGCGAGGGTCCTTTTGGACCATTCGCCACTGATATTAGTATGGCAATACCGACCCCCGAGAGCGAAGATACCGACATGGCGCCTCCGAGCAGAGGCGTTGAAAGATAATATTTTTAGGGAGGATATGAGAGAGGAAATAATAAGCTATTTCGAGATCAATACTGGCAGCGAGGAGACAGCCGGTATGCTCTGGGAAGCCTTTAAAGTAGTGGTGAGAGGGATAGCTATAGCCAAGTCCAAGGTGGGCTTTTGGTTGAACTACAAGAAGCGGAAATAGAGCTAGAAACAGCATTGAAAAGGGGAGGTAACACTAAAGAAGATAATGAAGCAATACTTAGGCTGCAGCGGGACACTGGGAAAGGTTGTGCAACCTCAACTATAAGAAATACATAGAGAGGCAGCATGCAGGAGGGGACAAACCAGGGAGAGTCCTGGCATGGCTATACAAAAGCGAGACTCCCAGACCTACAATCAGAACGATAGTGAAAGAAGATGGGTGTATAGTAGACATTCAAGAGGGAGTTAATCAGGGATTCGCAGATTATTACCGTATCCTGTATGGAGATGCAGAGGAAAGTGACAGCAAGGAAATAAGAGAAACACTGGAGGATATTGGATTGCCGCAGATTAGTGCAGAAGAGCGAGAGGAGCTAGACGCACCAATCACTCTGGAGGAATTGGAAGAGGTAGTGAGGAAACTACCCACCAGTAAGACCCTAGGGTCTGACGGACTCCCCGGCAAATTTTATAAGATGTACAAAAATGAGGTACTCCCCCCGCTCTTAGAGATGCTAAATGAGGCATATGAAGTTGGAAGACTACCAGAGTCCCTAAGAGAGGGGATTATCATACCACTCCCCAAACCCAATAAGCCTGTCTGTTAGTGCGGCTCCTACAGACCCCTGTCGATGTTGAACCAGGACAGTAAAATATTGACGGTGGTCCTGGCAAATAGAATGAGGAGAGTCATTAATAAATGAATAAATGAATACACCCTGACCAGACAGGCTATGTCCCCAACAGGAATATATCCAACAATCTTAGGCGACTCCACCGAGTCATTGAACATGCAAACAGGGATGCGGGTGAGATGGCAATAGTTTCACTGGACGCAATAAAGGCCTTCGACTAGGTCAAATGGCCATGGCTGATTGCGGCCCTGACCAATTATGAAATAGGACCGGGGTATCTCAAATGGGCCAAACTATTATATAGCGCACCGCTGGCCAGGGTTAAGACAGGAGCGGTAATATCAGAGGGGTGGCAACTCAGTAGAGGTACTAGCAGGGATGCCCGTGGTCCCCCATGCTGTACATTTTGGCCTTAGAGCCTTTGGTGATATACCTGAGGCAGCAGTATGACATAATAGGCATCACCATAAAGGGGGAACCGCATTTAATTTCCTTGTACGCTGATGATATGTTGTTGTATCTACGTTACCCGGAAGAAAACCTCCAGTATGTCCTAGAAGTGATGGAGCGATTTGTAAATCTTTCAGGCATAGCTGTAAACCCCAAAAAATCTTGTATATTTCCACTGGGCAGGAGGTATAAAGGGATCCCGTTAGAACAGTTACCGATTTTGCAGATACCTCGGGAGGTAAGCACGTTCCGATATCTTGGGATAGACATATATCATACGGTGGAAGCAGAGCATCAATACAACACTGAGAAAGCTATCAAGAATATTGAAAATAGTATGAAGTTCTGGGTGAAGCTCCCCTTGGTGATGATGGGACGAGGGGCAATGCTTAAAATGGTGGTCCTGCCAAGACTGTTGCACTATTTTGGTAACATCCCATATTTGATACCTAGGTGATTCTTTGCCAAGATGAACAGCATATGCAGGGAATTCCTCTGGCATGGGACAAGGAACAGAGTGGCCCTTTGGAAGCTACAAAACTCACACGAGAAAGGGGGTATAAAACTACCAAACTATGAAATGTATTACATAGCAAGTCAACTACAATATGTAGCTAAATGGCTCTCTGAGGAGCAGACCTCGGAATCCAGGCTGTTCCGATTGGACTGCGCCCCATTCTTCCTAAAAGCAATGATGTGGTTGCCCAGATCGGATATGGAAGGGCGCCCAAGGCTGATGACACTCGGGTGGGAGATATGGCAGAGAGCCTGCCAGATAATTGAGAATCCATCCCCGTGTTCCAAGCAGGTTCCATTAGTCGCTCTGGCGGGAAAAGAAAAGCAACTAACACTAATGATTAGGAAACACTGGGAACCGGTGGGGATAGCAACAATGGGCGACATGTGGCAAGAGGGGAGCATAAAGGTTTTTGAGGGGCTGGTGGAGGAAACAGGGTTACATACGGGGCAGTATATCACATACCATAGGGTGGTGCAGCGAATCAAAGAGACATATGCCGAAGTAGTACTAGCAGATGAACCGGACACCACCATAGACACAATATGTGACATTGCAGAGGGGGGACATGAAATATCTAGAATATATGAGCTGCTGATGACCAAAGAGGGGAAGGAAGTGGTACAACTTAGACAGGACTGGTAAGAGGAAGTGGGTGGCCCAATCAGTGATGGGATGTGGGAGCGTGCCCAAGGATATCACAAAAAAAGTGTCACGAAATGCTAGATTACAACAGATACAATTATATATAACTCATAGGACGTATATGACACCCCAAAGGATAGCCAAATTCAAAAATGCAGGACGACAATCATGCTCCAAATGTGACGAAGAAAATGCTGGAATGGTGCACATGTTCTGGTCATGCCCAATAATAGAGAGATTCTGGGGAGAAATAGCACATAGGATGGAAGAAAAAGGGATTAAAATAGAGGTGGATACAGTGTGGGCTTGCCTGATAGGATGGTTTCCTAGACCACGTAAACTCAAGCATGTGCGCAAATTGAAAGACCTGGCGTATGTACTAAAGAGAAGAATCGCAATGGGGTGGAAGGCATGTCATAGACCAAGAATAGAAGTATGGTGGAAAGATCTACAGAAATGGGCAGAGGCAGAGACTGCAGTATGGCAGGAGGCAAGCAATGTTGGGGGGGGAGAGGCTGGAACCTTGATAGCTTGGAAACAACTAATAGCTGAATTATTTGGGCCCACGCATGATGGGTCAAGTGACCGGGATCCAACAGAAACCATTGAAAAGGAATCCCTACTGCAAGACGGAAGAAACAGAACATGAAGGAGAGTAGGCTCGGAAGGGTGGGCGGGAATGGGTGAAACAGTGGACACGGATAAAGTGATGTATATTCAAATATTATTATATGCACTGTAAGTTTGGTTTGTGTTGGTTGTTGAAATAAAATCAATAAAAATTGTTTAAAAAAAAAATAATGTTTGGAGGTTGGAGCAATCTCCAGTTGGCAAAATGTAGTAAAACATGCTACGTAGGACATGCAGCATGTGACGTGACTAGCAGTAATAAAAAGCAAGATTAGAAAGATCACACACTAGGTCAGTCTACTCGGAGTACGGATACAATTTTAATGCCCTGTAGTTCAGATCTAATGTGTCTAAATGTCAGTAACCGTACAGAGGGGGGTGCCAGTGAACTCAGATTTCGGTATGGAGTGAAAGTATTATTAGCATGGCTGCCAAGGATCCAAGATGGAACCATGAACCAGAAGGAGAAGAGACGCCACACTGCATACAGACCAGATTGCACACTAGAGTTAGACAAGAGGAAAGTGAAGAGCTAGATTAGGCATATTGGGCATAATTTCAATGTTGCCGGTCTGGAAACAACGGTGCCAGTAAGCTTACCGGCACCGTTGTGTCCGGACTGGCAAAGTACACGTCTGCCTGCCGGAGCCACTGTGCCTGACAGGTCTGACCCAGCCGGGCACATCGGCCACGGTAGGCAGACTTTCACGGAAGCACCGGCACCGTTATTAACAAGCCAGGAGCCGGTAAAATGTACAAGTCTGGCGGCAACCTTCCGGTTTTACCAGCACGGTTACCGCCAGACTTGTAATGAGGCCCACTGTCATTTCTCACATTAGGTATTCATCGTGAAATTTGACCTGATTTGTGCTGAACACTTTATACCTGCACACCTCTGGAGACGCACCTTTCCAAAAATGGTCCCACCTTCTGACCCAATGATATTGCTTGAAGTGTTGTTTTATGCTTTGTGTTAGGAAAGATTTCGTAATTGTAGGGAATTTTCCTTCCATGTGGCAACCCCTAAACTTTTTGCTATTGTTTTTAACCTTGTTCTTGACTTTGCCAGAGAAGTACAGCCTTCTGCCGCACTTCTCTGGGCTTTCGCTCCTTTCTTACGGGGAAACTGACATGCCCTTAAGACAGTCAGTACCGGGGAACGTGGTTTCCCGTAGTTTCTTTTATCGTGTCGCAGCTTTAGTGCAACACGACACAAGAGGGCACTGTAAGCTAAGTTACAGCTCTCTTGGGTCTCTAGCCTTCTACAGGCCCTAGATACTCTTTTAGGATGGTATTTGATCGGTGCAAGTCATTCAGGGACTGGAATGGTGGCAGCGATCGTTTTGTTTATTTTGAGCTCCTTTTGGCGTTCTGAGCACGTTTTTGCACTGAACCCAAAATGGTGGCCTGGCTCCCAAAATGGCCAGGCCGCGAGGCTCCTTTGTCCTGTCCACTGTCCGTCTTGCTCCCTTCACCTTCCCCAGGTCCGGCGACCCGGGGCCTTCCTTATTTGGGCATGTACTTTCCCGCGAAACGTGGTTGCTTTCGCGGGCTTCTACATGTCGTTTGTGTGCCTCCAGGGTGTGGGCTGGGATGTCTGGTCCCAATACACATCCTGGGTGCCAGAGAGTCTAGGGTGGTGTGAATGCCTGGGACCACCGTGGTCCGTGATTGGTCCACGTATGGTATGTGTTTTGATGAGCGGATCTCCCATTGGCTCCCCTCCGTTTTGGCGCGAAGGGAACCGTGGATAAGAGGGGGCTGGAAACACCACTACCATGTCGATCTCCTGAGTTCTCACGAACGAAGGAATACAGGAGCCAAGTATCCTGCAACTACGAGGCTGGACCGAGGAATCGCTGGTGACCCGCTGAAGGAATCCTCCTTTGCACTGCTGTCGTCCGGAGAGCCCCTGTCCTCCTTTGATCGAACCAGAAGGCCTGTACTGGTGCTTCGACCTTTGGAATAGCAGGAACAGCTATTCCCGGCATCTTCAACCATCTCCTGCCAAGTAAGCCTTCGGAAGCGTCTCTGGGCCATCCAGTTGACTGACCAGCTTACCAAGGAGTTTGGCTCTGCAACCGCCGCCAGGTTGTGTTGTATTGCGAGTCCTTGTCCCTCTCCCACGCTTCGTACGCTTGGCGTCCCCAGGTCTGAAGGGAGGAGGGTTCATTTGGCTCGAATACACACGGCCGCTCCGTTGTCCTGTGCGGCAACAAAACTGTGCCGGTTTCGTCGATTGGGACGTCTTTTTGCTCTACACGACTACAAAGCGTTCCCTGCTCTTCTGAACCTGCCAGCTGCTGAAACTATCGTGGAGAAGCCTGGGTCTGCTTGCTTCGGGGACCGGTGAGTAGTATATCTAGGATCTGGTCGCCCTCCTGCAGTATCCCATTGCTTTTCCCTGCTGTGTAAAAACAGCACCCTTTTGCCGCGCTCGCGCTCTGCTTCTGCCCGCTGTGGAGGCTGCGCTTGAGTTGCGGAACCTGTTCTTCTTCTGCTGTGCACTAACGTGAACCGCCTGACTTCCTCCGAAGAGCTTCCCCTTGTGCCCGTCGGCACCGGCGTGGCAGGTACTTTGAGCACAAGGCTCCACTCTTCGTAGGGCTCGGACTTCCATCTAGTTAGGTGCCTATGAAGGCGAACTGAGTCGAAAGCATTATCGCACTGCCTGTTTTCCTTCCCTGGCAGGTGGACTACATATTTCGTGCTTTAAACGCTTGCGACTGTGTATTTGTATATATATTGTGTTGATATGGTATGTGTTGGTTTAATATTGTGATATTGTGATTTTCTCGCTACGGTCATTGTTTTAAAGGCCTTAAAATAAATGTGTATCTATTTTTGATATAACAACTGTTTGGAGTAGTTTGTTAGCGCTCTTGCTTTGTGTGCTCATTGCGGGCCTTCAGTCACCCTCACCCCTCTTGAGACCTAGTCTTGACCGCCGCGATCGCTACCTTGATTGGTCTGGCTTGTCCAGAGGTTACCCTGTTCCAAGTAATTAGGTTGGCCTTCTGAACTTCTGCGCCACCAGGACAGAGTTCAGAAATCCGTCTTAACAAATTGGTGTACAGCGGTGGGATACGACTGAAGGTATCCAGTGTTGCGCTCGAACTAAGGCATTGCAGGTTATTCCAAACAGTACACGTAGTGAATTGTTATAGTATAACTTTAAAAAGGCCATAGTCCTATCAAACAGTATGGAAACAAGTACGTTGTTAACTTTAAATGCTTCCAAATCAGAAACGCTGAAAAAGATGTGTGCGGAGAGAGGTGTTTCCTCTCAAGGCACGAAATTGGAAATGATCCAAAGAATCGTGGCGTGGCAAGAAGCGCAGCTTGATGCTATTACTTCTGAGGACAGTGCGGAAGGTGGTGGGGCTGCTCTCACTGGTAGAACCGACGGTTCTGCCGCCGCACTGTTCCACCGCGACCACGAGGACAGGGAGGACGAGCTGTCTAATGTTTCCTCTGCCAGTGCTGATGGGGAGGCTATGCTTGAATTCAAGAAGCAAGAGCTGCGGTTTAGGCAGCAGGAGCTTGAATTCAGCATAGCCAAACTAAAAATCGAACAGGCAGAAAAACAAAAAGACAGGGATCACCAGTTGGAACTGGCCAAGCTTCAGGTTGCAAATGGATCCAAGGGTCCTGGACATGGGTCTGGGGCCTCCTCTCATCCACGGTTTCCAAAAGATCTGCTCAGTGTGTATGAAGAGAGGAATGACATTATGGACTGGCTGAATGCGTTTGAGTATGCATGCGAGGTCCAGGAAGTTGACAATGCTGATAAGATTGCGTGGTTGCTCAGTAGACTGCCCCATTCTGGCTGTAGTGCCATTATGGAAATGTCGAAGGCTGAGCGGGCTGATTTCGCAATGTTAAAGCAGACTCTCATTTTAAAGTTTGGGAAGACTCCGGCCCAATATTTAAAGCGTTTTCGAGAGTATAAGAAAAAGGAAGGTGGTACTTGGGTATCTTATGTCGCTGAATCTTTGAAAAACTTAACTGGCTGGGTCGAAGGCTATAAGGTTTCTACCTTCGACGGCATGATAAATCTTGTCATGCTGGAACACATTTTTGCTTCTTCTTCCCCGGAGCTTAAGCAGCATTTGGCCGATTCGAAGGAGATAGATCCTAAGAAGCTGGCCATTGCAGCAGACTTATGGGTGTCACATCGAGTGTCCCATAAGGACAAAACTCATCCTGGTAAGCAGGAGGAAGGGAAAAAGTCCAAAGATATGGAGGGTGGGGAATCTGCTAAATCTTCTTCCCATAAGGGCCACAAAAAGAAAAACAAGGGTAAGACACAAGAGAACTCACAGGGCAGTGGAGGTCCGCCTCCGAAACAGAACTCTGGTTACAATAAGCCTCCCTACGTAAACAGACCCAATGGGGCTTGTTTTTCTTGTGGAGCAACTGACCATGTGAAGGGGGATCCCCGTTGTAAGGTTAGACCTTTGGGGGTCCACTCCGCTAATCTGGCCTTCTCCTCCTACGAGGAAGAAGAGATTACAGGAGCATCCTTCTCCTCGGACTCATTTCCCAGCGGAATAGAGGCCGAGGTAGTTTTAGTGTCCCTGGGTTCCTGGGAGCCTAAAGTCGCCGAGGCGTATGCTAGGATTCCGGATAATACCAAGCACTACTTTAAAGACAGTGTGCTGATCAATGGAGTGGATACTCCAGCTCTTAGGGATAGTGGGTGCAGTCGAACTGTAGTGGATTCTACCTTGGTAGACTCAGAGGAAGTTGCCAGAGCTACTCTGATGCCCACTAAGTTGGCTGACGGCCCCCTCCGTATGTTTCCCGTGATCCCTGTTAATCTAACTTTAAATGGTACAGCTGTCAGGATTCCAGTGAGCATTCAGAGAAACGTCCCGGGAAAGGTCTTATTAGGTAATGATCTCAGAGCTTTAGGGCTCGTAGGAGACACTGCCGAACGACCCTACACACGGTCTCAAGCACGGGCGGCATTGGCCAAGTCCAATACGCCGCCCCAGCCGAAGGGGCAACCCAAGGCGAAAGGAGTCTACAAGTCAAGACGGGGGAAAGAGAATATTCCCCCGAGCTCGCCTACCACTGCGGTGGAGGGAGTTGGTCAATCGCCCGAGCCTGACGAGGAGGTGGCGATGCCTGAAGTATTCGACCCCAACGATCATCCTGAACTAAAAGACTTGTTAGTTGAAGGAGGTCCTGATAGGGACGAATTCAGTAAAGGCCAACGTGAGTGCCCATCTCTGGAAGGCCTAAGGAGACAGGCCTGCTCCCAGCTTGAGGGTGAACCTCCTGGGAAGCATAGGATTTACTGGGAAGGTGGACTCCTGTATAGTGAGCCCACAGAGTCTACAGAAGGAGACCATAGGAGGTTGGTGGTTCCCCTTGCTGTTAGGCCCTTCCTCCTGCAGTTGGCGCATGAAGTTCCCCTTGCTGGTCACCTTGGTATGAAGAGGACCAAGCAAAGGTTATCCATGCACTTCTACTGGCCCAAGATGGGGGTGCAAGTAGAAAGTCACTGCAGGAGTTGTGCCTCCTGCCAGTTGTCTGGTAAGGTTGGCGCGACAATCCAAGCTCCGTTGGTACCGCTCCCAGTTGTGGGGGTACCATTTGAAAGGGTAGGGATCGACATCGTTGGTCCCCTTGACCCGCAAACATCCTCGGGCAATAGGTTTATCCTGGTGCTGGTCGACCATGCAACCAGGTATCCTGAGGCCATCCCATTGAAAACTGTAACTGCCAAGTCAGTTGCAAAAGCTTTACTCGGCATATTTACTAGGGTTGGCTTCCCTAAAGAAGTTGTGTCAGATCGTGGCAGCAACTTTATGTCGAAGTATATGCAGGCTATGTGGAAAGAATGTGGGGTCACCTACAAGTTCTCTTCTGCATACCACCCCCAGACCAATGGTCTGGTGGAACGTTTCAACAGAAAGTTAAAGAGCATGATTGGGGCTCTGGAGGAGCCCCAGAGAAGAAAATGGGATCTTCTTTTACCATGCTTGCTGTTTGCCTACCGAGAGGTACCACAGGAGGGTGTTGGCTTCAGCCCCTTCGAACTTCTGTTCGGTCATCCCGTACGGGGACCCTTAGCCATTGTCAAGGAGGGATGGGAGATGCCCACTCCCCCTGTTACTACCAATGTAGTTGACTATGTGCTAGGGCTCAGAAAACGGATGGTACTTCTGATGGGCTTGGCTAGTGATAAATTGAAGGCAGGGCAAGCGCTGGTGAAACATTGGTACGACCAGAAAGCTTCCCTCATCAACTTTACACCTGGTCAGCAAGTCCTGATCATGAATCCAATAAGGCCTCGCGCTTTACAGGACAAATGGTCAGGCCCTTACACAGTGGTGGAGCCCCTGGGTGAGGTAAACTATTTAGTGGACCTTGGAAGGCCTGGACAGGCTCCAAAAGTGTTCCACGTGAATAGGCTGAAGGCTTTCGTCCCAAGAGTCGAAATCGCAGCACTGCTACTGGCGTCAGACGTTGAGGAAGAGGAGTCTGAACCTCTCCCCGACCTGTTCCAGAGCGGTCCTTCAGATAGCTCCGTTGAGGGTGTCCGAGTGGCCCCTCACCTGACTTCTGATCAGCAGGCTGAGGTGAAAAGTTTGCTTAGGCAGTTTTCCCCCCTGTTTTCACAGTCCCCTGGTTTGACACCTTGGTGCAAACATAACATTGACACAGGAGACAGTGTACCTACCAAAAGTAGGGGATACAGGATGTCGGATAAAGTACGGTCTTATATTAAGACCGAGGTCAACAAAATGTTAGACCTTGGGGTGATTGAACCCTCTAGTAGTCCTTGGTCCAGTCCTGTGGTTCTGGTTCCAAAGGCAGGCACTTCTGAATTGAGGTTCTGCGTGGATTACAGGGCTCTGAATGCTGTCACCAAGACAGATGCCCACCCCTTGCCTCGAACAGATGAGCTGGTGGATACTTTGGGTGCCTCCAAGTACCTCAGCACGTTTGACCTCACTGCTGGCTATTGGCAAATAGCGTTAGCAGAACATGCCAGGGAGAAGACAGCATTTTCTACTCCAGACGGCCTTTACCAATTCCGGGTAATGCCGTTCGGGTTGAAGAATGCACCTGCCACTTTCCAGAGGCTTGTGAATCATGTGTTGAATGGGTTGGACGAATTCTGTCTTGCATATCTGGACGATATAGCAGTTTTCAGTGCCACCTGGGAAGACCATGTGAAACACCTCGGGATTGTGCTCCAGGCTCTTCAGAAAGCCCACTTGACCATAAAGGCTAGTAAATGCCAGATTGGACAAGGCTCAGTGGTTTACCTTGGACATGAAGTAGGTGGAGGGAGGATACAGCCTCTACCCAGTAAAGTACAAGCAGTACAAGACTGGCCTACCCCCACTACGCAAACCCAAGTGAGAGCCTTTTTAGGACTCACGGGGTATTATCGCAATTTTGTGGCAGACTATGGCACCATAGCTGCTCCTCTGACTGCCCTCACAACTCCGAAGAAACCCAAGAAGGTAACTTGGACCGACGAGTGTGAGAAGGCCTTCAATGGCTTAAAAGACTCCTTGTGCCAGGCCCCTGTCCTAAGGGCCCCTGATTATCAAAGACCTTTTATCGTGCAGACGGATGCCTCTGACACTGGGATAGGAGCTGTACTATCACAAGTAGATGAGAAGGGTAAGGAACACCCTATCGGTTTTATTAGTCGCCAGCTTAAGGACAGAGAGCTCAGGTGGTCCACGGTAGAGAAAGAATGTTTCTCTGTTGTGTGGGCCCTAAGGAAGCTGAGGCCCTACCTCTATGGGACCCACTTCACTGTGCAGACTGACCATAAGCCGTTAAAGTGGCTAATGAACATGAAGGGGGAGAATCCAAAGTTGCTTAGGTGGTCCATAAGTCTTCAAGGCTTCGACTTCACTATTGAGCATAGACCAGGTGTCCAACATAGCAATGCTGATGGGTTGTCCAGAATGTTTAACCGACCTGAACAAGAGACTCATCCAGGGGTGGATTAGTTCCCCCTGTCCATAGTCTGGGAGGGGCGAGTGTTAGGAAAGATTTCGTAATTGTAGGGAATTTTCCTTCCATGTGGCAACCCCTAAACTTTTTGCTATTGTTTTTAACCTTGTTCTTGACTTTGCCAGAGAAGTACAGCCTTCTGCCGCACTTCTCTGGGCTTTCGCTCCTTTCTTACGGGGAAACTGACATGCCCTTAAGACAGTCAGTACCGGGGAACGTGGTTTCCCGTAGTTTCTTTTATCGTGTCGCAGCTTTAGTGCAACACGACACAAGAGGGCACTGTAAGCTAAGTTACAGCTCTCTTGGGTCTCTAGCCTTCTACAGGCCCTAGATACTCTTTTAGGATGGTATTTGATCGGTGCAAGTCATTCAGGGACTGGAATGGTGGCAGCGATCGTTTTGTTTATTTTGAGCTCCTTTTGGCGTTCTGAGCACGTTTTTGCACTGAACCCAAAATGGTGGCCTGGCTCCCAAAATGGCCAGGCCGCGAGGCTCCTTTGTCCTGTCCACTGTCCGTCTTGCTCCCTTCACCTTCCCCAGGTCCGGCGACCCGGGGCCTTCCTTATTTGGGCATGTACTTTCCCGCGAAACGTGGTTGCTTTCGCGGGCTTCTACATGTCGTTTGTGTGCCTCCAGGGTGTGGGCTGGGATGTCTGGTCCCAATACACATCCTGGGTGCCAGAGAGTCTAGGGTGGTGTGAATGCCTGGGACCACCGTGGTCCGTGATTGGTCCACGTATGGTATGTGTTTTGATGAGCGGATCTCCCATTGGCTCCCCTCCGTTTTGGCGCGAAGGGAACCGTGGATAAGAGGGGGCTGGAAACACCACTACCATGTCGATCTCCTGAGTTCTCACGAACGAAGGAATACAGGAGCCAAGTATCCTGCAACTACGAGGCTGGACCGAGGAATCGCTGGTGACCCGCTGAAGGAATCCTCCTTTGCACTGCTGTCGTCCGGAGAGCCCCTGTCCTCCTTTGATCGAACCAGAAGGCCTGTACTGGTGCTTCGACCTTTGGAATAGCAGGAACAGCTATTCCCGGCATCTTCAACCATCTCCTGCCAAGTAAGCCTTCGGAAGCGTCTCTGGGCCATCCAGTTGACTGACCAGCTTACCAAGGAGTTTGGCTCTGCAACCGCCGCCAGGTTGTGTTGTATTGCGAGTCCTTGTCCCTCTCCCACGCTTCGTACGCTTGGCGTCCCCAGGTCTGAAGGGAGGAGGGTTCATTTGGCTCGAATACACACGGCCGCTCCGTTGTCCTGTGCGGCAACAAAACTGTGCCGGTTTCGTCGATTGGGACGTCTTTTTGCTCTACACGACTACAAAGCGTTCCCTGCTCTTCTGAACCTGCCAGCTGCTGAAACTATCGTGGAGAAGCCTGGGTCTGCTTGCTTCGGGGACCGGTGAGTAGTATATCTAGGATCTGGTCGCCCTCCTGCAGTATCCCATTGCTTTTCCCTGCTGTGTAAAAACAGCACCCTTTTGCCGCGCTCCCGCTCTGCTTCTGCCCGCTGTGGAGGCTGCGCTTGAGTTGCGGAACCTGTTCTTCTTCTGCTGTGCACTAACGTGAACCGCCTGACTTCCTCCGAAGAGCTTCCCCTTGTGCCCGTCGGCACCGGTGTGGCAGGTACTTTGAGCACAAGGCTCCACTCTTCGTAGGGCTCGGACTTCCATCTAGTTAGGTGCCTATGAAGGCGAACTGAGTCGAAAGCATTATCGCACTGCCTGTTTTCCTTCCCTGGCAGGTGGACTACATATTTCGTGCTTTAAACGCTTGCGACTGTGTATTTGTATATATATTGTGTTGATATGGTATGTGTTGGTTTAATATTGTGATATTGTGATTTTCTCGCTACGGTCATTGTTTTAAAGGCCTTAAAATAAATGTGTATCTATTTTTGATATAACAACTGTTTGGAGTAGTTTGTTAGTGCTCTTGCTTTGTGTGCTCATTGCGGGCCTTCAGTCACCCTCACCCCTCTTGAGACCTAGTCTTGACCGCCGCGATCGCTACCTTGATTGGTCTGGCTTGTCCAGAGGTTACCCTGTTCCAAGTAATTAGGTTGGCCTTCTGAACTTCTGCGCCACCAGGACAGAGTTCAGAAATCCGTCTTAACACTTTGCATCTTGACGTTGCACAGACTTACCCAGCATTGGCTCAAGGCAACCCATCAGTTATTACACTACTCAACAACCTGAAAATTAGGTCCTTTTGGGAACAATTGTTTTTTACAGCACTTCCACAGCAATACCACCATAGAGCTTTACTAACATAATACAGCAGTGACAATGTAGGCCCAAGACTTTTTCAAATGGCTTTATGGACTCTGTGGACAATACAAAAGAAATGTAGTGGTACAAAACACTGAAGCTACTTTGAGGTACATTGTGTTATTATTTTTTCCCTTCTGCTGTCTCTATCTCTTTACCCTCACTGCATTACAAAAGATTGCGTTGTCTGATGCATATGCTTTGGTTGCAGCTAACACAACCCATACCCCTGCTATCTTGGAAACCATATCTGGTCAAACAAGTAGCGCTGCCGGAGAAGTAAAAAGACACAGTGCTCTGGAGATCCATCTCAATGTTAAGGAACATGTACCTAAACAATCCTGCTCCTGCCTATCGAATCTTGGCTCCGACCTTCCAGCATCCCCATGATGGAATCTTGAGGTGCTGGGCCAACAAAATAAAGTTAATTGTAGCTGAGGCCGAAATAAAGTGAGACACTGTGATGTCTTTCCCACAATTAGCCCAAAAAAACCTAAGACAGTGGAACTGGATTCAGAATAATGAAAACTGTGCCGCATTGAAGACCTCTCTGTACGTACGTATAGCGGCTAACAGCCTAGATCTGTTACCAAAATATCTTAAGAAATTTCCTTCAAGGTACTACCCCAACAAGTTTTTGAGGCTTCGCTGATTGCATACCAAACAAAAGATGTACTTTGGACCAAACATGATATCAACACAACTGACAATATTTGTAGATTTTGTTTGATTGCTGAAGAATCACTAAAACATTTGATAACGGAATGTTCTGATCTTGTAAATGTGAGATCTCTTTTATTAGGGAACTATGCTCCTGTTAACAACAATAGAGATGCCTTGTGGTTCACCATGCTTTCTAGCAACAATGTCCATCAAATTTGTGCAGTGAAAGATTTCCTGGACAATGTCCAACCAGATGATCTGAAGCACTGAACAATTTCTAAATATGTTCGAGCTAACAAACGAAAGAGAGACGTGGGGTGATCTCTGATGAAGTATTTTAGATTTTAGATTTATAATACACATAGACAATAGAGGAAATGAGGCTTGCATAAACTAAATGTTACCATTTTTTTTTAAAAGACACATGCGAAGCGCTGATGCAGATTGTGAACATGTAAACTCTTACATAGCAGATTCGGCCCACAAATCTGACAACGTGTGCTATCAACACATGACCATGGTGGGGAGAGAGACAATGAGGGAGAACTGCTATGTCTGTTCTCTCGTCCCCTATGCCATGAGTACCTCCAGAACATTCATAGCCACAGAAATTCAGGCACCCAGAGCACAATGGCTAATGCACTTAGCTCTCTGGACCATAAGGGGTCGATTTCAAGGAAGATGGGCAACGTTAAGATGGATGTCGCGGAAGACATTCCTGTATGAAGATATTTACATAAAAATTCAAGAAATGATATACTGGAGCACTGACAAAATGATAGAATACATTCCTGACGGACCAAACAAGGGGGAACCTAGAATAGTGACACAAAAGGAATAACAATGGCAAAGGACAGGACAATGCCAGGATGCTGGGAAAGACCTGAACTGTTAGTGTATGGACAGATATTCACAGGAGAAGGACAGAAAGAGGGAATAGTAAGGAGTAAAGCATGTGCACTGCTGACAATTCTGGTGGAATTGATACAGAAGCAGAATGATCATTGTCTCAAGAAATGGGCAACAAGCACACAATTTCTCACCTGGGTTGAGAAGGAAGAGTGCCCTACGCCAATCATACCACTCGAGGATGCTGCCATATGCTTCCAGAATGATGGTCCAATGAACGTTGGTGCAAAACAAAGGATGCAAGGGCATATCAAAGATACCTGGCATGAAGGTCGAAACTGCAGTGCTGATGTACCACTATTGGGCCTGTGGATCCAAAGCATACATGAAATTACCACCCAACTGAGGAGTGATAGGCTCTACAGTACAATTGAACACACCAACATTGGTAGTGCCTCGGAAAGACAAACAAGTAGATGGATTTGCCGAAATGAATACACAAAAGAGGAAGATGAGGTCTGCAGATGTAGTAAGAGCAAAAAGAGGATACCGCAGGAGCACAGACTGCTCAGCAGAACCAAAATGTCCTTTGCGTCAGTAGCTCCAGGAGTCCAGGCCAATGTCAACAGCAAATGGCTCCAGATAACCAGATGGGAACTGTTGTAGACAATAAACTAGACCGTCAAGGGGTTTAACGCCATCAAAAAAGAACTGAGGGCAATCAAATTGATGAGCTTACAAAACAGGTATGTTCTGGATCTACTCACAGCTATGGAAGGAGGTGTTTGCACCAAGATACGTGCCTTCTCATGACGGAGAGAAAAGGACACTTACCGAGGCGATCACACAATTATCAGACCTACATGAGAAGATGGAAGCAGAGACAAACCCGATTGTAGAAAATGGAGACTGGCTGTCATACATCTTTTCCTGGAATAGTGATGGCTAGCAGACTGAAAGTGCTGATAGCAGCTTTAGTACTAGTTTTAATCACCTTCTATGTTATCAGATTAGCAATAGCACAATGCAAAAAGACCACTAAAAATACTTTAGGGATGAACATTTTACTGGACGTAGAGACGAAAACGGATGGAGAAACACAGACTCTTGGCATATTGCAATGACACTTGAAGCAGTCTCCTCTGTTCTCGCCAGGTACAAGATTCTCCTTTCACCCAGACTCGCGCAACTATGAGGCAAAGTGGGTGTGGTGTAAACCCGAGGGAAATTGCAGCTACATGGACTGGAGCTTAGACGAACAAGTAAGGCGTGCTGGATACCTAGGAGGAGTAGTGAAAGTATGGATTCCAGAGATCCGTACATGACCAGAGAGAACAATTTGGGGAGTGTGGTTGACCAGTCGACCAGAAGGGAAATTGAATAGAGAGACCTAAACATCACCCTTGTTACACACAACCCAGTCTCAGCCCATCAACAGAAAAACAAGAGATGTACTTTGCTCGTAGTCCCCTCCTCTCCTTCATCATGGAGGTATCGTAGGTGTGAAATACGTTATTCACTCAGACAGCCATTCAGACCATACCCAGATGATGTCACCGAAGAGACTAGCCTGCAATCAATAGAGCAAGTTGACTGACTGCATCTATAAGAAGTAGGTGACGTCGTGACTGACCTTAAAACATAGATACGTCAGACATGAAGTTCAAATGAATTTATGAACGAAGCTGCGCAGACATTTTAGTTTAATGCAGATAGACTTGAAGGAGATGCTTATGAATCACAGAGCTAGAGGACTGACACATACAAATACTCTTGGCTGAGCACGAAACCTCAAGACGCACAAGAATGCATATGAACAGCTTGCTGACGCTTAACGCATTTAACATGGACAGCCATGTAAATCAAAATGGAAGCCACAGATACAATGGGATGAATGGGAGAAGCTTCCAGAGTTCGAGATGCGGAGAAAGTCAACAGGTTGATCCAGTCAAGGCTGGCAGGACAGGCTTTCCAGTGCAATCACTGTGCACAGATATCCAAGGACACAGAGAGAAGGGAAGTCTCTGGATAAGCAGAGGGACAGAGTACCTGCAAGAAACACAAGGTAAAATCCTCATAATTACAGGCAGCAAGGCTGCATTTTGTGGCCCCTACACAAGTGACTTGCACCTGCCAGACAGTGACTTTTCATTCGGCTAGATAGGGAGGCCTATTCCCAGAGAGCTAAAGGCAGTGGCATACAAATGTAGCACAGGTTCAAAGGCAAATGTTCTGTCTCATGGCTTAGGAGATCGGAGAAGGTGAATAAATGGGAACATGCAGCACCTTCGTAGTCGTTCCCATTACCTTGAGTTGTTGCACTCAACCTGGTGTCTGTCCAAGACTCCAAGGCTGAGAAGACCCCGTCTATCCAATCCCTAGTCACCTACTCCAATGAGCTTACACTATGTTGCAGTGGCCAACCACCTTTCACAAACTTGTAACTCTACATTTGATACTTTCAGAGGTGGTCTCAGGAGGAGCCACGATATATGGTTTATCCAATAAATGTACTAACCTATGGTAAAATCTATATGTAGTTTGCCTCATTAACCAATCCCTTCCCCTGTTAGGTTTTTGGGAAGTAACCACATTTTTTGACATCACTTGTGAACAAAACCAGCTGACAACTGCCTGGAGAGTGTGTGGAGAAAGTTACATTGTTCACGCTGCAATCCCTGTCATTTGAATGCGCAATAAAGACAGTTTCACTTTATCTTACGGCTGAGTCTTCCGTTCATGGTGCAGGGGATTTCCAGGGCCCAGTTCCTCTTGCATGTACATTGGGAGGCCGGTAATAGTCCCCTCACTGCCATTACAGCAGAAAAGTGGACTAAGACGAGGAGAGGCCCCGGAGGCAACGATGGGGCAAACAGAGCACACACGCCTAGTGCCACGCTTCCACGCGCCTTTACATTTAAAGGGGAAATGCTTTTTATATGTGAAAAAAAGTTCTGCCTGTGAAGTATCGAGATAAGGGAATGGGACGTATTAGTAGGGGAAGAAGTATCAGGGAATGAAGCACTGGGGAATGTAGGTGCAGAGAAGACAGGAAAGGGGAAGAAGCAGCAAGGAATTAAGTACTGGGGAATGTAGAAGCAGGCAATAGAGAAAAGGGGTGAAGCATCAGGGAAATAAGCACTGGGGAATGTAGAAGCAGGGGAGAGAGAACAGGGGAAGAAGCATCATTAAAATAAGTACTGGGGAATGAAGGAGCAGGGAAAACAGAAAAGGGGAAGAAGTATCACGGAATGAAGCACTGGGGAATGTGGGAGCAGGGACAGCAGCAATGGGGAAGAAATATCAGGGAATGAAGCACTGGGGAATGTAGGAGCAGGGAAAACAGAAAACGGGATGAAGTATCAGGGAATGAGGCACTGGGGAATGTAGAAGCAGGGGATACAGAAAAGGGGAAGAAGCATTAGGGAATGAAACACTGGGTAATGCAGGAACAGGGAAGAGAGAAAGGAGTAAGAGGTATCATGGAATGAAGCACTAGGGAATGTAGGAGCAGGGACAAAAGGAATGGGGAAGAAGCATCAGGGAATGAAGCACTGGGTAATGTAGGAGCAGGGAATACAGAAAAGGGGAAGAAGCATCAGGGAATGAAGCACTGGGTAATGCAGAAACAGGCAAGGGAGAAAGGGGTAAAAAGTATCAGGGAATAAAGCAATGGGTAATGTAGGAGCGGGGAGACAGAAATGGGGAAAAGGCATCAGGGAATAAAGCACCGAGGAAGTAGGAGCGGGGAAGACAGACAAGGGTAAGAAGTATCATGGAATGAAGCACTGGGGAATGTAGCAGCAGCGAAGACAGGAAAGTGGAAGAAGCATCAGGGAATGAAGCACTGGGGAATGTAGGAGTGGGGAAAGAGAAAAGGGGAAGAAGTATCAGGGAAGGAAGCACTGAGGAATGCAGGAACAGGGAAGAACGAAAGGGGTAAGAAGTATCAAGGAATGAGCACTGGGGAATGTAGGAGCAATAAAGACAGAAAAGAAGAAGACGCATCTGGGAAGGAAGCACTGAGGAATGCAGGAACGTGGAAGGGAGAAAGGAGTAGGAGGTATCAGGGAATGAAGCAGTGGGAAATGTAGGAGCAGGGAAAACAAAAAAGGGGAAGACGCATCAGGGAATGAAGCACTGTTGTATGTAGGAGAGGGGAAGACAGGAAAGTGGAAGAAGCGTCAGGGAATGAAGCACTGCAGAGTGTAGAAGTGGAGAATGCGGAAAGGGGGAAGAAGTGCCAGGGAATGAAGTACTGGGGAATGTAGGAGCATGGAAGACAGAAAGGGTGAAGAAGCACCAGGGAATGAAGCACTGGGGAATGTAGGAACAGGGAAGAGAGAAAGGGGTAAGAAGTATCAGGGAATGAAGCCTGGAGGAATGTAGGATCAGGGAAGACAGAAAAGGGAATGAAGCATCCGGGAATGCAGGAACAGGGAACAGAAAGGGGACAAAGCGTCAGGTGATGAAGCACTGGGGAATGTAGGAACGGTAAGACAGAAAAGGGGAAGAAGTGTCAGGGAATGAAGCACTGGGGAATGCAGGAACAGGGAAGAGAGAACGCCTAAGAAGAATCAGGGAATGACGCACTGGGGAATGTAGGATCAGGGAAGACAGAAAAGGGGAAGAAGCACTGTAGAATCTAGAAGTGGGAAAATCAGAAAGGGGGAAGAAGACTCAGGGAATGAAGCACTGGGGAATGCAGGAACAGGGAAGAGAGAAAGGGGTAAGAAGTATCAGGGCATGAAGCCCGGTGGAATGTAGGAGCAGGAAAGACAGAAAAGGGGATGAAGCATCTGGGAATGAAGCACTGGAGAATGCAGGAACAAGGGACAGAAAGGGGAAGAAGTGTCAGGTGATGAAGCACAGGGGAATGAAGGAACAGGGAAGAGAGCAAGGGGTAAGAAGAATCAGGGAATGACACACTGGGGAATTTAGGAGCAGGGAAGACAGAAAAGGGGAAGACGCATCAGGGAATGAAGCACTGGGGAATGTAGGAGCAGGGAAGACAGAAAAATGGAAGAAGCATCAGGGAATGAAGGACTGGGGAATGTGGGAGTGGGGAAGAAAGAAAAGGGGAAGAAGCATCAGGGAATGAAGCAATGGGGAATGCAGGAACAGGGAAGAGAAAGGGGAAGAAGCGTCAGGGAATGAAGCACTTGGAAATGCAGGAACAGGGAAGAGAAAGGGCAAGAAGTATCAGGGAATGAAGCACTGGGTAATGCAGGAACAGGGAAGAGAGAAAGGGGTAAGAGGTATCAGGGAATGAAGCACTGGGGAATGTAGGAGCAGGGAAGACAGAAAAGGGGAGGAAGCGCCAGGGAATGAAGCACTGGGGAATGCAGGAACAGGGAAGAGAGAAAGGGGTAAGAAGTATCACGGAATGAAGCACTGGGGAATGTAAGAGCAGGGAAGACAGGAAAGGGGAAGAAGCGCCAGGGAATGAAGCACTGGGGAATGCAGGAACAGGGAAGAGAGAAAGGGGTAAGAAGTGTCAGGGAATGAAGCCCGGGGTAATGTAGGAGCAGGGAAGACAGAAAAGGGGAAGAAGTGCCAGGGAATGAAGCACTGGGGAATGCAGGAACAGGGAAGAGAGAAAGGAGTAAGGAGTGTCAGGGAATGAAGCAATGGGGAATGTATGAGCAGCGAAGACAGGAAAGTTGAAGAAGCATCAGGGAATGGAGCACTGGGGAATGTAGGAACAGGGAAGAGCGAAAGGGGTAAGAAGTATCAAGGAATGAAGCACTGGGGAATGTAGGTGCAATAAAGACAGAAAAGGGGAAGAAGCATCTGGGAATGAAGCACTGTGGAATGTAGGAGCAGGGAATACAGAAAACTGGAAGAAGCATCAGGGGATGAAGCACTGTTGTATGTAAGAGAGGGGAAGACAGGAAAGTGGTGGAAGCGTCAGGGAATGAAGCACTGCAGAGTGTAGAAGTGGGGAATACAGAAAGGGGGAAGAAGTGTCAGGGAATGAAGTGCTGGGGAATGTAGGAGCATGGAAGACAGAAAAGTGGAAGAAGGATCAGGAAGTGAAGAACTGGGGAATGTAGGAGCATGGAATATAGAAAACGTGGAAGAAGCATGCAGGAAATAAAGCCCTGGGGAATACTGGGAAGAGAGAAAGGGGTAAGAAGTATCGGAATGAAGGAGCAGGGAAGACACAAAAGGGGATGAAGCATCCGGGAGTGAAGCACTGGAGAACGCAGGAACAGGGAACAGAAAGGGGACGAAGCGTTTGGTGATGAAGCACTGGGGAATGTAGGAACGGTAAGACAGAAAACGGGAAGAAGTGTCAGGGAATGAAGCACTGAGGAATGCAGGAACAGGGAAGAGTAAACGCCTAAGAAGAATCAGGGAATGACGCACTGGGGAATGTAGGAGCAGGCAAAACAGAAAAGGGGAAGAAGCACTGCAGAATGTAGAAGCGGGGTATACAGAAAGGGGGAAGAAGTCTCAGGGAATGAAGCACTGGGGAATGTAGGAGCAGGGAAGACAGAAAAGTGGAAGAAGGATCAGGGAGTGAAGAACTGGGGAATGTAGGAGCAAGGAATACAGAAAACGTGGAAGAAGCATGAAGGAAATAAAGCCCTGGGGAATGCAGGAACAGGGAAGAGAGAAAGGGGTAAGAAGTAGCAGGGAATGAAGCACCGGGGAATGTAGGAGCGGTAAGACAGAAAAGGGAAAGAAGTGTCAGGGAATGAAGTATTGAGGAATGCAGGAACAGGGAGGAGAGAACGCGTAAGAAGAATCAGGGAATGAAGCACTGGGGAATGTAGGAGCAGGGAGGACAGAAAAGGGGAAGAAGCGCCAGGGAATGAAGCACTGGGGAATGCAGGAACAGGGAAGAGAGAAAGGGGTAAGAAGTATCACGGAATGAAGCACTGGGGAATGTAAGAGCAGGGAAGACAGGAAAGGGGAAGAAGCGCCAGGGAATGAAGCACTGGGGAATGCAGGAACACGGAAGAGAGAAAGGGGTAAGAAGTGTCAGGGAATGAAGCACTGGGGAATGTAGGTGCAATAAAGACAGAAAAGGGGAAGAAGCATCTGGGAATGAAGCACTGTGGAATGCAGGAGCAGGGAATACAGAAAACTGGAAGAAGCATCAGGGGATGAAGCAATGGGGAATGTATGAGCAGCGAAGACAGGAAAGTTGAAGAAGCATCAGGGAATGGAGCACTGGGGAATGTAGGAACAGGGAAGAGCGAAAGGGGTAAGAAGTATCAAGGAATGAAGCACTGGGGAATGTAGGTGCAATAAAGACAGAAAAGGGGAAGAAGCATCTGGGAATGAAGCACTGTGGAATGTAGGAGCAGAGAATACAGAAAACTGGAAGAAGCATCAGGGGATGAAGCACTGTTGTATGTAGGAGAGGGGAAGACAGGAAAGTGGTAGAAGCGTCAGGGAATGAAGCACTACAGAGTGTAGAAGTGGGGAATACACAAAGGGGGAAGAAGTGTCAGGGAATGAAGTGCTGGGGAATGTAGGAGCATGGAAGACAGAAAAGTGGAAGAAGGATCAGGAAGTGAAGAACTGGGGAATGTAGGAGCATGGAGTATAGAAAACGTGGAAGAAGCATGCAGGAAATAAAGCCCTGGGGAATACTGGGAAGAGAGAAAGGGGTAAGAAGTATCAGGGAATGAAGGAGCAGGGAAGACACAAAAGGGGATGAAGCATCCGGGAATGAAGCACTGGAGATCGCAGGAACAGGGAACAGAAAGGGGACGAAGCGTTTGGTGATGAAGCACTGGGGAATGTAGGAACGGTAAGACAGAAAACGGGAAGAAGTGTCAGGGAATGAAGCACTGAGGAATGCAGGAACAGGGAAGAGTAAACGCCTAAGAAGAATCAGGGAATGACGCACTGGGGAATGTAGGAGCAGGGAAGACAGAAAAGGGGAAGAAACACTGCAGAATGTAGAAGCGGGGTATACAGAAAGGGGGAAGAAGTCTCAGGGAATGAAGCACTGGGGAATGTAGGAGCAGGGAAGACAGAAAAGTGGAAGAAGGATCAGGGAGTGAAGAACTGGGGAATGTAGGAGCAGGGAATACAGAAAACGTGGAAGAAGCATGAAGGAAATAAAGCCCTGGGGAATGCAGGAACAGGGAAGAGAGAAAGGGGTAAGAAGTATCAGGGAATGAAGCACCGGGGAATGTAGGAGCGGTAAGACAGAAAAGGGAAAGACGTGTCAGGGAATGAAGTATTGAGGAATGCAGGAACAGGGAAGAGAGAACGCGTAAGAAGAATCAGGGAATGACGCACTGGGGAATGTAGGAGCAGGGAAGACAGAAAACGGGAAGAAGCACTGCAGAATGCAGAAGTGGGGAATACAGAAAGGGGGAAGAAGTGTCAGGGAATGAAGCACTGGGGAATGTGGCAGCAGGGAAGATAGAAAACGTGGAAGCAGCATGAAGGAAGTAAAGCCTTGGGGAATGCAGGAACAGGGAAGAGAGAAAGGGGTAAGAAGTATCAGGGAATGAAGCACTGGGGAATGTAGGAGCAGGGAAGACAGAAAAGGGGATGAAGCATCTGGGAATGAAGCACTGGAGAATGCAGGAACAAGGGACAGAAAGGGGAAGAAGTGTCAGGTGATGAAGCACTGGGGAATGAAGGAACAGGGAAGAGAGCAAGGGGTAAGAAGAATCAGGGAATGACACACTGGGGAATGTAGGAGCAGGGAAGACAGAAAAGGGGAAGAAGCATCAGGGAATGAAGCACTGGGGAATGTAGGAGCAGGGAAGACAGAAAAATGGAAGAAGCGTCAGGGTTTGAAGGACTTGGGAATGTGGGAGTGGGGAAGACAGAAAAGGGGAAGAAGCATCAGGGAATGAAGCACTGGGGAATGCAGGAACAGGGAAGATAAAGGGAAAGAAGCGTCAGGGAATGAAGCACTGGGAAATGCAGGAACAGGGAAGAGAAAGGGCAAGAAGTATCAGGGAATGAAGCACTGCGGAATGTAGGAGCAGGGAAGATAGAAAACGTGGAAGAAGCATGAAGGAAGTAAAGCCCTGGGGAATGCAGGAACAGGGAAGAGAGAAAGGGGTAAGAAGTATCAGGGAATGAAGCACTGGGGAATGTAGGAGCAGGGAAGACAGAGAAGGGGAAGAAGTGTCAGGGAATGAAGCACTGGGGAATGTAGAAGCAAGGAAAACAGAAAAGGGGAAGAAGCATCAGGGAATTAACCAACGGGGATTGTAGGAGCGGGATAGACGTGTCAGGGAATGAAGCACTGGGGAATGCAGGAACAAGGAAGAGAAAGGGGAAGAAGCGTCAGGGAATGAAGCACTGGGGAATGCAGGAACAGGGAAGACAGAAAAGGGGAAGAAGCGTCAGGGAATGAAGCACTGAGGAATGCAGGAACAAGGAAGAGAGAATGTGGTAAGAAGTATCAGGGATTGAAGCCCTGGGGGATGTAGACGCAGAGAATACAAAAAAGGGGAAGAAGCATCAGGGAATGCAGCACTGGGGAATGTAGTGGCAGGGAAGACAGAAAAGGGGAAGAAGCATCAGGGAATGAAGCGCTGGGGAATTTAGGAGCAGGGAATACAAAAAAGAAGAAGCATCAGGGAATGAAGCACTGGAGAATGCAGGAACAGGGGACAGAAATGGGAAGAAGTGTCAGGTGATGAAGCACTGGGGAATGAAGGCACAGGCAAGAGAGCAAGGGGTAAGAAGAATCAGGGAATGAAGCACTGGGGAATGTAGGAGTGGGGAAGACAGAAAAGGGGAAGAAGTGTCAGAGAATTAAGCACTGGGGAATGCAGGAACAGGGAAGAGAGAAAGGGGTAAGAAGTATCAGGGAATGAAGCACTGGGGAATGTAGGAACAGGGAAGAGAGAAAGGGGTAAGAAGTATCAGGGAATGAAGCCCGGTGGAATGTAGGAGCAGGGAAGACAGAAAAGGGGATGAAGCATCCGGGAATGAAGCACTGGAGAATGCAGGAACAGGGAACAGAAAGGGGACGAAGCGTCAGGTGATGAAGCACTGGGGAATGTAGGAACGGTAAGACAAAAAAGGGGAAGAAGTGTCAGGGAATGAAGCACTGGGGAATGAAGGCACAGGCAAGAGAGCAAGGGGTAATAAGAATCAGGGAATGACGCACTGGGGAATGTAGGAGCAGGGAAGACAGAAAAGGGGAAGAAGCATCAGAGAATGAAGCACTGGGTAATGTAGCTGTGGGGAAGACAACAAAGAGGAAGAAGCGTCAGGGAATGAAGCACTGGGGAATGTAGGAGTGGGGAAGACAGAAAAGGGGAAGAAGTGTCAGAGAATGAAGCACTGGGGAATGCAGTAACAGGGAAGAGAGAACACGTAAGAAGAATCAGGGAATGGCACACTGGGCAATGTAGGAGCATGGAAGACAGAAAAGTGGAAGAAGGATCAGGAAGTGAAGAACTGGGGAATGTAGGAGCAGGGAATACAGAAAACGTGGAAGAAGCATGCAGGAAAGAAAGCCCTGGGGAATGCAGGAACAGGGAAGAGAGAAATGGGTAAGACGTATCAGGGAATGAAGCACTGGGGAATTTAGGAACAGGGAAGAGAGAAAGGGGTAAGAAGTATCAGGGAATGAAGCCCGGGGGAATGTAGGAGCAGGGAAGACAGAAAAGGGGATGAAGCATCCGGGAATGAAGCACTGGAGAATGCAGGAACAGGGAACAGAAAGGGGACGAAGCGTCAGGTGATGAAGCACTGGGGAATGTAGGAACGGTAAGACAAAAAAGGGGAAGAAGTGTCAGGGAATGAAGCACTGGGGAATGCAGGAACAGGGAAGAGTAAACGCCTAAGAAGAATCAGAGAATGAAGCACTGGGGAATGTAGGAGCAGTGAAGACAGAAAAGGGGAAGAAGCAATGCAGAATGCAGAAGTGGGGAATACAGAAAGGGGGAAGACGTCTCAGGGAACGAAGTACTGGGGAATGTAGGAGCAGGGAAGACAGAAAAGTGGAAGAAGGATCAGGGAGTGAAGAACTGGGGAATGTAGGAGCAGGGAATACAGAAAACGTGGAAGAAGCATGAAGGAAATAAAGCACTGGGGAATGCAGGAACAGGGAAGAGAGAAAGGGGTAAGAAGTATCAGGGAATGAAGCACCGGGGAATGTAGGAACGGTAAGACAGAAAAGGGAAAGAAGTGTCAGGGAATGAAGTACTGAGGAATGCAGGAACAGGGAAGAGAGAACGCATAAGAAGAATCAGGGAATGACGCACTGGGGAATGTAGGAGCAGGGAAGACAGAAAAGGAGAAGAAGCAATGCAGAATGTAGAAGTGTGGAATACAGAAAGGGGGAAGAAGTGTCAGGGAATGAAGCACTGGGGAATGTAGAAGCAGGGAAGACAGAAAACGTGGAAGAAGTATGAAGGAAATAAAGCCCTGGGGAATGCACGAACAGGGAAGAGAGAAAGGGGTAAGAAGTATCAGGGAACGAAGGACTGTGGAATATAGGAGCAGGGAAGACAGAAAAGGGGATGAAGCATCTGGGAATGAAGCACTGGAGAATGCAGGAACAGGGGACAGAAAAGGGCACAGAAAAGGGGAAGAATCGCCAGGGAATGAAGCACTGGGGAATGCAGGAACAGGGAAGAGAGAAAGGGGTAAGAAGTATCAGGGAATGAAGCACTGGGGAATGTAGGAACAGGGAAGAGAGAAAGGGGTAAGAAGTATCAGGGAATGAAGCCCGGTGGAATGTAGGAGCAGGGAAGACAGAAAAGGGGATGAAGCATCCGGGAATGAAGCACTGGAGAATGCAGGAACAGGGAACAGAAAGGGGACGAAGCGTCAGGTGATGAAGCACTGGGGAATGTAGGAACGGTAAGACAAAAAAGGGGAAGAAGTGTCAAGGAATGAAGCACTGGGGAATGAAGGCACAGGCAAGAGAGCAAGGGGTAATAAGAATCAGGGAATGACGCACTGGGGAATGTAGGAGCAGGGAAGACAGAAAAGGGGAAGAAGCATCAGAGAATGAAGCACTGGGTAATGTAGCTGTGGGGAAGACAACAAAGAGGAAGAAGCGTCAGGGAATGAAGCACTGGGGAATGTAGGAGTGGGGAAGACAGAAAAGGGGAAGAAGTGTCAGAGAATGAAGCACTGGGGAATGCAGTAACAGGGAAGAGAGAACACGTAAGAAGAATCAGGGAATGACACACTGGGCAATGTAGGAGCATGGAAGACAGAAAAGTGGAAGAAGGATCAGGAAGTGAAGAACTGGGGAATGTAGGAGCAGGGAATACAGAAAACGTGGAAGAAGCATGCAGGAAAGAAAGCCCTGGGGAATGCAGGAACAGGGAAGAGAGAAAGGGGTAAGACGTATCAGGGAATGAAGCACTGGGGAATTTAGGAACAGGGAAGAGAGAAATGGGTAAGAAGTATCAGGGAATGAAGGACTGTGGAATGTAGGAGCAGGGAAGACAGAAAAGGGGAAGAATCGCCAGGGAATGAAGCACTGGGGAATGCAGGAACAGGGAAGAGAGAAAGGGGTAAGAAGTATCAGGGAATGAAGCCCGGTGGAATGTAGGAGCAGGGAAGACAGAAAAGGGGATGAAGCGTCTGGGAATGAAGCACTGGAGAATGCAGGAACAGGGGACAGAAAAGGGCACAGAAAAGGGAAAGAAGCACCAGGGAATGAAGCACTGGGGAATGCAGGAACAGGGAAGAGAGAAAGGGGTAAGAAGTATCAGGGAATGAAGCACCGGGGAATGTAGGAACGGTAAGACAGAAAAGGGAAAGAAGTGTCAGGGAATGAAGTATTGAGGAATGCAGGAACAGGGAAGAGAGAACGCATAAGAAGAATCAGGGAATGACGCACTGGGGAATGTAGGAGCAGGGATGACAGAAAAGGGGAAGAAGCAATGCAGAATGTAGAAGTGGGGAATACAGAAAGGGGGAAGAAGTGTCAGGGAATGAAGCACTGGGGAATGTAGAAGCAGGGAAGACAGAAAACGTGGAAGAAGCATGAAGGAAATAAAGCCCTGCGGAATGCACGAACAGAGAAGAGAGAAAGGGGTAAGAAGTATCAGGGAATGAAGGACTGTGGAATATAGGAGCAGGGAAGACAGAAAAGGGGATGAAGCATCTGGGAATGAAGCACTGGAGAATGCAGGAACAGGGGACAGAAAAGGGCACAGAAAAGGGGAAGAATCGCCAGGGAATGAAGCACTGGGGAATGCAGGAACAGGGAAGAGAGAAAGGGGTAAGAAGTATCAGGGAATGAAGCCCGGTGGAATGTAGGAGCAGGGAAGACAGAAAAGGGGATGAAGCGCCAGGGAATGAAGCACTGGGGAATGTAGGAACAGGGAAGGGAGAAAAGGCAAAGATCATCAAAGAGTGAAGCAATGGGAGAGGTGGACCAATGAAGAGAGGGAGGGTGGGAGAGATATGAAGGAAGCTCTGGGGAAGAGGCTTGGGAAGAGAAAAGGCGGGAATGAAGCAATGGGCCGGAAGGCACAAATGAAGAGTCCACAGTGATAGGAAGCACCATCACCCGCTGAGCATCCATTCTGGCCATGGAAGAGAGCAAGCACCCGCCTGCTGGGGCTGCCCACTCCCAATGAAATACATCCATGACCATGGCTAGGCCATTTCCCCTTCTCACAGCTACACTGGGTTGCCAGGTGGCCCAAACAAGCAAACGCTGAGCCCCATGGTGGAAGGGCTTCCATTGCACAAATGAGTCACAATGGAGAAAAACTCAGCATCTGCGCCCTGATCCTTTAGATTGGTTACCTATCTTTTATTCCTCCCAATTCTGAGCGGTGACCTTAAAGGATAGTTCCGGAACTTTTTTTTTATTGTCCCTACGGTTCGGCCATGTGTTTTTAAGCATAAATCGGTAGATCGTAGAAAACTTTCCTATGGACCTTACCCGACTTTTCGTCCATTAACGCACTCGAAATCAGCCGCCATTTTGTGATAATCCTATCATTTCCCCCCCATCGACCTGGCTCACCTGCGTTTGCGGCACTAAATCATATCCCCCGCCCCTGAAACAGACTTTATCAAAACATTCATATTCCCCGCCTCTATCCGTGACGTGACTGTGCTGCGTAGGCAAACGCGCCCAGGCGTCTTCTACGCGACTCCACACAGAACCCGGAAACCAACACAGATCAGCTCACAACACAGCGCGCCACAATTCGAAATATGAAACTGTACTTTTAAATCAAACCGCAAGATTGTAAATTTGGTAAAGTACATTTATTTGACATCAAATGTTTAGAGAATATTCAGCGATTTGCATTTTTATTTTTTCACGTTCCAAAAAGTTCGTTTTGAGGCACGCAATGTTCCTTTGCTGTACACAGGGTCTTAGATCATCTCACAATACAGCCCCTGAGCCTGACATCAGCAGACGCGTACCGCCCATTTCCCAACGCCAAAGCACGTTTCGTGTCAACAATCGCTGCGCCTCAGCTGCTAATGAAGTGTCGCCATGGAAATGGCAGGACGCCTCTTTCCTCAATAAGTATAAACACACCGTTTCACAACACACAGCAGCAGATTTTCGATTCCATTACTCTCTCTGTGTTACTTTGAGTATTCTGTGACTCGTTTCTGTGCTCTGGTCAGCTACCTTCGCCGCTTCTAGGCCTTGTGAACACCTGTACCATCTCTGTAAATTATTTTACTTTCTTTACCACACAATGGCTACAATAATGCTGTATATGTACGAGCCCGAGTACACCGAGGAGGAACTACTGGAAAGGCAAGCACGCGAAAACGATGGGGATTCGGACGGCAGTTGGGAGGACCAGTCAACGGATGAAGAGCCTGGACCATGTCGCATGGACGGCGTCTCCACCTGGTGCACGTGCAATCGGTGCGAGCTAATGCCAACTGAGGAGGAGAACTGCTGCTGCCGTGAAAATTCCGGGTGCTTGGCCTACATTTCGGAAGGCGAGCCAAGTCCGCAATGCATCACTGAGCTGCCAGAGTTCAGGGAAGCCTGCCTCTCACGGACCGTGTTGAGGATGATGATGGTGCTTATGCACGAACTTCGCGGCACTGTTCGTCCGTGTAATCCGAGTAACGAGTAAGTATACTCTGGTTGTGATGTCAGTGATGCCACTACTATTTCATGGTCGTCTCCCACATATAAAATTACATCTACTTTTCATTCGAACGCATGTAAATTGGTTCCATATTGTGCATTTTCTAGATAGAATTTTTTTCAAAGCAGAATGAAATTTTTTCCTGAATCGACATTGATAAGAAAGTTTTGTCATTTTAATACAGTTTGCATCTTTCTTTTTCACAGGTGGTACAGGCTGGTGGCCTATCGTTCACTTGGTGGCTTCACGGGAGGCTCGGACACCGCGTTCGGAGAGTAATACCTGCCTGTGCGGTACTTGCCATTAGACAACATTTCCCCAGCGACAGTGGACAATACCGCGGATTTTCCCTGGATGTGCTGCAACCGGAACATTACAATGTGTAATGTTTATTATTTATGTTCAATTGAAATTAAGATCTAAAATAAAACCCAACATATATTTTAACAATGGTTGTTTTGATTTTTTAAATGAATCTAGTGTGTCTCCATTGAATAGTCTTCCTGTGCCTTGTCTTGTCACACCACATGTCTCCGGCCAGCATCCTCCCTCACGCTGGACGCCCCCCTGCAATCCACATAAGTGTGTCTCCATTCACGAGTCTTCCTGTGTCTTGTCTGCACGACCACCGCCCCAATCCACCCCCGCCCTATCAAAGGCAGTTCGCACCGGGGTACTTGCGCTGGCAAGTGGAGCTGTCAGGGAGCGATAAAGGCCAAGAGGTGCCAAAGACCATGTACACTTCAAAGTGGTCTATAGAGCATGGGTTGTTGTTCCCATGTCTACCTCCAGACCCCGTGTCTCCTGCCAAGCATCCCCCCTCACGCTGGACGCCCCCCTGCAAACCGCATAATGCCACGGCATATACACGTCATTCATTCACAAACACACCCCTGTTTCGAATTCTTTATAACCCACTTCATATTTCTAATGAGAACTTCTTTGCGCTTTGCTAGTCAACCCGTGAAGGTGCTGGTTATCTGCTCTTCGTCTCTGTGAACTTCCGTGACCACTTTGAGGAAACTCGTCAGTTTGCAACCTGTGAACTGCTCCCTGTTCTACGACAAGAAACTACTCTGATCCCTGCATCTAACTGTATGTTCGTCAAGGTAAGGCCATGTACCATAATCATTTTGCGTCCAATTTTTTAATTTATATCTATTTGCTTGTAGTCATCAAATTGCATCCATGTTTTCTTTTCGTTCAAGACAGTACATGCAAGGAACTAGTCACATGTTCTGAGTTTAGTCAAATTATTTTTCTATTTTTTTAAAGTTATTCAAATACTTATCCGCATGTGAATAACGTGTATAGTTCCAAGAACCAAAACGAACCTTGCATTGAACCTTTTATGTGTCATTTAATTTTTTAACACATTGGTATTCATAGAGAATTGTTGATCTTTACTTTTCAGAACTTTCCACAATGCCTGCCTGTTCCATTGGCGGTTGCCCTTCGAAGACCCATAATAAATCTGAAGGTACTATAATGCATGTTTTCCCTAAGACAATAAATCAGATAAGAGAATGGGTCCGATATTGTGGATATCCACCGTCTGAGCTTGAAAGTAGAGTCCTAGAAGTCTTTGCGGACAAGAGGGGTGATCGATACCGCATCTGCAGCAGGCACTTTAGCTCAGACATGTACTCCACATCATTGCTAATAAAGAAGAAAACACCGCGAGCGACGCGAAAATTGCTCTCAACCGCTATTCCCACTCTATTCGTCCACATCCCTCCACTGGTGAGTCAAGTTTACGGATTTAGCTCTCGGCCTTGCGGTAGTGTGTAGCATTAGCTAACAATAATTTCCCCATTTATGTATCCACTCAATATGAAGGCGGAAGATTCTCCATCCGTGTCGTTATTGCAGTCATCAGCCACTTCAAGCGCTTATCGGGTAATCTTACTTAGCTATTCTGCCACTGACTTGTTTTAGGCATGTAAATCAATAGTTTTAATTTATCGTGTAATTATTTTACCTAATGGTACACCCTAGTACTCGTCCTCTAGTCTTTGTTTTCAGTTATAATTATTGTTATCCAAAATAATGCAAGTACTGTCTTTCAGGGAGATGCTGAGGAGTCCAACGCATTGACGACAACCGTTGATGTCACTCAGATGCTTGAGGTACGTTTCCGGACAGTTCCATCGATGGAGATCATCAGATCTTGCATTCTTGTAGCGTGATTGTTACACACAATGTTTCTTTCGTTTTTAGCCATTGATATGTCCTTCTGTCGTCGCCCTCCTATGTGTCTTCTTTTTTCAATATTGTGTTCATTACTAATGAAAGTCCTATGTTTCAGGGAGTCGATGGAGCATTAGTCCAAGAAGAAGGGGGAGCATGCAGTTACGGGTCGGCGCAACAGCTTGCAGAAGTGTGCACCGCAGTTACAGCGTCCCTTGATGTTCTTATGCATTTCGAGGTATGGATACTGACAGTTCGATCAAGCGAGATCATATGACGTGATTACATCCGCTATACTTCCTTCTTTATTAACGCAAGTACTATGTTTCAGGGAGCTGACGGAGCTTCTTCAACAAGAACATCACCCCTAGTAGTTGATGCAGATCTCTGGGTGGTGACACTTCCAACGATCGAGCAAATCGAATCATATTTAGATATCCATTATTTATTTTAGACAACTGATCATTTGTGCAGGTCTATTTATATGAGCCGTTGACGCCTGCACAAAGTTTATGTTCTTTTTAACAAAATAGAAAACCATACTAATGCAATTACTGTGTTTCAGGGAGTTGCTGAAGCGTCATCTTCAATAATATCATCAATGGAAGTCTATGCGGAGCCCGAGGTATGGATCTTGACAGTTCCATCTAACTAGATCAACAATGCGTGAATAATTGTCGTTTGAATGTTCTACACAATGCGCTCATTCGTGTTTTGCTATTGAGATGTACGTGGGTATTGGTCCCCAAGTACATTTTGTGTTTTCAATATTATTATACATACTAATGAAAGTTCGATGTTTCAGGGAGTCGATGGAGCGTCAGTGCGTGATGGATGTGCTTATGAAAATATAGTCGTTGCAGCGCAAGAGGAAGTGGAGACATGCACACACGAGTCGGAGCAACAGCGTCCAGATGTTGAAGTTCGAGGCAAGAAAGTTTCAAAGAAAAGAAAGCAAAAGAAGGTTAGTGTCCTGGTCACTATATTATGTTGTTTTTCACTGTTAATAGTTCAATACTGTAAGTTGTGTTTAAACTGAACATCCCTTTTCCAATCTGTCCTCTAGTTGCGAGTGGGTGTACGAACTAGATCTACAAAGACAGTGAAGCGAACGAGAGATGTTGCTTGTCAAACCTTTTGCCAGGGACTTGAGACTGGAGATGCATCGTGCCAATGGGAAGAATATGAAGTGATTGACAACGGAGCTATACCACCACCAGCCATTGATAGTGAATGTCCTCCTAGTAGTTCGGATGCAGTCGGAGATCAATTCACAGAATCCACACCCGCAAAAACTAAGACCGCGAGAAAGTTGAAGAAATTGTTTTATTCTCCCATCGCCGGAGAAGGAACAGATGTTGCAATGGAAGAGAATGAAATGGACGACAATGAAACACCATCAATATCACTGAACATAGCGGAAGACGATATCAGAGATTGTACCTTTAATGTGAGTGACATGTCCTCAACGTTACAGGCCGAACCAGCTGGGATGCAGAGTGACAGTATAAGGAAAGAGGCCAAATTCATTGTATTCGATAGTTGTTTGATTGATATTATTATTAAGATGAAATGTGGGCATTCGGTTGGTGGGGAAGTATGTGGGGAGCCATTGATTAATGTGACTCGTGCAATTCGAGGCACTAACCTTAAAATACATGCCACCTGTACACAATATCATCCGTTCTCATGGTCTGCACAACCCATGCTGGGGCAACTGCCAGCAGGCAATCTACTTTGTGCAGCGGCCGCACTTTTTAGTGGTTCAAGTTTTAAAAAGTTAGAGTATTTCTTTCAGTTTGTGGGAATCCATTTCATTGCGAAAACTCAGTTCTACAAATACCAAACCGATTATCTATTTCCAGCCATTAGCGAAGCTTGGAGAATGGAAAAAATGTCTATTGAAAGTACATTCGCGGGCAAACGGTTCAGGCTAGCCGGTGATGGACAGTGCAACAGCCCAGGATTTTCAGCCAAGTACTGCACCTACCACTTTCAGGACATGGAAAGTAAGAAAATTGTGAGTTTGGTGGTCGTGCAGATGTCACAAAGTACATCCTCAGTGGCCATGGAGAAAGTTGGCTTTGTAGCATCATTGCAAGAACTACAATCGCGGGGAATGGTGATCGACCTGATAGCCACGGACAGACACGTTTCAATTGCCAAGACAATGAGAGAAGAGTACAAAAATATAAATCACCAATTTGACGTATGGCATCTTGCAAAAACAATCAATAAAAAAATGTCGGCTGCAGGTAAAAAAAAAGATATGCAAGGTATTTCACAGTGGTCCAAGTCAATCAGCAACCATCTTTGGTGGAGCTCAAAAACATGTGAAGGGTCGTTGGAAATTCTACTGGAAAAATGGCGGTCAGTAATGCTACACTGTAGCAACGTTCACCGCTGGACCACAAACCAACATTTCCACAATTGTGAACATGGCCATTTGTCCACAGAGGAGGCACGGAAGAAGAAGTGGTTGATTCCTTCATCACCCACTCACAAAGCCATTGAAAAGATTGTATTTGATAAAACTATAACAAGAGATTTGAGGGGACTCACGGAATTCTGCCACACAGGAGATTTGGAGGTGTTCCACAATATGTGCCTCAAGTACAGGCCAAAACGATTGCATTTTGGCATGGAGGGCATGATAAATCGGACTCTTCTAGCGGTCTTGGCACATAACCATAATGTTGGCCGTCAACAAAGTAGGACGACCGGAACTTTAGGGACGCTTCGCTACAATAAGGCCTTCCCTAAAAGAAGTAAACAATGGGTGATCAAACCAGTGTTTGAGGATATGCAATATGAGTTTATTGAGAGACTTATTGTTGATGTCCTAGATAGGCACATACATGGAGTTGTGAACGAACCTGTGCAGGGGACAACTGCATTGCCACCCAACATTGCCTCTGTTCCATGTCCACCTAAAGCAGAGCTCATTGAGAAATACACATCACGGTTTAAATGATTGTAATTTGATTGTCTGTTCTCTCGAGTCTCCTCATGTTGCAGGCCCATTGAATATGTGTATCTATGTAATGTGTAAATAAAAGTGATTGCTCAGTGTACATGCAATGTGTCTCTCCACCCTTGCCCCTCCCTTCACCGTGCAGTAGTGCGAACCACCCGGGTGTCACCTGTGACTTTGCTCTCGAGTCTCCTCATGTCGCAGGCCCATTGAATATGTGTAGCTATGTATTGTGTAAATAAAAGTGATTGCTCAGTGTACATGCAATGTGTCTATCCAACCTTGTTCATTTGCGCATTAAATTAAACCAAACAGTAATATAAATCATTTTTCAAAAAATATAGAATGTCTCCGAATTTATGGTTCTCTGGGGCTGCAAAGCACGCAGACAAAATGCAAAGATGGAGTGTAAATTTCAAGTCCTGTGAGATGGCCTTACACTGAATGTAGCTAACTAGGAATGTGTGCTCGTTCAAAGTGAAGGTCAGCTGCTTTGATTTTTTGCTCGGGTGCCGGAATGGCCCACAACTCAGTATAAGGTTCTATTGTTATTTGACCTTGACAGGCCGGGACCATCCCGAAAGACTTCTTTTTGGGGGTGTGGTGCAATAACGTAAGAAACGATAATGAATAAAATTTCAGAAACGATAGCCATTTAATGTTCGTTCATTAGAAGAAATAACGTCGGCATAGAAGGAGTGGTATTTCGGGGCTGCCCTACGCACAGACACAATGGAAAATGCAAATATAATGTAAGTAACTCTTTAGATGAGTTTATACCGCAATTTAATTACTATACAGTAGCTTTAAAGACGGGTTAAGTTGTACTTGTTCGTTCTATGTGGCATATTGTTTTGTACCGCGCACTATCTTGAGGAGAACCATCTCCTTTTACGGAAGCACCTCAAAACCTTCCTCTTTGCTTCTGCTTTCTCTCTCCCTCTCCCCTGCTACAACTGGTCCACTGTCTGCGACCACGGTCCTGGGCCCTTCCACTCTCCACCTGCACTGCCTCCCTGTCAACCCCTGCACTGTGGGACTGTCTCAGTATCCTACAGCCCCCCCTTCCCAGCACTTGTTCTGCACTTACCTTGCACTCGCCACCAGCTGGCCCTATGTATTTATTATTTTATGCTACTTACCTTGTACTCCACTTCCCCCCTCCCCTTCCCCTTGCACTTTTACCTTCACCCTACCCCTGCACTTGCGCGATCTGAATGACACCTGGCCTAGTAGGATCGTTGTCTGTCTTCTCCTTGTTCCCCCCCCCTCCCTGCCTCGCCACGCCTTGAAACACTTGTGTATAGGCGCGTTGCAAATGCCATATTATATCATATCAGTGACGAAGTGGTCCACTGGCGCTCAGGCGGCTCTGAAAAAGGCGGAGGAGAGGGGGTGGGTTACTGGAAATGACGTATAATACCCAGTTGCACTGTCCTAGCTATGAAATAATTTCCCGACCTAATATATAAAATGAATAATTTTAATAAAGATCTGATGGTGAGACTCATTTCATTTTTTATGTTTTTAAAACAGGTACATCCTTCATTATTGTCTGTGTCACGAGTACCAGACACCGGCGGATGGCTTTTACAACCGCCAGTTGCTTCTCCGCGTGAACAACGTTACCACCCTGACCATTTTATGGGACGATCGCCAAGTACAAGTATGCCCTTACGTGGTACTAATGGCTAGATGCAACATACATACCGTTGTGGTGGCCTAGTGCCTCGTTGTTGGAACAGCCATGCGATTATCAGTGCGACCGAAGAGCTTATTTTATCATAAACCAACACCCTGTGTACTGCACACGAACATCGCTTGCCTCAAGACGAACTATTTTGGATCGAGAGCAAATAAAAATGCAAATCGCTGAATATTCTCTAAACATTTGATGTCAAATAAATGTACTTTACCAAATTTACAATCTTGCGGTTTGATTTAAAAGTACAGTTTCATATTCCGAATTGTGGCGCGCTGTGTTGTGAGCTGATCTGTGTTGGTTTCCGGGTTCTGTGTGGAGTCGCGTAGAAGACGCCTGGGCGCGTTTGCCTACGCAGCACAGTCACGTCACGGATAGAGGCGGGGAATATGAATGTTTTGATAAAGTCTGTTTCAGGGGCGGGGGATATGATTTAGTGCCGCAAACGCAGGTGAGCCAGGTCGATGGGGGGAAATGATAGGATTATCACAAAATGGCGGCTGATTTCGAGTGCGTTAATGGCCGAAAAGTCGGGTAAGGTCCATAGGAAAGTTTTCTACGATCTACCGATTTATGCTTAAAAACACATGGCCGAACCGTAGGGACAATAAAAAAAAAGTCCCGGAACTATCCTTTAACTATTCTGGAGAAGTTGTCATTTTATTTCTGGAAACAATAGAAATCTCTGCTTTGTTGCACCCCTATTGTTATTATAAGCGAAATTGCTCGCTACACTGGTATTGTTGTTTTTTAATCTCAGGTTCAGCTGGGGTCAAACACACAGAAGCCTCATGCAGAGGCCTTTATATAGCAGACCACCAACTGCGATCAAGGCTATCTCTCAGACAAGTTAAGTCAGTCTTTAAACACATTCAAGTTTTATTACAGGGCCCTCTCCTTCTCTCATCCCTGATTGTCTGTCTGCAATCCAAGAATGGTGCACTGCCAATGATCTCTGCCTGAATGCCAGCAAGACAGAGATTCTCCCCATCGGCACACCTACTCCTCTCTTTCCCTGCACTCTCTGGCCGGCCTCCTCTGGCCCTCTTCCTGCACCCACCTGCGTGGCTAAGAACATCAAGGTTATCTTCGACTCCACTCTCTCCTCTCCACCAGGGACATCATTTAGGAGTTGCCAGAGGTCGCAACTGTGACCTCTGAGGTCTCCCTTGCGGCCTCTAAAAAAAAAAAAGGAAAAACATTTTTTTTTTTTTGTAATGCAAGCTCCTGGGCTGTGGCAAGCACCATGTGATCTTTACTTCTGGAGTGGCTGGCTTTCTTGTTCAGGCCCCTTAAAAAAAAAAAAGAAAAATAAGAACAGTAAGAACAGGAGTGCCACAAGTCTAACACATTCAGCTCTGACCCTAAATAAGAAAGAATAGAAATACCAAATAATGTGTCTTTCTGGAATTCTATACAATAATTGCTAGACTCATTAAAGGTTTTTTTCAGGCACACTTCAGGGGGTCAGTCACTGATTTAGTCTGTTATTAAACGACCCAACTCAGCTTTTCATCCTTCTGAGGTCGATAAATGAGTACCAACACAGGTTGGGTGATATTGGGTGTACATTTTTTCTATATAAAGCGCTTAAGCGCTATATAATAACACATCATTCACAGTAATTTGGTAATATTGGCCTATACACACTGATCTTAACGATACATATGGCGATCCATTCTTGTATGAAATGTATATCACATTATAGTGATATCGTAACCATATTTTTCGTAGTGTAAAATGCTATGTGATGCCACTTCCTGTTTTGTCAGTGGGTGAAAGGTTGTGTTTCATTGCTTCCCGCGATATCACTTCAGGGTGGCGTCAAATGACATCACTTCCTGTGATGTCATCAGGGGGTCAAGGGTGGTGTGATGTCACTTCCGCTACCCCTGGCATTTTGGTAAAATGACGTCCCTGCTCTCCACACATCGCGGACATCTCTCAGAAGTCAAACTACCAACTTCACCTCCTCAGAGGCATTCTTCCTTTCCTCTCCTTCCCCCAGAAGCTCACTGTCTCAAGAGCTCTGGTCCTCTCTAGGTATGACTACTGTAACAGCCTCTTTTTAAATATGTCTGCCACTACTCTTCATCCTCTCCAACTCATCCAAAACAGGACTGCGAGACTTGTCCTTGGCCTCAAGCCCAGGGATTGTATCTCTCAAGCACTGAAATCTCTCCATTGGCTCCCGGTGGCTGCAAGGATCAAATATAAGACCCCTTGCATTGTCCACAAGGCCTTCTGGAGCCTGGGACCAAAATATCTCCAGCTTTCTCTTCTTCCCTACTCGAGCTCTTCGCTCTTCCACCTCCAACTCCTTGACAGCCAATCGCTTTTCCAGGCAAAGAGCTGGAGGCAGACCCCTCTCTTTGGCTGGCACTTCCCTCTGGAACAGCATCCCTGCCTCTCTGAAACTTGAGCAGAACTATCTCTGGTTCTGGAAGCATCTCAATACTTTCCTCTTTGCTTCTGCCTGCTCGCTTCCTCTTCCAAGCTGATCTCCTGTCTGTCACTGCACTGGTTACCTGGCTACCTTGTGAACCCCGGGCCCAGGTCCCTGCCCCCCAGTTGCACACCTGCACTGCCGCCTTGGCAACCCTGAACTTGGGGCTGTATCTGTTACCCTACCTGCACTTCCCAACCTCCTGCTGACTGCACTTAACCCTTGCACTGCATTCGATGGCCGCACTTCCTTTTCTTGTTCTGTTATTGTTTGTTGATCCTATGTCCCACACTTCTCCTCCTCTCCCTGGCACTTCTCCCCCTTTCCTCTTGCTGCACTTGCGCGATCTCAATGTCACTGGGCCTAGTAAGATCAATGTCTTGTTCCCCTTTGTTCCCTTCCCATGCCTCGTCGCGCCTTGAAACAAGTGTGTATGGTCACGACATAAATAAAATATATCATACAGCGGTATATGCCACATCCTTATTGAAATACTCAATAATATGCAATGTACAAATGGTCACTGTTTTCTTCAAAATCTTATTTTGATATATGTTATGTTATGTTATTTTGCATTTATATAGCGCCTTTTGTACCATTGGTATGATCTCAAGGCGCTGGTAGGTTGAACGCCCTCGGGAACCGAAGTGGAAGTCAGTAGAGGTGGATGGCTGGTTGTCGAGGATTGATGCATGGAAGTGAGACTTGTAGGCGATTGCCATTCCTCCTCCTGTAGGTGGGCGCTTCAGCAGGACGAGGGAGTGCTTAGGGAGGAAGGCTTTGTTGACTATAGGGGCGAAGTCGTCATATTCACACTTATTATAAAAAAAACAATGAAGTCAGTTTTAAATGGCATGATTGACAATACTGTTTAGTTATCTTTGACATACGTACTTTCAGCCACATATTGTTTTGTAGAAACTATCTAACCAGCTGTTAATTGAACCATTATCGAGGCATTAAGCCTGTGACCAGAACATCTATGCAGAAACAGCTTGTGATGAAAACAGGTGTGATATACAATTTGGACACATGTATTTAATCACTGTTATTGAATAGTTGTATGGCTACAGCAAAACGTATTCACAGATTTGGAGGCATCCAGGCTGTGCGGGTGTGTAAGTGTGGGTATGTGTGTTATTGTGTGCGTGTTTTAGTGTGTGTATGTTAGTGTCAGTGTTAGCTTATTTGGGTATGTGACTGTTTAGTGTGTGTATGTATGCATGTGTGCTGGTGTGATCATGTCAGTGTGTGATAGGGTCAGTGGGTTTGTCTGTATAAGTATGTATGCTGCCGTGTGTGTGTGTGTGTGTGTGTGTGTGTGTGTGTGTGTGTGTGTGTGTGTGTGTGTGTGTGTGTGTGTGTGTGTGTGTGTGTGTGTGTGTGTGTGTGTGTGTGTGTGTGTGTGTGTGTGTGTGTGTGTGTGTGTGTGTGTGTGTGTGTGTGTGTGTGTGTGTGTGTGTGTGTGTGTGCATTCGTGTGTGAGTGTTGGTGTTAGTGTGCAGGTGTCAGTGTGAGCATGTGCGTTAGTGTGATAGTGTGAGTGTGTTTGTCTGTGCTAGCATGTGTGCTACGTTATGTGTGAATGTTAGTGTGTGCTGGTGTGCATGTGTGATTGTATGTTATTGTGCGTGTCAGTGTTTGTGTACGCTGGTGTGCCAGTGTGTGTTTTAGTGCATTAGTGTGAGTGTATTTGTCTGTGTAGGTATGTCTGCTACAGTGGGTGTGTCTATTGTGATAGTGTGTGTGTGCGTGCACGTGCACGTTGGGGGGGGGGGGGGTGGGGTGGTTCTGGCCTATCTGTTCATGCTTGTGTTTTTCCTCCTCTGTGTGCCCTATTCGCCATCGCTGCTGGTCCTCAGACCTGGCTCTCCCTTCTTATAGTTACATCCACTGCCCTTCCGATGCACTCTCCCCTCCGTCGTCTCTGGCTGAGCAAATTCCCATCAAAGTAACTTGCACTGAGGTTGCCAAAAGACTGCTCTAGTCATACAAACATCACCCACAGAATCACCCACGGGCACAGCCCGCCTTAATGGCATACATGGCAAGGCAATTTCCACCGCGGTCAGTTTCAGCATCTGCAAATGAAATGTACGGATGAAACGTCACCTTAAATCGTCACCTAGAATCTGGAATTCCCAGGATGTATAGTTTAGCAGGAGTGGCCATCTTTGGTCTCGCCCTTGAAGAGGGTCCAGTCAAGATCCCAGGGCTTTGTGAGGCTGATGCTTCCTTGGTCATTAGGAAACATCAATGCCCTTCTCACGTGTATGTCCTCTGTGCATGCATTATCTTGCTCTTTCCTGATTTGTTCCTGCCTATGCAGTGCTGCCTCCCTGTGTCTTGCAACATGAATGGGAATGCCGGAGGATTGCGCCTGGCTTCGCCTATCACTCCAGTCCATTCCATCCCTAGGTTGCCTGTGCCGCCATGCAGTTTAGACCACACACGTGACTTGTGCTTCTGCTTCTTTTCAGATCCATGAAGTGGATTAGTGTCAAAGCAGCCCCAGCTCACTGTGGCTTCATGATTGTGACAAGTATCGAAATACATCTTCCATCTCTGTGCGCCTATTTTCTTTACCATTTTGAATGTTTTCTTTTTTTTGGCTGGGCATCCAGCAAAATGGTGCCCTCATTGCTGATCTGTCCTAAAACTGCAATGCCAACCCTACCAGCCTTATAAGTGAGCTCTCGCCCTTATTTACTCCTTACACTAAAAGCTTGCCTACTAATTAAGGGGAATCACCTTGCAGCAGGGTGATCTACAACTCCCACCATCCCTCCCTACTGACTGTGCTGCCGTGGGCTGATAGGGGGTGTAACATCTGTGGGGCAACAAATTGGCATGTAGGTAAAATCAGCAGCTACCTGTCAGAATCCAAAGGTGGAAAGTCCTGAATTTCCCTGACTCCCTCCTCCTCCTCACCGATCGTCTGAATCCACAGGACTCAAGGATCTTCTTGTTCTGTAATCTTTCTCCTTTTTGATATGAGGCTTAAATCTCCCTCGAGTGGAAGCCACAGTGAAGGTTTAGCAAAGAGCCCCCACAATGGCCCCCTCCCGAGAGGGACAAGAATGGGGAAAAATCCAGGAGTGGCTGAAAAAATCCCAAGGATGCGTCTTTGTAGCAGACTTCGGGTTGGCAAGTGGGCTCTGTAGGATTCGTGACGCCGATCTACTGAGATTCTGACTGCATTCAGAAAGTAAGTAAAAAGGAAGCTTCAGCGTCCAATAACAGAGTGCAAGAGGAAATGAAAACTGGAGCATGAGAGAAAGCCAGAAATGAACACAGAAAGGGGCACAAAGGAATGGAAGTGCAGGGTGACCGAATCCTTCAGAGAAGGAAGCAGAGCGAGACTCTGCTCGAAGAGAGGAATCGAGCGTGGGGGAAAAAAAAAAACTGAACCGTAAAATATGAGAGGAAGAGGAAAGGGTAAGGAGCCAGAGAGAAATGGGCCTGAGGGCTGAAAAGAAAGTATAAACAGAGATAGAGCGTATAGCAACACATGACTAGAGCAGAAAGCAAATCTGATTTAGGGGGTGCAACGCAAAATGGGTAAGGAGGGTGTGGCTTGAAAGCCCTACGTCCGTGATCGTGGAAGACTAGACTGCTGAAGAGAAAGTATGTGACGGATGCCTAGCGTCCTCCAAAGCGATAGCAGGGCCAAATGCGCCAAGTCTTGGAATGGCGCATGACAGTATGCCCCCCACCATGCCACACACCCCCGGGCTTACCGGGATGGGCACGGTGGAATCGCCGAAGGAGAACGGGAGCCCGAATATGGGGGAGAGGTTCCCAGGAGTCTTCAGAGCTGGAAAAAACCCTTCCAATGAAAAGGTATTCCAAATGACCTCTTCTGTAGCGAGAATCCCTAAATTGAGAGACCTCATATTCACCGTCCATATTCAAAGGGACCGGCACTTAAACAGATCTGGAGGGATGCAACCAATCAGCACTCTTCAACAAAGATGATTGGAAAACAGGATGAACGCGTTGCAAACTATGAGGTAGTTTGAGACGAAAAGCAACAGGGTTTATACTCGCTGTAATAGGATACGGGCCAATATAACGTGGGGATAGTTTGGATGGATGCAGCCATCGTGGTAAGTATTTTGTGGAAAGCCACACTTTGGAGCCCACTTTCCAGTCCGGAACATCTTGGCAACGCTTATCTGCATGAGCCTTGTATGTGAGAAGACTGTCTGATAGGCTGAGTTTAGCAGCCTTATGTGCCTCTTGTATTCTGGATAGACCAACTTCTACAGCGGGCAAAGCGGACTGTATTTGAGACAATGGAAGTATAGAACAGGGGTGAAACCCGTAGGTGCAATAGAAAGGTGTAACTTCAGTGGCCGTATATCTTGCATTATTATATGAGAACTCCGCTGTTGGCAACAAAGATACCCAGTTGTCTTGCTCAAGGTTGGTGTAGCTACGTAGATATTGTTCTAGGGTACTGTTTAATCGCTCTATCTGTCCATTCGTCTGCGGATTGTATCTGGAGGACAAGGCTCGTTCAATCCCCAAATTTTAACATAGGGATTTCCAAAATTTAGAGACATAGTGACTCCCTCGATCTGAGGTTATCTTGTCTGGAAGACCATGGAGCCTGAAAATTTCTTTGACAAACGTCTTTGTCATCTCTTCCGCTCTAGGTAACCGAGGAAGGGGAGTAAAGTGTGCCATCTTAGATAGAGTATCCACAGTAAACATAATGCAGGAACATCCTTGTGAAATAGGTAATTCTACTATAAAATCAGTGGAGATGTGACTCCAAGGAAGATCAGGAATCGAACTCTGTTCCAACAAACCCACAGGTTTAGAGGTGCTGTATTTACTTCAGTTGCATATACAGCAGGATCTCACATGGCGTTGTATTTCAGTAGATAGACCAGGCCAGTAGAACACCCTTTATACTAAAGTACTCTTTTGACCTCTATGCCCGGCCATCTTGTGGTCGTGACACCAGGACAAGACCTTTTTGCAGAGAACTGTAGAGGGTATAAACAAACGGCTTTTGTGAAACAATAATCCATCCACCTTATTTAATTCTTTTTCATAAGATTGGACACTGTGGTTGGCTACAGCTCCTTTAACTTGTTGCAAGAATGATGTAACGTTGCCAATTATCTTGTTTCTGGGAAACAACCTCTCGGGATGCATGTAACACGGACACGTTTTTCCCACTTTTCTGGAGAGGGCATCTGCTATTGTGTTTTGGCTTCCCGGAATGTAAGTAATGATAAAGTCGTACTGGGCAAAAAAATGTGCCCAGCGGGCTTGCCGTGAATTAATGCACTCCATGTTTTGCAGGACTTGTAGATTTTTGTGGTCCGTCCGTATTGTAAACGGATGAGTACCCCCTTGTAACAAATGTCTCCATTCACTGCAGGCCATTTTCATAGCCAAGAGTTCTCTTTCTATGACGGAATAGTTTTGTTGGCTGTCAGTGAGTGTCTTTGACAGATACACAATGGGATGCTCTTTGGCATTGTGTTCTTGTAGGAGGACTGCGCCTATAACTGCCGCAAAGGCATCTGTTTCCAGAATGAAAGGTTTGTTTTGGTCTGGTTGACACAAGATGGGAGCGCTGAAGAAAAGGCGTTTCAGTAACTGAAAACTATCATCTGCCTTAGGACTCAATTGAAAAGTTCCAGAGGACTTTTTTAGCAGATTAGTGATAGGTAGAACTGTTTCAGAAAACCCAGCGATAAAACGCCTGTAAAAATTCACTAGGCCCAAAAATCTGTGCACCTCTTTGACTGAGGTTGGTGCCGGCCAACGTATAATAGCTTTGGTCTTCTTCGGGTCCATCTGTACGCCTTGCTGAGACAAAATAAACCCCAAATAGGGAACTGAAGAGGCACAAAAAACACATTTCTCCTTTTTGGCTAGGAGCCGATTTTGTTTGAGATGTTCCAATACTTCCGAAAGATGTACAAAATGTTCTTGCCAAGTGCGAGACAACACTAAAATATCGTCACGATACACCACTACTGTAATGAACAGAAGATCAGAAAAAATGTGGTCCATGAATCGTTGAAATGCGGCTGGTGCATTGACCAGCCCAAAAAGCATCACATGGTATTCGTATAGACCGAAAGGTGTCCGGAATGCCGTCTTCCACTCGTCCCCGGATCGTATTCTGAGCAAATGATATGCACTGCGTAAGTCAAGCTTGGTAAAGATAGAGGCACCTTGTACGGCTTCCAAAATATCTGGAATGAGGGGCATGGATAACAATCCCTTACTGTGACCTTGTTCAAACACTGAAAGTCAATACATGGCCGAAGGTCTGTAGAGTCTCGTTTGGGTATGAAAAATAACGGGGCTCCTGCTGGTGATTTAGAAGGTCTTATCAATCCATTATGTAGATTTACATCCAGATACTTTCTGAGTACCTCTTTCTCTTTGTGTGATAATGTAAACATTCTCCCAAAAGGCACCAGTGCATCCAGTACCAGATCTATGTTGCAATCTTCAGGTCTATGAGGTGGTAATGCCAATGGGATCGATTCAGCAAATACTTCTTCATACCTTTCCAAGAGTCCTGAAATGGAATGGATTCCTACTGCCATATTTAAGATGCTAGGCAATGTCTTTGCTTCTTGGTAATGTACGGTCTGTAGGCAATGCTTTAGGCGTCAAGTAGAATCAAAACCAAGTTTATTGGATGACCAATCGGTTTGTGGGTTATGTTGGCGCAACCATGTGATACCCAATATGAATGGAAAATGGGTTGCGTGAATGATGTAAAATCTGATCTGTTCTATATGCTGTTGGATGGTGGCTTGGAGTACTTCTGTGGTCTGAGTTATGGGTCCTGAACTCAAGGGATTACCATCAACACCCTCTACCTTTTGATCCTCCTTGCGATCCACGCCGAGTAGACCCATTTTATCCACGCATAAGGTGTCGACAAAATTTCCTGCGGCACCGCAATCCAATAAGGCTAGTGCTTCAACAGAACGACCGCCCAGCATCACATTCACTGTTAGCACCATTAGACGTGAGTCTTCTGAGTTGTCAGTAGAACCAATAGACATTGACACATAGGGACTGGAACCATCCCCTCGGTTTCCCGTCCCATCTAGGACCAAGGGTTTTCATTTTCCGACTGTCGAACAGGTATTTCGGGGCAGTTCCGAATTCTATGTTGGTCTGAACCACAATAGGCACAGAGACCAAGTTCTCTCCTTCTCTTGCGTTCTTGCGGAGTAAGTGAACGGTGTGCAGTTCCAATTTGCATAGGTTCGTCTGTCCGTTTGGAGACAGGTACTGGAGGAGGAGGAGGTGATGGTTTCCTAGGGAAAGCAGGAGGAAATCAATGCTTTTCTTGTCTTCTCTCTTGAATCTGGAATTCTATTTGAAGGCAGCCGACATCAATTCTGCAAGAGAAGCTGGACTTGGGGTACGAGCCAGTTCGTCCTTCAGGTCTTCTCAGAGACCATGTCTGAATAACACAAACTGAGTCTTTTCAGCCCATCCCGTCTCAGTGGCCAATGTCTTGAAGGAAGAAATATAAGACAGGACGTCAGACTGACCCTGACACACGTCTAGCAGATCTTCACAAGCCGCTTGGGCGATCTCTGGTCTTTCAAATGTGCGCTTCAGGAGATCTACGAAAGCCCCAAAATCTTGGAGTACCAGATCTTCTCCAGTGACTAAGGGAGTAGCCCATGCTAAAGCATTACCTGACATATTAGAAATCAGAAAACCCACTTTGGTGTGATCCATGGCATCTGTGCGTCTTCTGAAATTGAAATACACTCTGCAGGCGTCTAGAAACTCTTTAAGTCTCTTTGGGGTTCCTTCAAACTTCCCAGAAGAGAGTGCCATGGGAGGCAGGTCTATGGACGGAGGTTCTCTAGCGGTCACCATTTGTTTTAAGGGGTTATTTTCGGCTTTAATATTCTCCATCTCCACAGAGAGGTTTTGTACCGCAGCAACTAGCTCTTGCAACTTTTCAGCTGTAGCCATTTCCAGAACTGGTGGGGTGTGGCGTTGCACACTGTCAGAATCTGAACGTGGAAAGTCCTGAATTTCCCCGTCCCCCTCCTCCTCCTCACCTGATATGCGATCGTCTGGATCCACAGGACTCCAGGATCCTCTTGTTCTGTAATCTTTCTCCTTTTTTGATACAAGGCTTACATCTCCCTCGAGTGGAACCCACAGTGAAGGCTTAACAAAGAGCCCCCACAATGACCCTCTCCCGAGAGGGACAAGAATGGGGAAAAATCCAGGAGTGGCTGAAAACCCCAAGGATGCGTCTTTGTAGCAGACTTCCGGTTGGCAAGTGGACTCCGTAGGATTCGTGATGCCGATCTATTAAGATTCCGACTGCATTCAGAAAGTAAGTAAACAGGAAGCTTCAGCGTCCAATAACAGAGTGCAAGAGGAAAGAGGTAAGGATGAAAACTGGAGCGTGACAGAAATCCAGAAATTAACACAGAAAGGGGCACGAAGGAATGGAAGTGCAGGGCGACTGAATCCGTTCAGAGAAGGAAGCAGAGCGAGACTCTGCTCGAAGAGAGGAATCGAGCGTGGGGAAAAAAAAAAGACTGAACCGAAAAATATGACAGTAAGAGGAAAGGGTAAGGAGCCAGAGAGAAATGGGCCCAGGGGCTGAAAAGCAAGTATAAACAGAGACAGAGTGTATAGCAACACATGACTAGCGCAGAATGCAAATCTGACTTAGGGGGTGCAACACAACGCGGACAAGGAGGGTGTGGCTTAAACGCCCTACATCCGCGAGCGTGGAAAACTAGACTGCTGAAGAGAAAGTACGTGACGGACGCCTAGCGTCCTCCAAAGCGATAGCGGGGCCAAATGCGCCAAGTCCTGGAACGGCGCATGACACTACCATGAAACTGTGGCATCTGTTTTCCATGTTTAATTCAATGGCTATGAAAATATATCCCACTTAAGACTATTGTACCCGTTCATAGCAGCCATTTTTGTGTATAATCATACACTTCATTTATTTTGACTTGTACACTTGATCCGCTCACTCTAAATTGTGCATTGGAGCATGCAAAACCAGAATCGTCAGTCGCCGATACGATATGATATGGCATTTATAACGCGCCTATACACAAGTGTTTCAAGGCGCGATGAGGCAAGGGAGGGGGAACACAGGGAAGACAGACAACGCTCCTACTAGGCCGGGTGACATTCACATCGCGCAAGTGAAGGGCATGGGGAAAAGTGCAAGGGGGAGGGGAGAGTGCAGTACATGGCATAATAGACGGTTGTAGGTCAAAGGATCGCAAACAAAAGGCTCAAATGCCTTTTTTTCGACTCCAAAAGAACAGAAAAAAAGGGCCGAATTCTTTTTGGTTTTTTTTTTAGAAAAAACTTTTTATGCATACTACACTTAAAAATATATAAATAAATAAATAAATAACCATTCAACCCTTTTTTCGGTCCTTTTGTAGTCGAACTAAAGGGCATTTGATCCTTTATTTTCGATCCTTTGGCTGGATACCATAATAGACTAATAACAAAAGTAAGTACGGCCAGCTGGTGGCAAGTGCAAGGGTAAATGCAGACATCCGGTGTCAAGTGCTGGTAGAGGGACCATAGGGATACAAAGACAGTCCTGAGTGCGGGGGTTGCCAGGATGTAAAGCACAGCTGCCTTATCAAAACCATGTTGCATCCATGTTGGCAACTTCTCACACACTTAAATAAAAAAAAATTAAAATGCAATGATATGGCTTCCTAGTAAAAAACAAATCATGAATGCATGAATGCACGAATGCACTAACACCATCGCAATAGAAGAAAGCAATAGGTTTATCATTATCCAGAAACCCCCAAAATACCAAAATACCACAAGTATAATGTGACGAATCCCGAGATGTTGGCACTTCTCCCAGAGGGGGAACCCCTTCCCATGAGGCCAGGGTGGTGAGCCCACCTTGCGAAAATCCCCCTGCGGGTCGGGGGTACTCAGCGGGAGGGTAGAGACCTCCCCTCTGGGGACAAGGGAGAACATCTCAGTAGAATGCAGTATACACACCCTCCACCCATACCCTACACGCTCCCTCAGTCCATAGACCCAACTGCTAACACAAACTTTCATGAACAGGATAGACATATGTACTTATGTAACATCTGTGAAGTTGAAGGTACTGGAACGAAGAAGATGGTTAAGAGCCCTAGGGATTTGCCTGACCCAGGTGCTGAGACACGGTGGCCCCTAGGAGGAGTAAGGATTGACTTGACAGCTCCCACTGCCGGTATGGACGTTACGCCAGGGTGGAGCTTACCAAATATAAAGGAAACTGAAGAAGGATTTGCTGTCTATTCCTTCAGCCCGCGACGAACCCGGGAGTTTCAAATCGTGTGCAAGAAAAAAGAAACAGACAGAGCAGCAACAGAGGCAAGCAGCAGTTGAGGTCCCGAGGAGGTCACACAGGAAGTAACCTCCCTGCCCGCCTTGATGAACCTTCAGGTGGCACACCGTAAGAAGCAGCAGGCAGAGAGGCAGACCTGAGCAGCCGACGAGATGAGGGGAAACTAACGCTGGTGCTGCCTTTGAAGACACCCAATCCCAGGAAGGACTGGAGAACTACTTGGCCCCATTAACAGGTACAGGGATGAGTGGGGGGCCCGGTAGGAACACGGGGCAGGCGGGAAGAAGGCTCTGCATCACAGGAATGCTTCCTCGGCCCAGTGGAGTCACAAAAACCAATGACCACCAGAGAAAGGAACCTACATCGAGAAGTGCAGCCTTTCCCTCGCATTAGTACTTGGCGGGAGAGTGAGCAAAGGGAGATGAGCATAAGAAGGAGAGAAGAAGGGGTCGGGTCCAACACTGAGAAGTGAGGCATCTCCCTCGCAACAGTACTTGGCAGAATACTGAGCCAACAGTGCTGAGCCAGAGAGTGAGAGAAACAGGGGTCTGGGAAACAAATCAAGGAAGTCTTCTTCATGGTCCCACTTGGCAAGAGAGTGAACCAAGTGGGCCAAACCGAACAGAAAGAGAAGCCAGGGTTGGGGACCCGAAATCCACATACAGCACGAGTCATCGTCCTTGTCGCAGTACTTGGTAAAGAGAGGTACCAAGTGATCCCCATCAAAGAAGAGAAGTTAAGAACTGTGTAATTCTGAGACGAGAGATGGGGGGAAGGGAGTCATTCCCCCTGGTGATTCGGAATTGCGATAACAAGTGAAAAGATACCAGGAGAAGGGAGTCATTCCCCTGATAACCAAAACCAGAGGAAGGGAGTCATTCTCCCTAGTGATTTGGAATTGTGATAACAAGTGAAAAGATACCAGGAGAAAGGAGTCATTTTCCTGGTAAACAAAACCAGAAGAAGGGAGTAAGTCTCCTGATAATTTGGAAAGGAAATTGTTTCTTACCTGTAACTCCATTTCTCCAGCATTGGTATCTTTCATGGATTCACATGCTTAGAATATTCCCCGTCAACAGACTGGGAACCCTCGGTAAGCTTACAAAGCCTTTTTCCGTAGGAAAACGTTCAACACTTTTGTGTCCTATCTACGTCGTTTTTGGGCCGCGCACGCACGCCCCACTAGGACGTAGTGGTATAAATGCCCCAGCCCCGCGGCTCCCTTCAGATTTTGACCCCTCCAAAGTGGAACGGGGTGAATCAAAAACTATCAGAAGATTGCATTTTGGGGAGGCCGGAGGGCGCATGTGAATCCATGAAAGATACCAATGCTGGAGAAATGGAGTTACAGGTAAGAAACTATTCCCTTCTCCAGCATTGGATCTTTCATGGATTCACATGCTTAGAATAGAATGCACAGCAGTGAACTTGAAACAATGGAGGAGGTGTAAATGCAATCCAGCACTCACCCCATCCTGCAAAAGGCGAATCATGATCACATAAGATTCGAGATTAACAACATGCCACAGTACTGACCCGAGCAATATTTATATAAGCCAAAAAAGGATACATAAAACACACGCGTTTACCTCCATGCGTATATTAGTACATATCTCTCTCTTTCTCTCTCTCTCTCTATATATATATATATATATATATATATATATATATATATATATATATATATATATATATGCATATACAATACATATCCAAACCAGCATAGACCCTTCTCGAAGAGAAAGGGCTTATCTTATTGAAAGAGATGCCGCAAGACTGCTTGTCCCATTTGTATCTCGTCCGCATGCTGTCGTTCGAGGCAGTAGTGGTGGGTGAATGTATGGGGCACTGACCATGCTGCCGCCCTGCAAATGTCTGTCAGTGGAACCCCCGCCCACAACGCCGTCGAGTGAGCTCTCGGACGTCCTTGTAGCAGTTTTCCCGCTTTTGAGTGACAGAAGGCAATCGTCGACGAGACCCATTGGGCCAGTCCTTGTTTTGAAATTGCCTTCCCCTTTGCCGAAGGCCCATATGCAACAAAGAGTTGCTGTGTAGATCGAAGTTGTTGAGTTCGATGAAGGTAAAATTTTAGAGCTCTCTTGACATCCAGGGTATGCAAGACCTTTTCCGCAGCTGATGAGGGAGTCGCGAAGAAGGTGGGCAGGACAATGGATGAATTTTTATGATAAGTCGTAGGAACTTTCGGGATGAAATGAGGACTCGTTGACAAGATCACTTTGTCTTTGAAAAATCTGAGATATGGAGGGTCTATGACCAATGCCTGCAACTCTGAGATCCGTCTCGTCGATGTTATGGCTATTAGAAAAGCCACTTTCCATGATAAAAACTTCATCGACGACGTGGCCATTGGCTCAAAGGGTGGTTTCATTAACCCTGCAGGTACCAAGTTAAGGCTCCACGTCGGTGGAAAACGCTTGACCGGGGGAAATGTCCGGAACAAACCTCTCATGAAGTGTTTCACTTACCTGTCAATAAACAAGGGCGTTGATTTCCTCCCTCTTGTGAACCTAGAGATGGCCGCCAGGTGAACCTTTAGAGATGAAAAAGACAAACCACTCTTCGCCAAATGTAGTAAATACGGGAGAAGCTGTTCCGGAGTAACCCTCAGAGGTTCCACTCCTGCCTGTCCTTGACACCACGTACAGAATCTCCTCCACTTACACCTGTAGGACTTGTTGGTGGACGGGGCCCGCGCAGCCTGTAATATCTCCCGACAGTCCGAGGGAATGTTCAAGGCACCAAATTCTGAAAAGTCAGGAGCCAAGCTGTGAGGTTGAGGCTGCTCGGGTTGTGATGCCACACCGTTCCTTCGTCCCCGGACAAGAGGTTGGGCACCTTCGGAACATTATCGGGTGATCAGATGAAGCAGGTCGGAAAACCATGGTTGCCTCGGCCAACACAGCGCTATCAGGATGACTCGGCACCTGTACCTGCGTATCCACTGCAGAGTTCTCCGTATCAGAGGGAACGGAGGGAAGGCGTAGAGGAACTTGCCCGTACACAGGAAGGAAAACGCTTCTCTCACCGAATCTTCCTGTGGCCACCTGCTGGCGTACATCTCGCACTTCTTGTTCGCCTTCGTGGCAAAGAGATCCAGCGGAGGTCGCCCCCATTTCTCGAAGACCTTCGACAATTGATTGGTGTTTATTTCCCACTTGTGAATCTGGTCCATATTTCTGCTGAGCGAGTCCTCCTGCTCGTTCCTCACTCCTGGCAGGTGATGAGCTACGATGGATATATCGTGTTTTAGAGCCCAGTGCCACACCTTCTGAGCCTCGATGGAGAGGGTTCTGGATTGCGTACCGCCTTGCTTCCTTAAGTAAAACATTGCCGTGGTGTTGTCCGTCAAAACTCTCACTGTGGATCCCCTGATGTGAGGCAGGAACGCCCTCAGGGCCCAGCGGACCGCTCTCAATTCCAGAACGTTGATGTGCATGAGAGATTACTTCTGAGACCAACGGCCTTGTGTCTGCAGAGTGCCCATGTGTGCTCCCCAGCCAGTTAGGGATGCGTCCGTCACCACAGTGAACCGGAACTCCGGCTCCTGTAGGGGTACTCCTTTGGAAATATTCTGAACTCTCTTCCACCACCGAAGAGTTGATAGGAGCTTGTCGTCGTCGAAGGTCAGCAAGTCTGACCAGAGGCCCTGAGCCTGCGTCCAACGATCTGCCAAAAACTGTTGCACTGGCCTCATGAAAAGGTGGCAGTTGGGCACCAGAGGAATGCAGGACGCCATAGCTCCCAGGATTGATGTATATTTTCTCACCGACAGCCTGGAATTGATTTTCAACTGACCTGCCAATCGACTGAGCCTGGTGATCCTGTCGAGGGATGGTCTGACTAACCCAAACTGGGTCTCGAACTGTGCACCCAGAAACACCAAGCATTTGGACGGCGTTAACGAGGATTTTTCGAAGTTTATCGCAAACCCCAATCATTGCAAGAGGCTCATGGTGTCCTGTAGACTCTTGTGCGTCGACGCCGGGGAGGACCCCCTCACCAACCAGTCGTCGAGATATGGGTATAAATGGTAGCCTTGCCTTCTCAGCCAGGCTGCCACCGGTGCCAGGCATTTCGTGAACATTCTGGGGGAAGATTTCAGTCCAAAAGGAAGAACTGTGAACTGGTAGTGAGTCCGCCCTACCACAAACCTTAGGTACTTCTTGTGTCGCCGACACATCGGTATTTGGAAGTACACGTCCTGCAGGTCCAGAAACGCCAGAAACTCCCCTTCTTGAACTGATCTGATCACCTCCTGGAGCGTGAGCATCTTGAACTTTATGTTTTTCAACGACTTGTTTAGTTCGCGCAGATCTAGGATGGGACGCCACTTTCCATTTGGCTTTTTCATCACAAAGTATCGAGAATAAACCCCTTGACCCCTTTGTGATGACGGGTCCAGTTCTATAGCCCCTTTTTGTAGCATAAGTGCTACTTCCTGCAGCAACATGCTCAGATGGGAATGAGCTACACACGCCGGTGGAATATGCGGAGGGTTGCTCTTGAATTGCAGGGAATGTCCGTATTTTACAGTGTCCAACACCCATTGATCTGTTGTTATTAGCTCCCATTCGTTGATGTAACATGATACTCTGCCCCCCAGAACGTTCCGATGCCCGTCACTGCTGGTCCTTGCTCTGTTTATCCCTCGTCGACGAGTAACCTGCTCTCTTCTTGGGGACTTGGTAGTCCCGGCGACGTTTAGCCGCTTGCGAAGCTTGCCTGTATCCCTGAGAGGAATATGCTGGCCTACCGAAGGGTCGGTCCCTCGATGAAAATCTAGAATTCCCCGATGCTCCTCTAAAGGGACGAAAAAACCGGAAACCCCGACCACTCTGGAGGGCCGCCAAGGAACGCGCCGTGTCTGAGTCCTCCTTCATGCCCTTCAGGGCTTCGTCGACCTTCTCGCCGAAGAGGAGGTCTCCTTCAAAAGGCATATCCAGTACCTTATACTGCACCTCCGGTCGGAAGTTGGTGCATTTCAGCCATGCCTGTCGTCTGAGAACTACGCCGTTGTTCACCTGCTTAAACCCCGACTCTGCAAGGTCTACTCCGATGTTAATGGCATGATTTGAAGCCTCCTCACCTTCCCTGAACAGCAACATAGCTGCTTTCCGATGTTCATCTGGAAGGTGTTCGAGTATAGGCGCCAACCGATGCCACATCTCCCTGTCGTATCTAGCAACTATGGCGAGAGAATTGGCCGTCTTCACTATGGTAGCACCTACCGACAGGACTTTTTTGCCGAACACATCCCGGCGTCTAGCATCACTTTCCGGGGGGTCGTACACTTGTGTTGAGCCCTTGCCTTTCTCGCCGCCGCCGCCGATACCACAGAGTCAGGTGTTGGTTGTGAGGAAAGGCACTTGGGAGTAGAGTCCGGGGCTTTGAATTTGTTCTCTAGCCGACCCTTCATCGCTGGCTGTGAGAACGCATGGTTTGAAGACCTTCCTTCCACACATGATCCAGGATGGGCACTGAAAACACTGACCTTCTCCTTTGACCCATGTGGTCGAAAAGAAAACAGTCCTTCTTTTCTTCTTCTTGGGCCAGCCCAAATTCCGTGCAAGCCCTGGCCATCATGTTGTGAAAAGACCCGATATCGTCTGGGGGAGACGGCTGAGTCCGGCTCCTCGGGTTTCCAATTCTGCATCGGACTCCCAGGTCGGATCCCTGGAGGGGGAAAGGGAGACCACCGACGACGCTCTGCTGCCTGATTCCGAATCCAACAGTTCCCCTTCCTCGCGGCGTGGGGCCGAGAGACTTGCTTCCGGAGGCCCTGCCGCGGGGGTTGAAGGTGGAGGGCGGCGAGACGGGCCAGGTCGTCGACGACCAACCTGGCCGGAGTTGTTCGAGGCAGTCTGTCATCCAGTGTCCTCAGCAGAGTTTGCAGCATGGACAAGACCTCCAATGACAAAACCGATTGCGGATTGAGCAGAGGGGCAGAACCCGGAATGCTCCCGGAGAAAGGTGTGGTAACTTGTAACCCCAGGTCTGCAGGGGCAGCTATCCTTTCGCCCTCGTCTCCCGAGGACACCAACAAGGCCTCCTGCTGTAGAAGTGTGTCTGGCAAAATTGGGCCGTAGACCTCTGGACACCAGGCCTCTTGCGGGATATCCGTCGACGAAGCAATAGTTGGCCCCGACGTCGACGTCGTCGTCGCCTGAAATCCAGGAACGGTTGATGTCAACTGCGTCAGCGGCAGAGAAGTAGTTGACGATTGCCCAACCGTCAACGACGGGGAGGTCGCGCAGGCTTATGCGTTGCTCCCATCTTTTCTGAACTCGACCTGCGTTTCTCTGTCTCTCGACTCAAGGTCGATCTATGGCGATCGCCCGAGGAGGATTTAGATTTGTCTTTATCTTTCCTTGCTGAAGATGAGGACGAAGAGGCCTTCTTCGAAGAAGAGTCCCTTGAATGGCCTACCGACGATTCCTTGTCCACCGGTCTCGATTTCTTTACCGGGGGTTCCGATGACGATGAGCGGTGTGGGGCCCCTGAAGATTTTGACACCGAGGCCGCGCTGCTTGTGGAGCCCACTTCCGAAGGCGGGTATGCCCCCGCTCCGTCGTTCAACCATGCGACAAGTCTGCTGCTCCGAACCTTAAGAGTCTTCTGGGAGAAGCCCTTACATATGTCGCACTTGTCAGCTGAATGATGATGGTGCAGACAATAAATACAGACCATATGTCCGTCCCCCTCGTAGACCTTCTTTAGTCCGCACGTAGCATACGGGCGGAACAGTGCTTTTCCCGACATTAGGAGAAAAAACCGCAACAGCACAACCTAACCAAGTAGAAAATACACGAGGTGTTCCCACTTTGGAGAGGGTTGAAATCTGAAGGGAGCCGCGGGGGGGGGGGCATTTATACCACTATGTCCTAGTGGGGCGTGCGTGCGCGGCCCAAAAACGACATAGATAGGACACAAAAGTGTTGAACTTTTTCATACGGGAAAAGGCTTTATAAGCTAACCTAAACCAGAGGAAGGGAGTCAGTCCCCCTGGTTGTGTTGAACTTTGTCTTTTGTGTCGTGTCATGGGGAAAGGAGCCATTTATCTCCCAAGGAGGACTGTTTTGAACTTCTGTGTGTGTGTTTTGACCAGGGAAAGGGAGACATCCCCCTAGAATTGTGCAAACTCTGAGAGCAGAATGCCTGGAAAAGGGAGGAATTCTCCAGGAACCCAATAGCGAAGAAACAACTATGGGCAATAAGGAATGTTGATGTTTGAAGTGGAACTTTCCCTTGTGAACTTGAACTTTTCTAAAACTAGAGGAACCAGAAGATCTTATAGAAGAGACCAAACCCAACTCCAACAAACTTGAACTCTCACTATTGGAAAGAATGATGTCACTAGAAAACTGTATAGCCAAAGCACTAGGCACCCTCACCCCATTGAGAACATTACACTCTCTGATTAAAAGACTTTAGAAAGATGGTTCACACCCTAGCCTAGTACACTGGGAAAAAAGCTAATTGAAAAAACATGAATAAAACACATCCCACAAGACAAGGTTTCCCACCAAAGATCCACCACTACAAAGCAGAAATACTGAAATCAAAGAAATATAACTATTACAAACTAATCAATAATGCACCGAACACAGAGAGAGAACTTTACCTAATAATTAATGACTTTAGAAGCCCTGCTTCCTGCAGAAATGCAACTTTACCTATACAGAAACTATGTGAGGATTTCAGCCAACCAACCATTTCAGAAGCAAAGTCCTAAATATATACGAAAACCCATCAACGATGCAATAAGGGACATAATTAGAAGCAACATTCAAACCCCCATCAATAACATTCAGCCACCAAGCCCACCAATGAACTGCTTTAAACCAAAACCTAAATCAGACTTTAAAGAAATGGTGAACATTAGCAACAAAGCCAGCCCTCTGATTGTCCCCTGCCCACCACGAACATCTACAAAAGATCCAAACAATAAAACACCAGCATGCTACTTTTTGAGATGAGTGAACTTCTCGATCTCAAAACAGGAATTGTACCCACAGCTTTGAAGACTGCCAATGCCAAACCACTTCTAAAAAACACTGCTTGAAACTCAGAAGACTCCTCCAAATGGTGTCCTATCTTAAAAATACTCTACCCAGGAAAGGTTCTAGAGAGCTACATACGAAGCCAAGTCTGTGTGCAGATAGAGTCTAATAACTGACTTGATCATTCACAAGTTGGTTTCAGACCCATGAGAGGCATCGAGTTGGCAGTAGCTTCCATTTGGGATGACCTCAAATTCACAGCAGATGCCAACATCACCTCGGCATTCGTATCCTCAGCGGCCTTCAACACTATTAAAACACAGTACACTAATTAGAAGGCTAAAAGAAACAAGATTCCATAACACAACTCTGGTATCGACTGTTTCTCGAGTTTGGTTGGATACTTTTGCTCGAACCGACCAATTACATGTACATGCCTACATGTATATGTATGTGTGTGTGGGGGAGTAAGAGGGTGGGGGGTTGTCTAGGAGGAGGGCATGGGGGGTCCCTCCGAGCAAAAGAAAATGGCCGAATTCCATTGACCAAACTGCAGACTTTCAAAAGGAAGTCTTTCAAAACACATAGAACACACAACTCTGCAATGGATGAGATCATTCCTAAGAGATAGAACAGAAATCACCTGGCTCCCCCGGGACGCAATGCCTGTAGAATCCCCCACAGGGATCTTGTCCCTGGACCATGGAATTCTGTGCGTCCAAAACAGGGATTTGCGCGCCATTCTGCCCGCAAATCCCCATCCATCAAACAAGGATTTGCGGGAAGAATGGCACGTAAACACCTGTTTTACACGTAAATAATTACATGAATCAGGGCCCAAGTCTATTGCCACTCCTTTTCATCATTTATATGACGTCTTTGATGAAGATCATACAATCTTATGGGCTGTCCTGTTACAACTGTGCGGATGGCAAGCAAATCATACACAAAATGAGCGACAACAGAAATTCCAGCACCACCCTCTGTGACTGCCTCAGGTGAACAAGTGACCGGATGATGGCTAAGTACCTAAAACTTAACCCAGAGAAAACTAAAATAATCATAGTCTCACTGCACACTGCAGCTGAAACACCTCTACAGTGGCCTTCTGAATGGGTAAGTGGCCTGAACCACCTAAAATGATCAAGAACTTAGGCCCATTAATAGACAACGGGTTCAGGCTGGGATCCAAAGTCAACGCAACAGCCAGAAAGTGCTTCTCCTTGGCACACCGAGTGCTGGCCATCATCTCCCTAACTTTCAAGAATCGACTACGCAAACAGAAGTGAACCAGGTATGCCAGACTACCTCACAAAAATACTTCCAACTGATCCAAAACACAGCAGCTAGACTACTACTCAGACTCAATTGGATGGTAGCACCGGCTCTCATTTCTGCTCAGTATACTCGGCAGTTTTGCGCGATAAACATTCTCAAACCAAATCCAATCAACTAAGGTGGCCAAACATTGGAATAGACTAGCAAGGGAAATCCACACCCTACAGGACGAGCGGAAGTTCAGGAAAAGTCTAAAATCCTGGGTCTTCAATGCTTAACAGACACAGTTTAACGTACACCAATCCAGCAGTGACCATTACACTGCTCAATAGTTAGACTTTCACATGCAGGCACAACCCAAGGCAATTGCATACCGGCTCCCAACCATCCGCTGAGAAAACAGCACACAACACAACACCCATGAACCTGTAACGACTCGAAGACACCAGATCAATGCATTGCCAAGAACTTAAGAGAACGCCTTCGCTGTAAGCAGAATATCTAAACCTCAACACAAGACATCTTCAAATATCAACTGCTGAAGCCAAATAGCTCTTGCCATAACGCAAGGGACCGCAGGACCAACCCTTGGAAAGCACCACTGAAAGCAGAAGTCGCCAGTACAACAAGGGAGGGGACAGGTGCGGGCGTGGCGCTGACATTCAAGTAGGAAAAGGGACAGCGTGTCCATACCTGTCTGCAGCACCCCACTTCCACAGGGACTGCATTGTGTGCATGCGAGGCAAGCAGGGTACAGCCAATGCTTAAGGGGTGCATATACGGAGCAGAATGGCTACCTTCCACGTGCCTATATAACCAATCATATCATAGCATTCTGGTTCATTAGCAATGATTGGCTAATTAGATCAATGCACTGCCAGAGCTCATTGTGTGTCTCTGGGCGGAGGGACAAACTAAAAGAGGTCAGTGCGTTAGCGAAGTTAATGAAACGTGACCTTCTACCACAAGTATTAGCCCTGGTAGAGCGTATGCACCACTGAGAGCCAAAACTAAAAAAGGTTCCTCCTTTTATCACCCTTGAGCACATATCAAGTCCTGATGCATTCATAACTCAATTATAATAAACATCTTCTACACAATCTAGATGGAATTACCACCCGAAAGAGAGTTTGCCATTAAGATATTTCTCGCCTCACCCTCCCGAATAGCCCTATCTCTAGCCAAGCGCCTACTATATCTATTTTGCAAACATCTCTCCTAGCGCTATCAGCCTTCCTCTTGAATATCTCCCTATACCGTTGGCAGCCTAGTCTGCTGTCCTGTCATCCATCTTTCAAGCCTCTGTTGCCTTTCCGCCCTCTCTCCCCTTTCCTATTTCTTCCCGCTAACCACTGTCCGGCCGCCACCCTGGGTGGAGCCACACTTCGCTCACCCACACTGTCTGGCCGCCCCCCTGGGCGGAGCCACACTTCGCTCACATTGCTCACCCACACTGTCCGGCCGCCACCCTGGGCGGAGCCACAAATCGCTCACCCACACTGTCCGGCCGCCACCCTGGGCGGAGCCACACTTCGCTCACCCACACTGTCCGGCCGCCACCCTGGGCGGAGCCACACATCGCTCACCCACACTGTCCGGCCGCCACCCTGGGCGGAGCACACACATCGCTCACCCACACTGTCCGGCCGTCACCCTGGGCGGAGCCACACTTCGCTCACCCACACTGTCCGGCCGCCACCCTGGGCAGACCCACACATCGCTCACCCACACTGTCCGGCCGCCACCCTGGGCGGAGCACACAATTCGCTCACCCACACTGTCCGGCCGTCACCCTGGGCGGAGCCACACTTCGCTCACCCACACTGTCCGGCCGCCACCCTGGGCGGAGCCACACATCGCTCACCCACACTGTCCGGCCGCCACCCTGGGCGGAGCCACACTTCGCTCACCCACACTGTCCGGCCGCCACCCTGGGCGGAGCCACACATCGCTCACCCACACTGTCCGGCCGCCACCCTGGGCGGAGCACACACATCGCTCACCCACACTGTCCGGCCGTCACCCTGGGCGGAGCCACACATCGCTCACCCACACTGTCCTGCCGCCACCCTGGGCGGAGCCACACTTCGCTCACCCACACTGTCTGGCCGCCACCCTGGGCGGAGCCACACTTCGCTCACCCACACTGTCCGGCCGCCACCCTGGGCGGAGCCACACTTCGCTCACCCACACTGTCCGGCCGCCACCCTGGGCGGAGCCACACATCGCTCACCAACACTGTCCGGCCGCCACCCTGGGCGGAGCCACACATCGCTCACCCACACTGTCCGGCGTCCACCCTGGGCGGAGCACACACATCGCTCACCCACACTGTCCGGCCGTCACCCTGGGCGGAGCCACACATCGCTCACCCACACTGTCCTGCCGCCACCCTGGGCGGAGCCACACTTCGCTCACCCACACTGTACGTCCGCCAACCCCGGGCGGAGCCACACTTCGCTCACCCACGGACAAGGACTCTGCGCTTTAAGACCACAAACTACAATGATGAATTGAACAGTAACAAAAACACTTAGGGTCTGATTCATGGAATATTTGCCTGTTTCAAAGTGATTTTTTCACAGCTGAAAAAGTGAGTTTGCATTGCTGACACAAACCCTGATTCATGGAGCCGTGCAAAGTGTATTTTTGCCAGGCAAAGTCCAGGAAAGCTCATTTTGTTTGTTTGTTTTATTTATATAGCGCTCTACACCCAAAGGTATCTGGGCGCAGGTTTACATGTTACAGTTGAGATACGCGGATTGCAGGTTACAGTTGAGATACGCGGATTGCAGGTTACAGTGAGATTACAGTTGAAATACACGTATTTTACATTACAGTTTGACAGCTAAAGGATTTCATATTACAATGACCATGTACATATGGAGAACGATGGCATAGTACATGTTAGCCTGTAAAAGTTGCCAATTTTGTCAAACAATTTTGTACTGCAAAAATGACTATGCACTGACTTCGCCCGGGTTTGTGTGTCGGCAGTGCAAAGTCACTTTTCAGCAGTGGAAATTCACTATGAACTGAGCAAATATTCCATGAAGCGGCCCCTTAATCAATTCCGGGTTTTGCCTTCATTCGGAGGCCTAGGCAGCTGAATCTCATGGAGTGGGGGGTTTTTGATTGCTATGGAGATGGAGATTGAAAACGTGGGCAATAGGGGACTCCTTGTTACACATATGACAATGATAGGTGGGGCACCCAGCGATAGGTAATACAGCTGAGCATGGAATGGTTATCCCTAAACAGCTGGTGTCCTGTGAAGCCATCACTAGTAAGGTTTCACACTTGGAAGTCTCCTGTCAACATAATCTAGGCCTGCGTGTGGTGGTTCCGTCATTCGCTGCACTGTCTGCAGCAGCGGTCATGTAAACTGTGCCAGGCACGCTGGGGAGCGTGGGTCACTGGAGATGTACCACAACTCTCCGCTGAAAATAGTAGGCATTGTTTCAATTCATTTTTACAATGGGGGAATGCATGCCCACGTCTAAATAAATGCCATGTATGAGTGGCCTGTACAGTTTCTGTAACACACACCAGGGAGAACACCCAAGAAGCGCTTGTGTTAATAAAAATAATTTAGCGCTACGAACCCTCAGGCATCTGAGTGCTGCTTATTATTACCCACGGTGCGTGACAGGGACGTCACTTAGGGGTCGCCAGAGGTCTCCCTTGCAACCTCTAAAAATAAAATATTTTGAATTTTCTTTTTTTTTTAATGCAAGCTTCTGGGCTGTGGCCAGCACCATGTGGCTCTTAACTTCTGGAGTGGCTGGCTTTCTTGTTCAGGCCTCTTAAAAAAAAAAGAAAAATAAGAACAGTAAGAACAGGAGTGCCACAAGTCAAACACTTTAAGCACTGACCCTAAATAAGAAAGAATAGGAATACCAAATAATGTGTCTTTCTGGAATTCTATACAATAATTGCTAGACTCGTTAAAGGTTTATTTCAGGCACACTTCAGGGGGTGACTCACTGATTTAGTTTGTTCTTAAACGCCTCACCTCAGCCTTTCATCCTTCTGAGGTCGATACATGAGTACCAACACAGGTTGGGTGATATTGGGCAGGGGCGTTGCTAGGGGGGGCTAAGGGGGCTATAGCCCCTGATATTTTGGTTGTAGCCCCGGATAGAATCTCAGGAGCTACAGCCAAAAGACTAGCTAGCCCCCAGTCCCAACAGTTCTGACATCAGCTTAGCCCCGGGTCTTTTCCAGACCTAGCAACTCCCCTGATATTGGGTGTATATTTTTTCTATATAAAGCGTAAGGGCTATATAATAACACATCATAATCATTTGGTCATGGACGTCTGCTTGCATTCACAGTAATTTGGTAATATGGGCCTATACACACTGATCTTAACAATACATGTGGCGAACCATTCAGGTATGAAATGTACATCACATTATAGTGATATCGTAACCATATTTTTCGTAGTGTATAATGCTATCTGATGCCACTTCCTCTTTTGTCAACTGGTGAAAGGTCTTGTTCCATATCACTTCAGGGTGAGGTCAAATTACATCACTTCCTGTGATGTCACCAGGAGGTCAAGGGTTGTCTGATGTCACTTCCGCTACCCCTGGCATTTTGGTGAAATGAGTCCCTGGTGCATGATACTCATTTATAGAACTCAGAAAGATGAAAGGCTGAGTTTGGCCCTGTCGGGATTCGAACCTACGTCAGCAGGATCTGCACAGATGTCAAAGCGAGCTCTACTCGTTGTGCTATTGGACCAGCATGTTCAACCTTACAGATATAGCTAAAGGCACGGAATTGTTGGACCCGTTCCAAATGAGTCATATCACAGTGCTGCAAAATGAATAGAAAATGCATCAGCTGATCTCACTTTTGAAAAATATGTACTGTGCAGAAAAGGCAATAATAATTGCATAGGTCATTGCATGAGCTAACATGTTTAACGTGGCTGTCACAGAGCTAGGTCGATCACGTGATTACGTTGCATTGTGTGTTCTGAATGTACGTTGCCAGTCGCATACAATAAGCAACCGATAAACACAGTTATGGAATTTGAGCAAACCTGGGGATGAAGTTTGGACACTTTACACTGCATTTTTGGACTGCATTTCGCTTTGATACTTGTGGCCTGATTTATGGAACAAGTGACTATGCACTGCAAAAATACACTTTGCACTGTTCTGTAAACCAGGGTGTTTGTTGGCAGTGTAAAGTCACTTTGCACCACGCTAAAAAATTCCATGAATCAGGCCCATCGTTTTCTGCCCAGCAGGTACACCCCTTGCACTTAAAAAGTTTAAGGGTGGTCTTATTACTCTCGAAACTCGTGGGCTCGGCCCCAACACTGGCAGCTCTACCACACCCCCAAATGGCCCCTCATGCAAATCTTACAGAATGTGGAGCTCGGCGGGGCCAGGCCGGCCAAGGACACCCACATCGTTCCACAAGACAGGAACAAAACCCACTAATCAAATTAGCAATAATCAGAGACAAATGGCGTATGGGCTCACCTCCTCTCTCAAAACAAACAAGCAACTGGCAATGCCAACCGATCTGGCTTTTGTGTAGGCATGGGACAGGCATTTGCCATTCACTGGCGCAATGGTACTAACAGGCTATTGATGGGAGCAGCTACAAAATGGTGCAAAAACCTGATCACATAATAGCAGTAGCGGCCGGGTAAATGCCTACCTAATACCTATACACAAGCTAACACTGTTGGCTTTGGCAATGCTTATTTTTAACAGGGCATCAGTGAAGGACACGTATGCTGTTTATAAATCAAGTGGCTGTAGGCAAACCTTCTTAGGACATTTTCATTACACCTGTTTACATGTTCAAAGCTTGTTTTAAGCCATTAACTCTCAGAAGACGGCTTTAAAGAAATACTGCCAGGTACTGCCAGTGCACAGTTTGATGTCACCGCTTGATGAAGCTAGCTCAAAGAGATGACAGTGGGATGTGTTTTGGGCAGGCAAGGGCAGGAAGTGGGGGAGAGTGGCCATTCGGATACGCATGTCCGTGGGCAGTCAATGGGTGAGTGAATAACTACCTACAAGCTTTATGCCATCTCCCCCTAGCTGCAATCCATTGCAATAGTCGTGGTGCCACCTAATAGCCAAAACGAATAAAGGAGACTGGTAAGCATATATCATAATGAAAAGTCACCTTAAGTTTGAACATTAAAAAGTAATACAGTGGGAGAAGGCAACACAGGAACAAGATGGGAGGAAACGGGATGGGTTCAATTATAAAACCTAGTGACTGCTCCCACCTCTGAAGCATGCCACGGCTGGGGACACAATAGCACAAATATTGTGGACTTGTGGGGGCCTTGAGCAAAGTACTGCATCCGATCAAGGGGCACCATGGATGCCAACCTTTGATTTTCATTACGGGATTAGAAATTCCCCCACTCCTGCCCAGAATATGAGCGAGAGCGCCCGACCCCTCCCCATTTCAAAACAATGCATTTTACAGCACATTTTCTATATGAAATTGAGGGAGGGAGCTACATGATATACAGGCAGCTCTGCATATAACATCTCAGCAATAGTAAATCAACCTGCTGAGCTACCTTTTGGAGCATTCTGCTGAAGTACACAACCAAATATGTATTGTGTCTAATTGAGTAGTAGCTCATCGATCATCATATGAAGATGACCCCTAATATGTGGGGTACTCCACAGCAGCATCCTTGTAGGGTGTACCTCGTCACAAGGTTATGGATAGCAGGTGGTAGTGAATATTACATTTCAAAGTTGTCCTCGATGTGTATCAATATAGGAGTGCTGGAGCAGTGAGTTCTGCGTACAGTTGTCTCTACGGAGCAGGTTGCTAAACTTAGTATATGGGGTCATCTTCATACGGTGACCCATGAGCTACTGCGGAATTAGACACAATGCACATTTGGTTGTGCAGTTTAGAAACTATATTTTGTCCTGATGAAGGCCGCATACTTGTGACACCGCAGTGGGTGAAGAGACGGCCGAAACACACCGTGTTGACTTTTATGTATAGCTACCATGAACAATGTTTAAATTAGGGCAGGATCTACACAAAAAGAAAAATTGGAAAAGAACATTGAAATAAACCAATGTTTTTATATTGTTGTGTCTATAATAGATATATATTTATTTTTGTATATAACATTGTATGAAGGCCTGGTGTTTTGGGCCAACGAAACTGTAAAAGCGTATATGGGTTTGGTTGCAAAGAAGATATATTTATGTTACTCTGGTACAAAATAAAAAAACTATTGTTTTTATTAGAAACTGAAAAGTGTTCCGGTACCAGTGTAAAAAGAAGGGGAGTGTGACACAATAGGCGTGGCAAATTTCTGTTTCGTTGATCTATATTCTACCTGGACGACCAAGGCTCACCAGGAACCCTAGATTTGAGATATGATGACTTAAATGCCAGTAGTGTTTTTATCTGAAGCTGCAGTGTCATTTGGAATGCTCGACTAGAAAGTGAAAACTGTAAACATCTCTGTGGGCAAAGTGGGCTTCCTGACCTGTTGCTAAAGGACTAAGGGGCATGGAAGTCAGTGGATAATTTGAAGGTATGGAAAAAAGCCCTTAGGAACAGTTGAAATGGTAATTCAGAACGTGCCCAATTTGTTGCTAAGGCCATTCTCTCCCCACCAAAAATATCGCCGTACATATGGTCGTTTGTCTCGCCATAGGTGATATTTTTTGGGGGGGATAATTTGTGGGAGTGTGGGTTGTGGGAGTCCCCCCCCGCACATTTAAAAAGAATGTAGGGGTGTCCCCTGCAGGGTCCATGGCTCAATATCGCAACAAAAAGATGGCAATATTTTTGTATCGCAATATTTTTGCGGGGATATTAACACATGGAACCCCACGTATATTGTATTTTGAAATTCTAAGAAGAAAAGGTTACTGAATACCGTTTTTTGAACCAAAACGTTAAACTCCCCTTCGCCTATCTACAAGTAAAGGCACCTGCAAGATTGTCACCCGTATTCCCTTTTTGTAGAGCCTCGGACCGCCAACGTCCTGGACATCCTTCGGCCGCCCCTAGGGGAGCTAGCCCCACAGTTTGAAGACCACTGTTCTAGGCCCACCCGGGAATTCAAAAGAAGGAAGATGAGAGATCAAGCCTTTGAGTAGCCAGAGGCCTGCCCTAATGTTTGTGTTATTATCCCTCACTCAAACCCTCCCACTTCTTTGATTTCTGCTCAATAATTTTCAAGTCGTAAATTAGGCTCAATTTCAGGTGATTACATGGGTAGCAACAAATACTGCTTAGAAAACAAGCCCCCACCCCCTCACCAAAGCACCATCCAGAACATTCCCCCATATTCTAGGGCTGGAGTTTGTTTATATATTTATACTTTTCTAGAACATGTTGGGGGGGAAACACAGGCTTGTGTTCGCCTCACATATGTAAGTGATTGAGCAGGCGGATGAATTGCTCATGGTCTCATATGCAGACTTCCCGGAGGTGTAATCAATGATGCATCGCCTAATTCAGGTGTGGAATGTGGTGGCACTTCCGGATTTTAAAATGAGGTCCACTTCATTGTATTTCTTCATTGAAATACTTAGCCGTGAATGTGAGGATCAATGCCAGTGCTAACTAGGGTTACAAAGAGACCAGCAAAGTGATAGTCTGAGTACGTGTGAGTAAAAGAGCGCGTCTTAGTAATTAGTTACAGTGATCCAAGTGAGAAGGAACGGTCGGGGCCGGTGTTCCACTACTTTTATTTTCTTCTGTTTACCATTCCTTTACTTTTTAACGACCATACCATTATATATAGAGTATTTGTCCATTCATGTCCCTGTGCAAGTGTTAAGTTGTAATAGGAAATTTAGGGGACGATTCATTGAATTATTTGCATGGAAAATCAAGGATTTGTGCGCCATTTTGCGTGCAAAACCTTGTTAGTCTCTTTCGTGGAATCGACTGTGCAGCACTTATTCATAACTTGCGTGGAGTTTGCGCAGGTTCGGCACGTCTCTGCGAGCGGTCGAGTGCTTTGCACGGTACAAGAGTAAAAGTGGGTGTTACGAGGGTGGAGCCGCAGGCAGTACATAGCACGCCCACAAATGTGCACGACAAAGCATTTTCATGGATGTGACCGCGCAACCTCTTGCCTGCAAAATGCCCCCACGCAAATCCCTTTGTTCTGTCCGCCACCCCAAGGCAGATGTAAAGACACTAGCGCATAGGAATCACAGCGCGGAGGTGGGCTTGCATGTCAGATTTAGAGGTGCGTGGATGCAACGTAGTGGTGTGCTGGGCCGGTTTATGGGGGTTTCCACGCAGATTGACCGAAATATGAGGACAGTTACGGGAAATGGTACGCATGTACTCGGGTGCCGGTTACAGTTACGGGGGACCCCACGCAGTGTAGCAAAGGTGCTGGCTTGGTTGTGGGGGACCCTAGGCAGTTTTCACAGGACGCGTGTGTTCACGCCCATGGAGCCCGCAAAGGTAGGTCAATGTGTCTGTTTTGGCTTTGCGTCGGGGCATGTCAGGGGCATTCCAGCCAGGACTTGCATATACGGTTACCATGCGCATATGATTCCATGAATACATGGAGCGTGCATTTTTTTTCTACGCGCAGGCTCAGGCAGTGTCGTTCTTGGTACGCAATCCTTGCATAATAAATGCGCACTTTTCCATGAACAGCCCTTAGTTACTAGTCACTTAAACTATTGCAATGCCCCAGCTGCATCACCTGTCACGTGTTGCATTACGCTTCTGCCTACCCTCTCCCCTGCCGAGACCACAGTCCCACTACTTCTTTCGGTACACTTCTACCACTGGTTAGTCAGCGAGGTCACTGCGGTGACGGAAGCCTGCCAGTGGCTGGTAGCATGATGCAGTTCCAGTGAGTTTTCTGCCACACGGAAGGCCTTCATTGTAGACTAGGAAGCGCTAGATGGAGTCAGCAGACAACATGTCAGTTGATGATTGGTGATTGCAGCATTTGTGCTTGGGACAGAATGCCAAAGGGTGTTCTAAAGGGAGAGTTTGATGGAGATTTCCTCAGAGGAGGCTGATAAGACCTCCTGACCGCCTGGACAGGCCATTTGGGAAGGGGGCGAGACTCTCCATCCATGCCAGGAGAGGCTGCCAAAGACCATCCTAGGCATAAGGGTTCCATCCCAGTGCAGTCCTGATCCCTGGAAAGGGGGATGGGTTCAACCACTGGGCAGGGATCCCTTGTATGCTAGAGACTAATCTGCCCCTGAGACCCAGCTGCTGCTGCATGGCACCAGACAGGGTTGCAAGGCATGAGAGAGTAGGCTGGTCCGCATTTCTTCCACTCCGTGAGCGGATCTGTCCTCGGAGTGCAATATTTTCCGCACTATGAATGGGTAGGCATGGCTCTTTGCTCCCTGGGTGAAGGAATATGGTCGGATCCCTCTATCCTTCATCCTTCCTGCGACATCTAACAACTTGGCCGAAATCTCTGTAAAATCTGCAAGGAACTGGCCAATCCTGCCGCAGCCTCTACCTCTCCTGTCCCCTCGCAGGCCTTCTGCATTGCTCTGGCTTCTCATTTCATCTCTAAAACTCAGGACATCGTGTTCTTTCTCTCTTTCTGTCCCCTCCTCCCCCTACTCCCTGCTCTTCTCTGGCCCTTCTTCGGACACCTCTCCTTCTTCCCTCTCTGCCTTTCTCCTGTTCTCCCCAGACGAGGTTTCTAGACAAGTCCGATCTATGAAAGTCTTGTCAAAACAGGTTCACCCCCTGTTCCTCCAAAACCATCAAGGACCACATTGACTCCCTGGCTCCTGCCGTGGCCAACTTCTGCAGCCGCTCCTTCGCCACTGGAGTCTTCCCTTCCCCCCGGAAGCATTCCTTTGTGCACCGTCTTCTTAAGAAACCCTCTGCCGACCCTTCCTGCCCTGCTTACTATCGCCCATTCTCCATCACCCCTTTCCTGGTGAAACTCCAGGAAAAGCTGGCCATCTCCCAGCTTAATCTTCACACTAAATCTGTTGGTTGTCTTCATGACCATCAGTCTGGCTTCAGAGCTGCCAGAAGCAAGGAAACTGCCCTCCTGAACATCCATGAAGACCTACTCTTCAATCTTGATTCCAATACCCCCTGTGTCCTCATCTTACTTGATCTCTTCCTGCTCCCACCTGGGAGGGTAAAAACCTTGCGGTCATCTTCGACTCCACACTCTCCTTCTCTCCTCACATCTCTGATGTCTCTAAGAAGTCACACTACCAGCTGCACCTCCTCAGAGGTATTCTTCCCTTCCTCCCTTTGCCCCAGAAGCTCACTGTCTCCAGAGCTCTGGTTCTCTCTAGGCTTGACTACTGTAACAGCCTCTTTCTAAATCTGCCTGCCTCTACTCTCCGCCCTCTGCAACTCATCCAGAACAGGACTGCGAGACTTGTCCTTGGCCTCAAGCCCAGGGATCGTATCTCTCCAGGACTGAAATCTCTGCACTGGCTCCCATTGGTTTCAAGGATTAAGTTCAAAACCCTCTGCATCGTCCGCAAGGCCTTCTGGGGCCTCAATACCTTCAACTCTCTCCGCCAAAATATCTTCCTCCCGAGCTCTTCGCTCATCCACCTCCGACTCCCTCAGGGTCAGTCACTTCTCCAAGCAACGAGTTGGTGGTAGATCGCTTTCGTCTGCTGGGGCCTCCCTCTGGAACAACCTCCCTGCCTCACTGAAACTTGAGGAGAACCATCTCCAGTTCCGGAAGCACCTCAAGGCCTTCCTCTTTGCTTCTGCTTTCTCTCCTCCTCTTCCCTGCTGATCTCCTGCCTGAAACTGAAACTTGGGCCCAGGTCCCCACCCTGTCAATTGTACACCTGCACTGCCCCCTGGCAACCCTTGCACTCTGGGGCTGTTTCTGTATCCCTACAGCCCCGACACCTGATGTCTGCACTTACCTTTGCACCTGTCACCAGCAGGCCGCACTTCCTATTTATTGTTCTTGTTAATTTTGTATTTATGTATTTACTGTTTATCATATGTACTGCCCTTCCCCCCTCCCCCACCGTCCCCTGCACTTGCGTGATCTCAATGTCACCGGGCCTAGTAAGATCGTTGTTTTTGTCTTCCCTATGTCCTCCCACCCTTGCCTCATCGCGTCTTGAAACACTTGTGTATAGACGCTTTTCACCAACAGGCGCCATTTTTGTCTGGGGCCGTGACTGATTTTCAGTTCGGCTTTGTTCTTTGTTTCCCCGATTTCTCACTTGTGGTATGGTAAACATACTAATAAAGGGTTACACAAGAAAGCTATTAAAAGAAGTTAACATCCATGCAGGCACTGCGAAATTAAAAACTCAGGGCACTTGGCCCCAAGGAGTGGACAGGGAGTGGCATTCGCGGACGCAGGTGCCTAATCGAATTATCCCCGTCCGGCAGTGTCCGGCAGAGAGATGGACTGCCAGGTCGGAGTCCCTGCTAACAGCGACAGCGGCATTGGAACAGGGAACCCTTACCCATGAACCCGTCCTGAACCTCTGAATGAGTGCTTGGCTAACTAGGTGAACTGGATGATTGGAGCAGTGTCTACGATCTACTGTATAATTAAAAAATGCACCGTCAGCTGGCTAACCACTATAGATGCTGCACCTCTCTGCCTGAATATATTGTGAAATGTCCAAATGTGAAACATTGTGCAACGTATATGAGATTCCGGTTCAATGTGTTGGGAACATTGGATAGATGGGGGCAGATTAGAGGTTTGCACGTGTAGATTGTGTGGCAAAGTGCCAATGGAGACTCTCAAAGATGAACTATCTCGATGCCCAGCCACCAGATGCCAGAGGGTGTCGTATCTTGCAAGATCCGAGGCACAAGAAGCAAGTTTGCACAGTGATCGGTTTTGGGACAAGTTGATGGCAGGGCGGGATACTTTCATAATAATTTCCCTAGTATGCCTTTTAAATTCCTTTCCTGCTTTAGTAGGCGAAACTGTATAGATGTAATTGTGGTTATTAAGAATGTTGTACATTTTAACTCGGGAGATGTTTATATAGAGGATCGGAAAAGTTGTGTATATGTTTGGATACTGAGAATGGTAGTTTTAATTGTGTGTTTATGTATAGATTATATTTTGTTATAAAATGTGTTTAAAGTTTTTTAAACTACTAACACAATAAAAAAAAGTTTTAAAGTTCTCGACTAACTGCCAGTCAAATCAACAGTGGAGAAATGGCCAGCTCACTGCTGGGCACCAGCGCTCACAAGCGGATCATCACTGGTTGTGCTGCAATTATGTAAGCAACGTCAGTCTCCAAATGTAGTCTTCTGGCCTGGCTCGAGGGTGGCGGTGCAGGCTCAAGACTTACATCACTGCTGAGAGGGTACTCCCCTTCTTGAATACTTTGTGCCTGACTACCTCAAGGCCTCACATTTGTCTTGCGGTGGGGTCACGGCTTTAAGTAGGTCGGGGCTGAGCCTCGTCAGTCTCCCAAAAATCTTGTGCACTCCCACTGATTAACCAATGACACATTGCACTGAGCTATTACGTAGGTGCTGGAGTTTGTATTTTCATTCACAGACTGCTTGACACGTAAAGCCCATAACGGGCTTTGGCCTTTATCACGAGTCTGCCGGTAACCCGCCAGTGCTACCGGCAGAGTCGCCTTACTGTTACTGGCACCCGATATCCCGGTGTTACTGACATATCACAGGTGCCAGCAATGGCGATAAGTTCCCATTCCATTGCGTCCCGTAGTACTCCATGCAATGGGAACTACTGAATCATTGTTAACTGGTGCCAGTGATTCAGTAATTTCTCTTCCGATAGGGGCCTGTACTCCCGGCAGGTCACGCTACTGAAAAGACGCGGAGTATGCCGTTCCGGGGAAAAATGCTGAAGGCGCTAGTACCAGCCGTTTTCCCAGCATTCTTCCCAGACAGGCATGCTTGTAATGACCCCCTTTATGTGTCAAGCAGTCTCTTGTATAAAACAAAGGAAACTGTGCACCTATGAAACAGCACAGTGCGCTGCAACACTGGTTTATCAGCGCAGCTCTTGGGTTGGAATCCCTACCACGGGACAATAAATGGGAGATACTTTTGTTGCTGTCTCATGCTGATGACAAGCCAGTGTCACATGGCACTGTGCTATTTTGAGGGTGCTGGGTTCCATTGGTTTCATTCAAATGACTGCTTGACAGAGTCTATTGAAAGAAACAAAACGCATTGAGCACCAATGAAAACAACACAGTGCAATTCGACACTGGTTTAGGGCTGGTGACCTCAGGCCACATCCCCTCGTTCTAGCCCCCCTCGATTTCTCACCCTACTTACTGCACTGGGGTGGGGGGGGGTTATACGGTGCCAATCTACTTCTGCGCCGCCCTGGCCAAGGGGTGGCATCAGCAAAAGACGCCCTTTCTCGTGGACGTGACCTAGCTCGGAGGCCGCGTGTGTATCAGGGGGGCATCCTGGCACAGGATCGGCCCCGTGGCCTAGATGCAAGCTCAGCCTCAGCTGGGAGAGGCAGGCACGTCACACGGGCCTTGCCTTTTGACCTACTTCTCGGCTGGCGTCTCGCTCAGGGGAGGGAGGGTGGGCTGTGCCCAAGGAGGATCGTGCCCAAGCGTGTCGGAAACATTTCTCGGAGCAGGTGTCCCGCCAGATACTATTTCAGAGCAGCTCTTCCCAGAAGAGATAAAATTGGCTGGCCTGCTCCCCACCAAAGCTATGTGGGAGGAGAAAGGGCACTGGCATACATGCCAACCCTCCCGATTTAGGCGGGAGACTCCCGATTTTTAAGGGGAAAATATTGTTATTTTTCACGGTCTCCCACCTAAAATAACTGTAGCCTCAATGCATTCCTATGGGGAAATATGGGCTCCCGATTTCCCTGTAGAAATCTCCCTCCCAGGTGTTGGCATGTATGCACTGGGGCCCCAGCCTTGGCCGTCGTGCAGTACTAGGCCCGAAAGGCCTCTGGGTGCCCCGGCTAACTAGGCCTGCCTTTACCCTTGGAGTGTCTCCAAGGCCGGCTTATCCGGCTCCCTGGGTTAGGCCTCTCTCGTCAACTGTCGCCAGGCGGGGCGCTGGGCCTCGGGCCTCCGGGCGGGAGGCTGGCACCGGGCCAGCTGCCGGTGACACAGGATCCCGCGCAGGCCCCGGGGGACGGGCACCAGAGGACGCTTTCCCCGTGACCTGCTTTGGGGCCAGGGAGGCACTGCTTCTGTTGTGCTGGGCCCTGCCTGTCACTTCAGAGTGAAACGCGAAACCGGCCACACGGCGGATCCGGTGCCTGCCAGGGACACTGTATCCAGGGAGGAGGGCCTGGAGGGGGGGGGGGGGGTGCATGGCCACTGGGCCTCGGGACCTTCAGCGCACCATTTTGTTCTAATTTCCAAGCTCGTTTTTTTCTGACATAAGTGGCTTTCTTGAGCAACAGACTTTATCAGAAACACATATTTGGGACTTGTACTGTGATATATTACCCAGTGTGCCCTGGAGACTGGGATCACAGGCGACCGTGAATAACCGACTCCATTGATTTAGAAACCTGCACTTGCTAAAAGCGGCCTTACAAGATAAAAGCACACAGCCGTGTACACGGCGCAGCATAATACATGTTAAAGGTCATGTGCAGCACAGTAGGGAGTAAGCACTCGACCCGACACTGGATTTCCAGATAAGGGTGGGTGGAGGCTGCATGGGGCCCGTCCAGGGATGTACTGCTACAGGAACTGCATAAGACTGGGTGGGTGGAGGCTGCATGGGGCCCGTCCAGGGTTGTACTGCTACAGGAACTGCATAAGACTGGGTGGGTGGAGGCTGCATGGGGCCCGTCCAGGGCTGTACTGCTACAGGAACTGCATAAGACTGGGTGGGTGGAGGCTGCATGGGGCCCGTCCAGGGCTGTACTGCTACAGGAACTGCATAAGACTGGGTGGGTGGAGGCTGCATGGGGCCCGTCCAGGGCTGTACTGCTACAGGAACTGCATAAGACTGGGTGGGTGGAGGCTGCATGGGGCCCGTCCAGGGCTGTACTGCTACAGGAACTGCATAAGACTGGGTGGGTGGAGGCTGCATGGGGCCCGTCCAGGGATGTACTGCTACAGGAACTGCATAAGACTGGGGGGTGGAGGCTGCATGGGTCCCGTCCAGGGATGTACTGCTACAGGAACTGCATAAGACTGGGTGGGTGGAGGCTGCATGGGGCCCGTCCAGGGATGTACTGCTACAGGAACTGCATAAGACTGGGTGGGTGGAGGCTGCATGGGGCCCGTCCAGGGTTGTACTGCTACAGGAACTGCATAAGACTGGGTGGGTGGAGGCTGCATGGGGCCCGTCCAGGGCTGTACTGCTACAGGAACTGCATAAGACTGGGTGGGTGGAGGCTACATGGGGCCCGTCCAGGGATGTACTGCTACAGGAACTGCATAAGACTGGGTGGGTGGAGGCTGCATGGGGCCCGTCCAGGGATGTACTGCTACAGGAACTGCATAAGACTGGGTGGGTGGAGGCTGCATGGGGCCCGTCCAGGGTTGTACTGCTACAGGAACTGCATAAGACTGGGTGGGTGGAGGCTGCATGGGGCCCGTCCAGGGTTGTACTGCTACAGGAACTGCATAAGACTGGGTGGGTGGAGGCTGCATGGGGCCCGTCCAGGGTTGTACGGCTACAGGAACAGCATAAGATTGGGTGGGTGGAGGCTGCATGGGGCCCGTCCAGGGATGTACTGCTACAGGAACTGCATAAGACTGGGTGGGTGGAGGCTGCATGGGGCCCGTCCAGGGTTGTACTGCTACAGGAACTGCATAAGACTGGGTGGGTGGAGGCTGCATGGGGCCCGTCCAGGGCTGTACTGCTACAGGAACTGCATAAGACTGGGTGGGTGGAGGGTGCATGGGGCCCGTCCAGGGCTGTACTGCTACAGGAACTGCATAAGACTGGGTGGGTGGAGGCTGCATGGGGCCCGTCCAGGGATGTACTGCTACAGGAACTGCATAAGACTGGGTGGGTGGAGGCTGCATGGGTCCCGTCCAGGGATGTACTGCTACAGGAACTGCATAAGACTGGGTGGGTGGAGGCTGCATGGGGCCCGTCCAGGGTTGTACTGCTACAGGAACTGCATAAGACTGGGTGGGTGGAGGCTGCATGGGGCCCATCCAGGGATATACGGCTACAGGAACTGCATAAGACTGGGTGGAGGCTGCATGGGGCCCGTCCAGGGATGTACTGCTACAGGAACTGCATAAGACTGGGTGGGTGGAGGCTGCATGGGGCCCGTCCAGGGATGTACTGCTACAGGAACTGCATACGACTGGGTGGGTGGAGGCTGCATGGAACTGCATAAGACTGCTTGCCTGGCGAGATGACCAGGACGGCGGTTGCGCAGCATTGCCACGGGATTTGCAAGGCGCAGGGAGCATGGCGGTGTAAAGATAGGCCGAGTGCAAGTTTACACACAAGCCGGACACTTTAACTATGCTCACTAACTTATCATGCACCTTCTGTCAAGGCGCTATATTAGAGGCGAAGCTGCGGAGAGCATTTTCCTTGCACTGTAGACACACAGCTGGTCCACCCTTTTAGGGACACTTGCTGCTTCGATACTTTCTTGCGACAGTGCCCCAATATTCGCTGCCCTGAGGGTATCCCTACATATTATCTATCCCCACCAAAAATATCGCCGTACATATGGTCGTCTGTCTCGCCAAAGGTGATATTTTTGGGGGGGATAATTTGTGGGAGTGGGGGCTATGGGGGTGTCCCCCGCACGGTGCATGGCTCAATATTGCCACAAATATATAGCGATATTTTTGCGGGGATATTAACACATGGAACCGTCCTGAGGTAGTCTGGAAGGCTGCGGAAACTTTTCTGAATGCCCACATGTTAGCTTTTCTAGTTAGGGTCATCTCTCTCATGTTATTCACCTTGGGGCTACCAGATATTGGCCCTGTACCCCCAGAGGCACTGCTAAGATCAAGGCCTCCTCCTGTGACAATAGAGGTCCAGTTTCTTCCGCGGCCATGTTCATGCCGTTTCTAGGGCCGGTTAGTAAGAGCGCATCGTTTTCTTTCTAGGAGGTGCCATGAGGGCAACCTGGGACCCTGTACCTCAAGGCAGTGCCCCGCAGACAGTGAACTTCTCTGGCGGAAGTCAAAGCTTTATTTGTTAAGGTTTCCATGAACGCCTGCGTGTGGTCAGATGGAAATCACTGAATTTGGGCCTTGTGCATTTATCACTGGCCGCTTGCAAGTTTAGGACTCAGGTGCGAGGGGCAGCTCTTGGGAGTCTTCGAGTCCTGCACACTTACAGTATATCTGGCATAAGACAGCGAGGCCTCCTTGTCATGATCCTTGCATGCTATGGTGTCTTGTTTGCGAACCGGAATTCTCGTGTACCAATGCAGTTGTAGAACTGACCACCCGATGACTGCACCGAAAGGTTCTAGCTGGTCGGTCTTTCATTAGAGTGCCACCAGTGGTGGACTGGCCTACATGGAACTCTAAAGATGTCCCAGTGGGCCTCTTTTGATTGATTTGAATCAATAAATTTGTCACAAAGCTTCGAGGGTATGTTAATATGGGGCCACTTTGAAAAGCATTTCCAGGGCCACTTTGGTTCCCAGTCCAGCCCTGAGGGCCAGTGATCGCTTCCAGGTAGGGAACATCTGGCCTCGGGTCCCCAGCTAGAGTGAAAACAAAGGTGACCCCATCCCACTTAGGCAAGCCAACATCTGCTCTTGGGTCTCTGGACACGAGACATTTCTCTGAACACAAGTGTCAGCACGTCCCACATCGTTATGTGGGTGGGCGGCCGTTGCGGCCCAGGACGAAGAGACAGGATGTTACATAGGGGTTAGGGAGGGGGCGGGACCATGGTTCGGCAATTACTGCCTGTTTGTTAATAAAGAAGGTTGTACTTTACTCCGGCTCCCGCGTATCATTTCGGGCAGGTGCCCCTGGCCCCGAGAGGCCTTAACAATGACGACGAGGGATCAAAGGACTCGCCCGTGCTGCAACGAGGTCTGCTGTCGGGCAGCATAGCGCGTCAGCGCGCCTCAGGCACGGACAGCGGGAGCAACGCAAAACCGCGGCGCAGAGATCAAACACGCCAAGGTCACACAACTGTAGACCCCAACCACATCGCGGAGACATGTGAGCACGCTGCGAAAAGGCGAGCAGAGCAGCCCAGAAGCGAGCGCGCTCACAAATAAAAGCGGACAAATCGCCGGCACATGCCAGCCACACCCAGCTGCAGCCCTACGTGCAGCACTCCACGAGGGGAACGAGGACACCTCTGTCAGAAGTAAAATCCATCCTCCTGCATCTGCCCTCCCAGTGCTTGCTTCCGTCCTTTCATTGGCAACAGAGCCACTGCCTTCCAGGAGACATCAGTGCAGGAACAGCTCAGATCTTACCACCGTGGTAGAACAGCCATGCCACGCGCCCAGGATTTACATCATATATGGTCCTTGCACTCCATGGTTCCAGTGACGCGAGTCTTGCACTGTGGTGATGATGGCACCAACCGGACCTCCTTGAGATGCACACAGAACGGAGGGCAAGCAAAGAGTGTGCCATAATGCCAAATGTGTCTATAGGGCAGGCACTGAAAGAAAAGTGGAGTCCCACACCCTAGGCACGCCGCCGGCAAAATCTTCCATGCCGCAGTCTCCGGTCTCAATCACCTCAGCAATGATCTGCAGTGGCCCTCATAGCATGAATGAAATATCAGCCTCCCTCAGCCATGGTACACAGCACTCATTACCCGCAGCGGTGTTGGCAACAATTCACCACAGTGGTCGCCATGCCATATACGGGCAGGTGCTCGCATAGACAAAGAGAGACATATTTATACAGATGGAACATATCCTTTTGCACACTGCCACACTCAGGCTCTGAGATTTCAGCTTGTATAGGCTCTCTTCATTGTATTGTAAACAACAGATGCTACTATTACCCAAATAAATGCTACTCTTTTTTTTTATCGACTATTTAAGGAGCAGTGGTAGAAAGTGCTACAGGTGTCGGTTTCCCTCCAGCACCCCCGTGAGCCGCACACAGACTCACACAACACACATGCGTACGGTTCAGGCTCCCCGGTCGCTCTGCAGCAGTCGGGAACCCCCCCTTTATTTATACCACACGCGGCAGAGTGGACGTCAGTCCGTCGTGCGTGCACGCCCTTAAAGGGGCAGCCACCACAGAAAGGACTCTGCTGGAGTTCGAACATGTGAATGCAGCTTTTCATAAAAATCTCTGGAGATCTACATTTCTGTGAACCTGGTCCCATGGGATGAACATCCCCAACTGGCCAGCCCTCAATGTTACCCCATTCTTTGTAAAGTGTTCTGTTGCTTGGCAGCTAGCTTGGAGCTGTATGAAGTCCACACACAGCAAGTCAATATTTGCTGTTGTGTTGCTCAGCAGTGCTCTGCCTGCAGAATAACTGCCGAGTGTAACATTCTAGAGCTAGTAATGCAGACTAAAACCACTGCCCACTTTGCACCCGTAACTAGTCCACTCGCGCTCTTGTTCTGCAATGTCTTTTATTGTTAGCACAAGTCATTTTTCATTCGTCTGCAGTTTATAAACACAGGAGGGCAAATGCCAAAATACAATATGATGTCAGCCTGAAAGCTCAGAATAAATAGCTCATGAATTCACATCTTTCACTGGACAACCTGACATTGTGGCCGATGAGTTTCACTACTTTTAAGACGCACACATGCACACACAAACATACACACACCCACACACAAAGTGCCTGTGTGATAAGCCACACACCTGTAGTCATTTTGGACACACGCATGTAGCTTGTTTGTATTAGAAATGTTTGTTTTTAGCATATTAAGAAAGTAAAAATGCACCCATATAGGCGAGCAGGACCCACTCTGAACACAGTTCTGCTGTGGCCAGAACGTCAGCTTGGGCTCTGGAGTAATGAGGGTGGACCTTGCCCCTCATAAAACCGCCAAGCTATGCCACTGAACAGGGGCGTTACTAGGGGGGGCTAAGGGGGCTAAAGCCCCTGATCTTTTGGTTGTAGTCCCGGATAGAATCTCAGGAGCTACAGCCAAAAGACTAGCTAGCCCCCAGTCCCAACAGTTCCGACATCAGCTTAGCCCCGGGTCTTTTCCAGACCTAGCAACTACCCTGCCACTGAAGCAGAGGACTCACACGCAGGGGGCTTTTTGGGCCTGTCGTGGACTGGATCAACTGTTTGAGGCCCACCCTAGCAGTTCCGAGAATCTCGCTATGACTGTGCAGCGGCAGGAGGAAGCAGTGGCAGCCGTCCATGAAAGCCCTACTTGCAGGGCAGGCGCTAGGATATGCGGGGGACGGGGCGGCAAAGTATGTCTGGGCCCCTTTCTAATTTGCTCAAGTGGCCCTATCACAGAATGAGTCTTTAGGCCGCTAAGGTATCATGGGAAGTTAAATTAGAAACATGTTGTCATGCAAAAGGTAGTAGACAAATCAGGGCTCAAGTCGAGGGTACAGGCGGGGGACGGAGTCCCCCCACTTTATTCAGAGGGTGGACTCAGTCCCCCCGACCCCCAGCTATAATGAGAAACACTGAATGTCCTCTTTGAATTTATAAATTAAAGCCGACCTCGTGGATCAAAGTGCAGTAGTCAGGTGTGCAGGCCGGACACTTCACCACTGCACCACTGCACTATATAACCTGATGAAAAATAACAAACAACTATAGGTGAAATGTCCCATTTCGGTGCTGCAAGTCCCAGAGAAAACATTTGTATTGGTTCTTGGAGTTTAAAACATGCACACCTTTTAAAGTTTTCGAAAACACTACTAGAAGAAAATATCCTGTCTTGGTTATGTGTGCGTGTGTTGATTTTATGAAAGGCAAATGCCATTAGTCCTGTTCAATTTGGATGGTTATGAAAAGCCAATTTAATAAAATGTGCATATTTCACCGTGATATGCTAATTTCTAGCGACGTCACATCCCATTGTGTTTGTTGATGAGTCCCCCGATTAAAATTTTTAGGACCTGACCCCTCAGACAAATACACTGTGGCGTCCATTTTATGAATTGTCACTCTTAATAATGTGGCAATATCAGGAGTGAGGCGTTTTTTTGAAGTAGCAGCTAATGTGAGCTGAATACCTTGCACAGACTTCTAATTTGAGCAGATAATGCATTGTGTGATAAAAGGATTTCTTTAAGTGGCGATGGCCGGATTTGAGAGCAGTCTGCAATTCGGGATCTTGAACACGTATTTGGTAGAAATATTGTTTGCAAAAGGTCATTTTGAAACTTTGGTTTCAAAACAATACGGTGGACGGCATTGCAAAAATATGGTGATTGTGTTTTACAGAAGTTTCACAAGTGGTTTTATTTTTGCTGTGTGTATTTTGGGTCATATTCTTCAAATTAGAAATATGCTTTCATTTCAGAAGCTACAGATATGAATTATTTTGACTGTGAAAAGAAATAAACTCCAAACACATAATAACTACGTTTATCAATTGATGCTCACTACAAAATGAGAAGAGGGCCTAATTAGTTCACCCCCTGAGCCTTGACTGGAGGGGGTGAGCCAGCCAAAACCATTGGCCAAGTGCGGGAATAGCAGGGGATCTTATAGCAGAATGTTACAAATGCAACTCAGCAGGTTAGGAGACTGTTACTGAGATGTCATATGCTTATTAGAGTACAGATTTATCAGCGCACACCTGAAATGAACAAATCTTGAGACGTATTATATTAGCTCAAAAGTGAGGTTTGGGTGCAGGGGAGAAATACTGGCCCAGGCACGAAGCTGTATCGAAACACGCAACAAAATAGTGTCCGAACTCTATACACTCCCACCCCCTGCACACCACAAATGCTGAACTGCAGCCAAATTATTTCACAAAACATGCACAAATTTAATACATTTAATATGTAAAAAATTACAAACACCAAAACGTGCTTAGTCTATACCTCCATATTAGGGGCTTCTTTAACAGTGGTTGAAATTCTTTCAATGCAAGTCCTTCATGCTCTACGTGTTTCGGGGTGCTGTACCCCTTCCTCAGGAGGGGACTTCTGTAGGTATACAAAGAAACAAAACAAGACGAGGTCCAGATTTCATAGAATATAACTCTTCACCTCCACGGTACTCAACTCAATGATGTACCACAAGTTACAAGGCAACCTTCACCTCAGGTCTATTGCTTAATCAAACTATGTACATTGTGTGACATCCCTGTATAAACAAAACTATGAAGTCATCACTCAGTTAGCCAGGCCCAGTGTAATAACAGTCCAAAGAGAGTGCATATCCACGCTCCATCCCTTCTGATGTCAAAGGTGTATTTACGTCCTACATTATGTAAAGGTAGCCTAGAATTTGTCACTAAGTGTGATCAAATTTCAAACAAGTGCTCCATCGATCTAATTCTCCTGACTATAGAAGAGTTGGCTAAGAGGTTTTGGAATTGAAAAAACTATTGAGTACATTGAAAACCTGCATGTAAAAATGACATAGAACAACGGAAGTTGAGAAAGAGAAAATTCAAGCGAGATACATTCGATTATCTTACCGATATAGTCTATTCGTGGCAAGAATACTATGCCCAGAGGAACAGGAATAGATTCCCCAATCTGCACCCATGTCCATCTAGCTCAGATAACAGCAGTGATGGCAGTATAGGAGATCCGATAGATACCGTCGAGCAGACCAAGACCAGGTACACCTGCAGATCATGCAACAGCGCCACTGGAAAGTCAACCCAGAATAATTCCAGTGTCTCTAGCCGCCCGCATCACAAACCGCCCAGATCACCACACTTCACAGGGCCTTTTGAGCGCACATTAGTCGCCGACCGGCTTTCCCATGGCACTCACCACCACAGGCAGAGCCAGCCTTGGGGGAGGGGCGATCTGGGCGAGCTGGGCGACTGCCGTGGGTGCCACACCCCTAAGGGCACCATTAGCCCCTGCCACACCAGCTCAGCGGAGTCTTTCAAGGGCTCCCCCGAGCTAGCGTAGTGGGAGAAGGCATGGCAGGCAGGCTTTTGCTGTTAAATGCGCCCACGGCCGCGGGCACATTTAATAACAATGGGGTGCTGTTGTCAGCACCCTATTGTCATTGGGTGCGCCCCTCCGCCGCGTGTGACCTTAATGACAAAAGGCGCCATTATCCCCCCCACCATGTCAGTTCAGGGGAGTCTTTCAAGGCTCCCCCGAGCTGGCGGGGTGGCAGAAGGCATGGCAGGTGCCTCATTGTCATTGAATGCACCCGCGGTGACGGGCTCATTCAATGGCAATCGGGTGCTGACGCGCCCTCTTCATATCATTACCTCCTTGCCGGAGCGATGAGGTTAAACAAAAAAAAAAAGTGGCCCATCCTGGCCCTGCCCCCCTTCCACCCCAACCCCTGTTAACCAGGGGCACGCGGGGGGAGGGTGGCGCCAATTCACCCAGGGCACTGCTGCCCATAAGGCCGGCCCTGGCCACAGGGAAGTCACAGCGAGGGCCAAGGCAGGATGTTAACGGATTTTATCGGGGCACCGGAGCAGAGATCGAGAGACTGCACTCGATGCTCTTGACGTTCTGCCACGCCTGCCCCACAATCCGGGTTTAGCCTTTGACTGTGCGCACACTTGAATAATCAGAAGCGTGAGAGGTTCTGTTCCACTTCATAGTCCCTATGTACTGCATGTTCTTAGGGGTGTTGCTAGGTCTGGAAAAGATCCGGGGCGACTCTAATGTCGGGACTGGGGGCTAGCTAGCCTTGTGGTTGTAGCCCCTGAGATTCTATCCAGGGTACAACCAAAAGACCAGGGGCTCTAGCCCCCTATGCCCCCCCTAGCAACGCCTCTTGCCAGGACATCACTGTTTTCTGATGGACATTAGGATATACATACCCTGTGCCTCCTAAAGGGAGTGTAACATGTTGGCTTTAATGTGGCGATGTCATGCAAAGCGCACAGCGATCCAGCCACCACGCCAGCCACCTAGTGATCACCACTGAGTCTACACAGAGCCCGAAAATGTGGAAGACATGATAGTCCATTGTTGGCATCACTTGAGATGTGATCATGCAGTCTACATATAAGGGACGTGCATAGTAAAAGACTTGGCCCTATGATGTGGCCTGTACCCCGACAGTATGGTGGCAACGGGCCACACGAAAAGAAAAGCACCGGTGAGCAATACTAACGTTTCTGCTTGTATGCATAATTCAAGCAAGGCTCGGTAGCCACGCCCAAAAAGCACATCTCAGGCGGGCCCGAGGATTCAGGACACATGGCGGCGAGATACAGTGACAGCCCGGATGAGTCAGCGGTGGCCTTTTCGGGGTGGCAAGGAGTGGGTCGATGAGGAGGGGTGGAACCAGAGAATATCAGCAGGGTGAGGGGCTGAAAATAACACGCATCGCCTGAGCAGGGGTTCAGGGTGGGGGGTGGGGCCCTTTAAATCCCCAGGCAGGCCCACGTAGCTGTGCTGACCTTTGGAGCCCCTGGCTCTGCACTGCTTCATCAAAGAGACAGGCAACTGGGCACTGGGGGCAGCCCCTCTCCCCAGACCCGAACGGTCACGCCCCCTGATTCCCTGAAAGGGCACGCTAGCCGTGGCACTGTGTGACTAGGCTTCCTTGATGTCTCTCCCTGGTGTGTGTTGGTTACCTAGCAACGACCTCAGCCTTCCCCAACCAGCACACTGGATCAGGAAGCTATCAGGGGTGGACTGGGAGCCAAAAGAGGCCCAGGGTGCAGAGGCCTCCCTGGAGTTCCCTGTAGGCCAGTCCACGATATTGCTGCACTCAGAAGAGACCCCCCCACCTCGCTCCTCATGGCTATTTGGTTGCAGGGCCAGCCTCACAGGAAAACAATGCAACTGTGTCTTACTGTGACCCCGGCCCTTGCTCCCGACCCACTGGATTTGCTCTGCCAACTTTTAATGCAAGTTTCCATTTCAGACCCAAACCGCCATCGTTAGCCACTGTTAGATTCCATTTAAACTCCTGGCCTTGTGGCAAGGTTGACACCCCAGCGCAATCAAGAAAATAAACAACTACCAAAATGCATAGGGGAGTGTAGGTTCAAGGAATAACATTGAACCCAGAACATTCCTTTCACATCACTTTGGCTTTCCCTGCTGTGCTAAAATTACCGCAATTGCGAAGCCGTGAGAGAATTTTCTGGCACTGTCCTTCATTCAATTTATCCTAGGTCCCTTCTCCCATTTACAGCCTCGGATGAAGAGTCGGTTTAGACTCGAAACACGTGTCAGGCTACTTTGCAAATAAATCCATCGGACTTATAACCACATCTCTCTTCAATAACTTGCAACACATGCCTATATCGCACTCTTGGGCGCAGTGCGACTGAGAATTGCCCGTGCTCCAATTGTTTCCACAACAGTGGGTTGTACTTGGCAGTACTCCCACACCTCTCAGGCACCTGCAGCCTATGTGCACTCTTAATATTTATTCATACAAGTGCTGTGGTTTTGTGACTTTTTCTGCCAAACCTGTGTTTTTCCCATCTCAAGGCTAGTCTGCGTGATATTTATATATCACATTTATCAAGCGTACCTAAGACCTGGGGCATCAAGGCGCTGTTCCATTACAAGTTACATGCATGAATTCTCAAGATGGCAGGGGGGGTGGTGAAAGGGACACCCAGGACAGGTTAGGAGGCCCAGAGCTGAATGTATGCACCTGTGGTGGTGAACAACTTACAGACAGACACCAGCATAGCATACACAAAGCAAAGTAGCAGACCGAGCATGCGCGAGCACACAAAGCTGAACTGAGAGCAGAATTTCCACCCATAAGAAGTCATGTTATACTCGTGACCTTTGCCATTACCTGCCTACATCTGCTGTCACTCTATTTACTTTATTATTTCTAAATGTGTGTGATAGTTTCTTAAAACCTTTAATACACATACCATATACAAATAGGCCATGACATACATCTACAAACTAACAACACCAGTCAGAAATAATTTGTCATTGATATAATATGACATTTAGAAAATCATTATATAATAACTTCTTTGCTAAGTAAAATCATTTAAAACCTACACGTATAATTTAAAATTGATTGGGTTTTCCAGGATTTTCTTTGAGGTGAGAAAAAGGCTCCTAAAATCCCAAGGTATATTTTACAGAGAGACACAAAAGAGGGAGGTTTTGGATATCCAAATTTAGAAAAGTATCATAGGGGATTTATCTTGAAGAAAGCAGCTCTATATGTGACGGCGGAGACAGAGCAGGAACCAATTTGGTTAGCAATTGAGAGGGATGCCTCGTTACAATTGGATTAGAAAATATCTTTTCTATGGAGAAACTACCAAAGGGCTCGTTTAAATTAGCAACTGTTCAGGTGGCTAAGAGATTAATATTGTGGTGGCTACTTAACTTTGATGGGAATGTGTTTCTGAACCATAAAGCGTCCATCTGGTGTAACCCTGCATTGCAAATTGGAAATAAGACTTTGTATTGGCGGAGTTGGACCTTAAAAGGGATCTTGTCATTAGGGGACCTAATGCAGGATGGACACCTGATGTCCTTCCAAGAGCTTCAACGAAAGTACCAACGAGGTGTAAAGGAGAAGAATAGGTATAGAGAATTAGCCTGTTTTATGACCAGAGTGTTTGGTATGTTGTCTGTACCAATAGAGAAAGAACCAGCAGGATGGAACATGTTTTTTTGGCTCCATGTAATGTTTCTACATACTTGAAACTCATGCCAGAGAATGATTCGGTGTTAGAGTCTTGGGGTAATTTGAAACGGAAATGGGAATCAGACTTGGGTTGTGATATAAGTGATGGGATTTGGAAATATGTATGGCAAATTGGACACAGTAGCAAATTGGATCTTAAGCTACGAATTATCCATCAGAAAGTCTTGGGACAATAGTACTGGACGTCTGAACGCATGCATACTTTAGGGTAAATTGCGGACGACTTATGCTGGGGGTGCCAGAAGGAAAAAGGAACATTACTTCATAGGTTGTGGTATTGCCCCAGAGGTCTTACCTTTTGGTGCGAGGTACTTGATGTACTAGATATGACGTTGTCCATTAAAAGAGGGCCATCACAGATCTTGCTACTAGCAAACACCGGGCGCTGCTTTACGGCTCGTTTATATGAACTTGGATTGATAGAATCCTTGTGATAGCAGTGAAACAAATATTGAAAGTATGGAAAAACAGGAAGAAACCAAAGGTAGAGGAATGGATTAATGATGTGGTGATTTTGTCTGATTTTGAATTGGTTATGTATAAAAAGAAAGGTAGAGAGAAAGCCTAATGGATTTTTTGGAAATCATTTATTGATCTATATGGTGGTTATACATCAAGTTTATAGCGGGATAATCCAAGTGATCGGATACTATCATAGGTGCTTGTAATATATGTACTAGTCAATATTTGTATATATATTTGGTTTGTGTTTCTTTTATTACTTGAGTCTTAGGGAATTTGGATACATTTGGTTATGTTTTGTTTTGTTTTGTTTCGTCTTGTTGGGGACATGAATTTATTGTAATACATTTTTATTTGTGACCCCAATGTTTGTAAGTTTATTCAGTTTAAGAATATTTTTGATATGGGATATGATTGATGTTCAATAATTGCATATGATAAGAAATGTAGTTACTGATGTATTTCATTGTCTGTATTACAATCTTGCATGTACTTGTTTGAAATTGATAAATAAAGGAAGAAAAGAAAACCTACATGTAGTCTAATAAATATATATGAATCTTGGTTAACTGAGCTTGCACCCAAGTACCGCCACATACATAGGGGTCGATTCATGGAATTGTTGGTGTGGGAAATCGGGGATTTGCGCGCCTTTCTGCATGCAAAACCCGGTTTGTCGATTTATGGAATTGACTGCGCAGCACTTTTTCGTAACTCGCGTGGTGTTCGCGCAAGCTTGCCACATCTCTGCGAGCGGTCGAGTGGCTTGTGCGGAACACCACACAGAGCGTCTGCGTAGCCTGAGCAGAGGGCGGAGTAGGGGGCAGAACTTGAAATAATGTGGAAAAACAAGGGGAAAAGTGGGTGTTACGAAGGACGGGCCGCAGGCAGTCCACAGCATGCCCACAAATGCACACAGCAAAGCATATTCATGGAAGTGACCGCGCAACATCTCACCTGCGAAATGACCACACAAATCCCTCCATCTCTCCGCCATCCAAGGGCAGGTGTAAGTACACTTGCGCATAGGAATCACAGCGCGGAGCTGTGTTTGCATGTTGGATTTGTGGGGGCGTGCATGCAGCCGGGGATCCGATCGGACTTAGGTGTGTGTGCATACAGTGTAGTGTGGAGCAGGAATGGTTTACAGGATTTCGCGCACAGATATTCAGAGTTTTATCCAAGCTACAATACATCGTATGCATGTTGTCGGGGTGCTGGTAACAATTACGGGGGACCTCACGCATGGACCCCGATATGCAGGCCCGCTTGCGGCGGACCTCACACGTTTGAAGGGTGCGTGTATTCGCACCCGGGGAGCACGCAAAGGTAGCTGTTTTGGCTGTTTTTGCTTTGCGTGGGGGCATGTCAGGGGCGTTCCTAACAAGACTTGCGTATACGGTTGCTTTGCGCAGACAATTCCATGAATACGCAGTGTCCGCATTTTTGATTCTGCGCGCAGGTTCCTGCAGTGTCGTTCTCGGCATGCGGCCCTAGCGTGATTAATGCGCTTTTTTCCATGATTAGGCCCCATAGTCCCGTATGCTTACATTTCCAGAGACTGCCATGAAGCAGCGCTGAGGCCTCATTTTCATGCTTTATAAAAAGCTTAAGCAAAGGAAAATTGGTCAACTATCATTAGGATGGGACATTAGCGGCTGGGGGATCAGGTGGCTGGGAATGAATGCAGAATCCCACAGAAGCCACCCACATTTTCACGGCCACCGACTGCCTTCCCTGGGTATCTGCCTTTTTTTCTCTGTTTCCGGACCCGCACAGGCCAACTTCCCATTCCCTTTGGCCCCATCCCACACAACCCCATGTAATTCTGCAAACACACCTCCCCACCCAACCCTAATTACTGCCTAATCCGCATAGTCTCATTCTCAAGCCATGAGAATATAAAAGGGGCTTGCTCTCTTTTCTATTTCCATGATAGCAGGCAGCCATCTTTGTTTTTTTCTCCGAAACGAGATGATGCATGTGCAATATGCATGGAACCTATGTCCCATCAAAGAAAAATACCTCTATTAGCAAACTAGAGGCAGGCCCATGGTGCTAATAATAATAAACCCCCAAATAGGAGGCAGACAGGGCTGGTATCAGCACTGAGTACTTTCAAGGCCATCGTGGCAGTCAGGCCTAGCTGGCTCCGGCTGGAGGACTGTTAGCGTCCCTGTCAATCACCATAGCAGGGATTATCGCTATAATATTACCAAAAATGCCTAATGTTATGTTATGATATTCAGTATTTATACTGCGCCCATCTTACGACGCCTGACGTAGTCCGACGAGTGGTGCATTGTGACGCTGCCAGAGTTTTGTCAGAACTTGGTCAGTGGATATAGAAGAAGGTTTGGAGAAGAGGAGGCGATAGAAAAGGGGGATTAGACAGTGGACAAATAACTTAGTGGGGAAGACAACAGACAGGGTGATGAGGAGAGATCATGGCTGTGTTAGCTGGGATCCATGTTTATTAACTGGGATTAGTACCCAGCGAGGTACAATCAGATTGTTACAATCAATCTTATTGGCCCTCACCGGGTCATTTCCCGGCTGGGTAAGACTTACCACTGCGAGTCCTTTCCTTTCTCTGTCTGGCCATCATGGAAAGGGAGAAGGGACTATATGTAGTCCCTTCTCCCTGATCCCTGGCGGCCATTTTTTTCTCGAGTTGAGAAACAGTTGCAATGCGTGTCTCAACTCGGAAAAATGGCTATTAGTACCCCGGTACAACGTGCTGGGCTACTGATAGCAATAGAATCCTTGTTGGGGGGGGCATTACTGGTCGGAGAAATGCCCCAGGGGCTATATAAAAGCCCTTGCTTCGCTCGGGCTTCTGACTATTGGCACGGGTGCATTACCCTACCGGTAATGCACCCCTCCTCGGGTTCTATTGCTTCATTATTTACTGGTAAGCATGAGATGTAAGGTATGTGTAGTCCATTTTACAAGAACTACTTATATGTGATGTCAGTATCTATACCAGACGATACCTGATGCTAAATATGGTTGGTGCTGCATTCTAAAGCCCATTAGTGGCTCACCCAAGTAAACAGTCCTGAGGGAAGCAAGGACTTTTCAAAGCACACTACCACCGGAGTAAGGAGTCACTATTTCTGTGAGAATCCCAGAGCATTGCCCCGAATGGGCATGGAGCATGAGACATTTTTAAAAACCACTAGCTGCGGCAAGTGGACTGTGGAGTAAATGTATAATTTTAAAAAACATGGCTGCCGTGGAAATGAAATGCAGGGTTCTGAGAGGAGCCTCTCTTCCATTTCCATTACATATTGTGAGAAGATGTTTGCAAACGGACTCCCCATAAACGGAAGCCCATTGTCCGAGCATTGGATGGACGGGAATCCGTGGGTCGCAAACATTTTCTCTAGGGCCAGTATGGTGTGGTCACACGCCGTGGATTCTACCGGCTCCACTTTGGGGTACTTGACCACTGGTCCATGACAGCTAAAAGGTACATCCCTCTGCCAGTCGATCCGAAATCGGCGTGTACCGTCCGCCATGGCTGTTCGCTCCTGTCCATCGACTTGATGGGGGGTGCCCTTTCAGCTGGACTTGCGGCCTGACACGGCAAGCACCTCCGCACATCCTCATCTACCCTGTCCTCCAGGTCGGGAAACCACACTTTTGGTCTCAGCCTCGCCTTGGTCTTAGCGGACCCTTGGGGCCCATATGTGCAATTTCCAGCACTCTTGGTACGAGAGCACATGGGATCACTGTCAGCCCCGTAGGAGTAGGCCTTCCTCCGAAATTGATAGTTCGTTTCTTACCTTCCACAGCGCCTGTAGATCCCTCTGCGCTCTCACTTCCCACCTTGCGTTGTTGTTCAAGACCTCTTTCCACTCTCGGTTTCTGATGGCGGACTGGATGACTTTGAATATTTCGTCCTCCTTGGACGCACCAGCGATGACCTCTCTCGATAGCGCCACTGGCATCGCTACCTCCACGACATTGTTTATTATCTCTTGACATGCCACAATCTCGCCTTGGCTTTGCTCTGTATTGCTGTTTGGGTGGCGAGACAGGTAGTCCGCAGGGTTGTTTGTCCCAGGCCAGTACTGAAGTTTCACCCCATATTCTATGAGCAACAGCATCCAGTGTTCAATGCGAGGTGGGGTTTCAAGGATGCCCCAGCCATGATGGGGATAAGTCGTTTGTGATCAGTAACTACGACCACCGGCTTCATAAGGATGTAGAGGCGGAAGTGGTGGCAGCCCCACAAAATTGCGAGCGCTTCTCTCTCTATTTGAGAATATCTTTTTTCAGTCTCTGACAGCGCCTTGCTTGCATATGCGATTGGACACATGCTCCTTTGTGCGCTAGCCTGCGTTAGTACGGCCCCCAAACCCACGGGGCTGGCATCCACCACGATCTCCGATTCAACCGCTGGATCAAAGTAGGCCATGGTTTCCTGATCAGACAGTGCCATCTTAATGTCCTGGAACACCTTTTGTTCTCTTTTGTCCCACATCCACGACACATCATTCTTGGTCAGGGCACGGAGGGATTCCGAGAGTAAAGCAAGTCCCTTGATGAATCTGCCGCAGTAATTCACCATTCCGAGGAAACTGCGTACTTCTGCGGGGGATTCCAGTGCTGCGGCCTCGCGAATGTCGTGAACCTTTTCCGGGTTGGGCGATATCCCTCCAGCATGAAAAACAAATCCTAAAAACTCTATGCGATCTCTGAAAAACTTACACTTACTACGGTGCAGCGTCAAACCCAGATCACTCAGTCTCTGCAGGGTCAGCTCTAGGCGCTTCATGTGTTCCATTTCCGACGACACAAAGACTAAAATGTTGTCGCTCATGTTGAGGACCCCACGTAGGCCAGCCAGTGCACCCCTGATCGTGTTTTGAAACACTTCGGCAGCGGAGGATATGCCAAAGCTCAGTCGCTTAAATTGATAAAGCCCCTCATGGGTCGTGAAGGTCGTTATGTAACTTGATTCCGGGTGAAGCTCAAGCTGATGGTACCCGGACCGTAGGTCCAACTTAGAAAAGACTTTAGCCCCCTGTAGCTCACTGACAACATTGTCCAGCATTGGGGTAATGTGGCGTTCCCTTTTTATCGCCGCATTGGGCAACCGCATGTCCACACAAATACGAACAGCACCCGGTTGTTTTGGTTTGGGTGCTACTACAACTGGCGATACCCACGGCGTGGGATCTTTGACTTTCTCGATGATATCCTCCTCAATTATAGTCTGTAGTTCTTTCTCCACTTGCATTCTCAAATGGAAGGATATCCTCCTATGCTAGATAGTGGTGGGCCTTACAGTCTCGTCAATGTGTAGGTGAATCGGCTCCACTTTTAGCTTGCCCACCCCTTGGAATATGTTTCCGAAGATACTCAGGAGCTGTTCAATGTCTGCCTGATACACTGCTAGCATGAAGTGGACAATGTTGAGAGCTTCCGACGCTGCGCAGCTTAGGAGAGAGTGTGGGCTGACGTCTGTCACATAGAAACGAGCTTTGATCACATTGGGGCCGTGGGTAACTGGTGCAACAAAGACCCCTTGGATTGGCAGGGGCGTGTTGCCTCCAGATCCTGGCTTTCGAATTCTCCAGCTGCGGTGGTTCAGGGAGGGTCTTGTAATGCTTGGTGGCCAGAACGCACACCAAAGCACCTGTGTCTATCAGGACCGGTGTGGGGGTGCCCTTGATGTCTATTACGCAGGTGGGTTGCATCCTTTTCTTGGCTCCCGTGGCTATATTGGATATGAAGAATATTTCTTCGTCCTCCTCTTCCTCTTCAGCCAGGTTGAGTCTCTGTGTGTCTTGTTCCAGCGTCGCTACGCTCCTTGGCCTCCTGAAGTTTCCCCCACTCGCCCTCGCAGGGCCCCTATGTGTCATAATGGCACTGCCGCTCTGTGCATTCTCGCGTAGCAGCCCGGTGTGTTGCACCTACCACATACCCTTAACTTTTCTGGGCAGTCCTCTGCGTGCGGTAGATCGTATCCGCAGTATTGACACACTGCTGAGGTGCCCTGGGTGGGAGATGTGTCTTGACGCTTCTGTCTCCACCGAGACTTCGATGAGGCAGACTTTCCTATGGCAAACGCCTCCTCACCTTTGCCTGGCCTTACGGCCGCGTCCATTCTTACCCCCCTGCTTTCCGCTAGTTCATATATCCTGCCATTGTCTAGGATTTGGACTAACGTCATTCCAGGTTCTCGCAGGTTTTGTCTGCACCACTTACTTGAACTGCACCCTTGTATCAACTGGTTTCTGATCATCACCTCCTCATTGTCCCATCTGCACATGCTTGACAGTTGGTGCAGTCGCGCACAGAACTGGTCTAGAGTCTCATTGTCATGTTGCTTTTCGCCACACATCACAAACCTGTCAAAGTCTACATTCGACAGTGGTATGAAGTGATTCTGGAAAGCAGTCTTGATGGCAGCATACGTGACCACCTGAATGTTCAAGGACTCATAGATGCATAGCACCTCGGTTCCCGCCGAGTATAGCAGCGTTGCAACCTTCGCATCATCGTCATCTTCAACAGTTGCTCTGAAGAACATGTCCAGCTTCTTAATCCATATGAGCCACTTGGGCCCTAACCTGGAGGGCGGACCCGAAGTGTCGAATTCTGGCATTGGTGCCATGCTGCCTATGTGAGACCTGCGCGGGAGCCGCTGATTCCTCTTCTTGGTCACTCATTCTCACAGGTCGCACAGGCACCTCATCCACATGTACTAGGCCGCAAACCTGTCTCCCCTGGGCAGCACTTTACCACACGAACACTGTATGCCGCAGTGCATTGCAGTCCAGCACTGGTGACCACTGACCTGTCTTTCAGATGCAGGGCACAGATGCTATGTCCCAGTGACACCTCCACGACTGGGTCTTCAGGCAGGGAAGACACCTCTCACTGTATCTGCTTTCTTCCCCTTCTTTGTTTTTCTCTTTGTTTAGTGGACCCCCAGGGCCAAAATCACGGCTCACCCGAAGGAAAACCACAAAGGTTCCAAAAATTGTTCCTTTCAGACACGTGGGCAGCGCACCCTCAAAGGGCCGGTACAGCACCACGTGCAAATTTAAAGATGGCCGAACGTATTAGCGTGGATTCCGACTGCGTGGGAGGGTGGATCGCCGTGCCTTGCGGGCCGCATCTGCATTGCATTCACCTCCCAGCACGAGCCGATGTCCTCGTCGCCAATGTTGGTAGTGCCTGAGTGCCTCGGGCCGCCTTGCTGCATACACACACACGCATACCAGGAATTACTCATAGACACGTCTGTACAGTGCGAGGTCCCGGCGGCAACTGCCGTATGGGCGTATTTTATTAAACACGCGCATGCGTGAGCCCGAACGAGGCTCACGCATGCGTACACACTATTCACTGTGTAACATGATGGAGAAGGAGACTGGAGACTTGCACGGAAGAGCGGCAAGAGTGAGAGGGCTGCAATAGTGTCCCGTACTAATGGGCAAAGGTAAGGAGGTGGGGCGGTGCAGGAAGGAGTGGCGAGAGAGAGAGAGGGAGAGAGAGACAGCGCAAGGCCATCACAGCACATCCAGAGAAGGCAGAGGATACGTTAGCCATTGTAGATAAATCCTGCATTGTTTGGCAACTGATTGACTGCTCAGAGGTTCCCGGGTGGTCATTCTATCACAAATACGTCGATGTCACTTAATTTCACCATTAGATCTGGTACTGGAGGAGCCAGTGAATTCGTGGGTAGCGTCAAGCCAGGTCCAGGCCAGGAGAGGTAGCCAAGCTCAACGAGCCAAGCCAAGAGAGCGACTGCATACATTGTGGAATGGAATATTTTGCAAAGCACCTACGTGACATCTTTTGAGTTTTTCTGGAGAGATTTCAAGGAAGAAAATGCCCATCTATTCCCTATATTCATGTATTTGTTTGTGATTTCTAAGGCGCTGCTTAACTGCTGCTGCAATCGTACTTAATGCCACAGTCTGGTGGGTTCCAAGTCTATCCGCAGGTTGCCAAACTGACGCATCTGGGGATGAAGTCATTTGCTAAGGATCACACAGTGCGCTCAAGTTCCGAGCCTGGGATTAGAACCCAGGCCAACAGGACAGGAACATCTCCCCATCGTCCTTCGACATCCACCAGAATTAGCAGAGAAAACAGCAAAATGTGTCTATCCACGTCAACAAAGAAGAGACCCTGCAGTTTTCCACTTTATAGTTCCCTGTCGGTGAATATCATAATACCCCAGGAATGTTAATGCCCAGTCCAACCATGCAATAACAAACGTGATAATGTATTAGGCAAGCATACTAGGATGCACAACCACACAAGGAAAGTATTGCTCTTTGGCATGGGGAAGCCTGTATTTCACAAGTTCAAAAACGAATCCTTTCTTTTTTCCAAGGTTGATAAATCGAGTTCCATTCAACATGTAGCAATAATGTGTTATTTATGTAGCGCTTTCGCCAAAGCACTTTACAGAGAACATATTTACATACAATAACAACCTACCGAAGTTGGTACTCCTTTATTGACCTCAGAAGGACAAAAGACTGAGGTGGCCCTGCCGGGATTCGAACCTGCGAGCTACATATCACACACAGATCACAGCACTTTTCCACAAAATTAGCACATTGACCTGAAAAAATAACACCCCCTTTCACCATTGGATAAATGCTTTATGAGACATTGGAACATCCCAAATGCGGACACTGATCCCAATGGCAGGGGAATATAGTAGTACAGACGCTGTGGAGCGGACCAGACCGGCGACTGTCTTAGAGTCCAGTGATTGCAGGTTTGATGGCATCCACAGTGGGGAGTACACTTGCCTGCTCTTCTTTGGCCAACATTTCACCTATGTTAGACAGAGGAAGCCTGTCAGGGTTGGCACATCTATTGAAGCCCCTCATGTCCATGCAGAGTCTCAACTTTCCCACTGGTTTCCACACTACGCAGAGCGGAGAAACTGTGTCGGACGGGTCTATGTGCTCGATAATTGAGTTCTTCTTCCGCACCCTGACTCATTGAATTGGAACAGGGCAGACACTGTGTGCAACAGGTCCAGCGTTTCTGTGTACCATTATCTTATGGCTAAAGACTTTCAAGCACTCAGGCCTTTTCTGAACATGCCAGTCTGCGCCTCAGGTTTCCTCTCTTGGGATATTTGGGTCGTGTTGTATTTCCAACCTACTCTGGAGTGAGCACCTTAGTATTTTGGAGGATCCTCTTTCAGACTTGTGCACTCCAGGCTGTGCCTCTCTCCCGCAGATGCAGAATTTGGCCAAGGACCAGCCAACTAGGGCTAGGTGATGGCTGCCTTAAGCTAGCAGGTTAATATCTATCTTTTGTTGCTTGGTGTCAGTGACCATGTTTTGAAATATAGTTCTCAGAAAACAAAAGTAAGCTTGGCACCCACATTAATCATGATAAACACTTTCTTGCCTTTTATGATTACACCTGCGTTGTGGCTTCCCTCTTGGCTGATGCCATGTCCACCCCCCATGTTCAATAGAGACGTCCTGCAACACTTGGCTAAGTGTCCGCTGTGACCACATTTCCTACACATTGTGCATAGGGCACAGGAGTCTCTGCCAAGGTTCCCTCTAATTGTTGTAGGCTGTGTGCGCCAAAGAATACCTGTGTGCGGGCTGTTATTCAGTCAGTGAGTGATGCGCCGGTAGCATTCAGCGCTGGCGGCCTGCCAGTGAGCAAGTGCTTAGTGACCCACAGTGTGCAAGCGAGGACTGAGAATTTGCGGCACAACAAGCTCTACTTCAAGGGACATTTGGGTGCTCTATTCTCCTCTTGAGAGTTCGGGCCTCATTACGACTTTGGAGGTAGCCATGGCGCTATTGGCGCCATGGCTGCCTCCAAATCGTGTCCGGGTTCCCTGAATGGGGAATTACCCGGCCGTTCCGAGTTTGGAGGGCCCGGTAATTCCTCCTTCAGGGAACCAGGGCCTGCTCCTTCCGCATTGCCATTTGAGCACCCATAGGGCTCAATGGGAATGGCGAGGGAGCTAACAACGGGCCCACTTATAATGGGCTCGTTGTTAGCTCCCTGGTTCCCTCGAGGAACCAGCTATGGACGTCTGGATAAACCAGACGTCCAGAGCGGGTCCCACGAGGGAACCTCGTAATAGTGCGGAGTGGGTTTAACGGCGCCGGCACCATTACCGGCGCCGTTAAACCCATTCCGCACATCTCATAATGAGGTCCTTTAACTCATCTGAAATGGTGGCAATTTAAATCTCTAAACATTAGCAAGATCTTTCGTTTTATGATGCATTGGTACAAGAAGGGAGCCTGGTTCTTCTAGTGGAAGACAGATTCTGCCTCACAAATGAATACACCGGAGCAGACAGAACAATGGAGAATGCACCCACTGTCTCACACTCTCACCATTTTGTCTACTTTGATTTTAATTTCATTATTCCTATGTCATCTTTACTATATAGATGTTTCCATTTCATTTCTGTTGCAAATCTCACCACCCCCCCTGCCGCTATGCTATGCAATGGGCAGCAGATAAAGTGTTAAAGATGACAAATTGTTTACATTACAAAAGACATCCATGGGGAGAGCAGCTGGACCCACCAATCCCACACAAACATGTTGAACGAACATGGCAGAAACATCAGGAGCCAGCAACTAACCGCCATAGCTTTCCCCCCAAACTGGTACCTAAAGGCCAAACGGCCCTAAAGGAAGATGAAGGGAGGGATGCAGGTTGCTTGCAACCCACAAAATCCATGAAAGCACTTGGGAAGAGAGGGACCATTTTGCCCGGTAAGGCAACAGGGCAACTTCATCCTCCAACTGTCATTGGCCAGGAAGGATTTCCCAGCAACACCAAATAAAGAGTGAATAGAGCGGCAGGGTGGCTTCAAGAACAACGCAGGCACCTGATATCATGGGCTGCACAAGTCTGAGGTTAGGAGCCTGTGCGCTTCACCCCTCCAGTGAATGCTGTGCACCTGAGCAGCTCAGCGCTGGCCCTTGACTGCAGCAAAATACATTCTGCTACAAGGCCAGGTGCTCTGCCTGCAACCAACTTGCTTTCTCTCTCTCGCACACTTAACTTTTTCTTTCTTTTACCAATAAATAAGGGGAAAACCTTCATTTGGCGTCCTTTGTGCAAATATGTTATCTTGTCCTTGCTTCTTCTGATCCGAGGGCCTTTCCTAATCCTGCAACTAACCCCTCAGGATTCATCCAATATAATCACTAAATCCTGCTGGTAAAATGAGCCCAGTGCTTGTTAACAGCTGATCCTTTGTCTATCAGTTCCACAGGTTCATGCTCTTACCCATGGCAGCAAGTTGCTCTTTTGGGCCATGAATGAACTCAAATAGTAAATAGTAAATTGCCGGCTAAGCAAATCCTCAAGCCTTAATACTTCCCTCATTTCCTCTACTGGGTATGCTATCTTTCACCCCTACCATGGCAGTCAGATGGGGAGAGTTGCGCTAATCATAGGGTACTCAACTGTAGAGCTGACCTCTCCATTCATTGACGGGTTCAGCAGGCACACGTTCAAATGCCTTCCACTTTCCACAATATAAATATACAGTGATATCCACTTTAAAAAAAAAAAAAAAAATTTGAGTTTTATTCCGGGAACACCTGAGTTTTATCAAACTTTCCATCGAGGTTGGATAGTCCGAGTCTAGATTTCGCTCAGACCTTCCTACAGATCCACCGATACCTCTAAGGTGGTCAGAAAGATCCCTCTTCTCCCTCATCCACTGTACAGGTTCCACTTCCTAAGTGGGCGTTGATGAGGTTATTGCATCATTGATCTTCGGAATGCTAGTTCGATTAAGTTCACAATGGCCACTGTCCATCTGGTGGTTTCTCCAGATATTAATCTGTTCCATAAATCATCTTCTTGTATCATCCATGGGTTCGATATCAGAGGTAAGAGGTAGGTAGTTCTGTTTTGTTTGGTGTTGGGACAGTCTATTACAAGGTGTTTCAGGGTTTCCACCACCTCTGCCTTTTTACATAGACGGCATCCCTTTTTGCCTGTAGCTCCCCGGATGGTTAGGATTTCCTGTGCTAACAGTAGATTTAGCCTTGCTTTCATAAAGAGAATTCTTTTCCTTTTTTCCGGAAATTTAGCACAGTAATTTAGAGGTTTTTTCAGTTTATTAAACGTTGGAGGGAGATGAGTTAAGAGTTTGTTCTCTACTGTTTTCTCAATCGTATGTATCCAATCCATTTCTTCCAATTTTTGTTTCATTCTGTCCGGATTTTCTATATAAATATACAGTGAGAACCACTATAAACATTGGGCAATAAACTAGGAGGAAACCAGAATTAAGCTCTATAGAAGAATGCAAATCATTTTCTTATTATTATTATTATTACTGATACTAATAACCACCTTTCTCTTGGGCCTGGCCCTTGATCCTATACTCTGCTGTCAGGGCTTTTGTGACAGATGCCAAGGCTCAGCTACTTTGACTTCCTGGAATACATCAAATGTCTTTCTTTCTTGCGAGCATTGTAGCATGAGCCACAGATATTCAGCGGCTACTCCTTATGCCCTCTCTGGGGCCAGAGGAATTGGTTGGTAGCAGGGAAAGCAGGCATTTTCCATGCATCAACAAGGAACTACAAAGGGTTGTAGGTCAACTGGTCGAATCTAAATGGTCGACAGGACAAATGGTCGACACCAAAAGGTCGACAGGTCAAATGGTTGAATTTTATTTATTTTTTTCACATTTTCTTTTTTGTTTTGGAGGGGGTCCCCCCCAACCCCCTTTTTTTGCTAAAAACCCCCTTTTTCCCTAAACGAAAACCTAAAAAAATATATATGACTAAAAAAAAAATTTGATCATTTGTCCTGTCGACCAAATTTTGTCGACCATTTGTCTGTCGACCATTTGACTAGACACCACTGCAAAGTATTAAGAGGATTCTCACCTTAATCACTAGTGCCTTGGCATATAGGTCTTGCAATGTACAGGCATGTTTTTTGTTAGGGCGAGCATTGATATGATATTTTATTTGTTTTGCGCTCGTTCACAAGTGTTTCAGAGCGCGACCAGGCAAAGGGAGGGGAACAAGGGAGAATAAAAACAACAATCTTACTAGGCCCAGTGACATTAAGAATGCGCAAGTGCATGGGAAAGGGAAAGGGGGAAAGTGCATGGAAGGGGGAGAGTGGAAAGTGCAGAGCAGAGGAGAACAGATAAATAATAATAAATACAAATAAATAGATAATGGAGGCAATAAAGAGTGTTAGTGCAGCCAGCAAGTGGCAAGTGCTGTGTTTACGGCAGCAGAACTGGGTAAGTCTGGGAAGGGCATAAAAAAGCAGACACTGAAGGGTGTGGGGGACTGTATGGGTACAGATACAGTCCCCAGTGCAAGCAGTGGCCAGGAGGCAGTGTAGGAGGGTGGCAGGGTGAGCAGGTACCTGGGCCCAGGGGACAGACGGTGGCCAGGTCCACAGTGCCAAGAGAGAGCAGATCAGCAGGGGAGAGGGGGAGCAAAGACAGAAGCAAAGAGGACTAATGTGAGCAATGAAAAGAGCAGAGGCCAACTTCCATTACTCTCTCAAAAGGGTTTCCTGCTGAATCCCCATCACAGACACGTGTCAAATTTAAAACTGGAGAGAGTCATATGTTCCCAAAATGCTCTTCGCTTGTATGCAAATCACCAGACTTGGGTTTCATGAAGAGATACTGAATTGCATGACCCGGCCTGCCCCTCAGTGCTGTCCACTTCCTCCTCCCCGGCCCCGCCCTCACAAGGAGGAGAGGGTTCCCAGGGTAAACTGTTTCCATTTCCATGCCCCATTCCATTCGGGAGATGCAACTCCAGTCCCTTTTGAAAACACATAGCTTAAGAGTCCTACCAGCACACAAAGCCTGGGTCCTTCCTATCGGGACCCATCCACACATCCCTACAACAACAAAGCAGTGCTGCACTAATCCTTCTGCTCCTACTAACCAAACAAACTCATTGTTTGCAGACCCCAAAGACCATGGAATTGGCAGCAGTGTGCCATACGAAAGCCAGTAGCATAACACAACTGTACTAATGACAGAGAGGGAAAACAGGCCAGTCTTTTCTTCTGCACCACTGCACAGATGGGCACATTAACCCGCAGCTCACATGTTGCAGTCCATGTGGAACTGGCACAGTGCTGTGTCCTTCAAAGCACTGCTTCAGTTAAACACATTTTGTTTTTTTTTAATCCAGTAAAACATAGAAACCCCAAAATGGAAGCCAGGAAGTCAAAGCGGTCCACAGATTGCACTTAGTTTAAAGCATAGCTTCTACTTGTGACGACTTATAAGTATTCATAAACATGCTGGTGGCCAGTTAGGTGCCCTTGAACGTCTCCTTGAGCCCCTGCCTCCAATCTTTGCACCTCGCTTGGCCCAATTATTTATTTTTAATTTGTATTTTATTGTTGTTTTGTAACACGCCATATTGCAACAGAACTGCTTCAAAGCTAAAGGAGGAAACAGGACTCGTGGCAGGATAAGGGTTCAGGGAAATGCTTCTTAAGACTGGGCAGAAGACTGAGCTGTGCTAAACGTAGACTACATTTTGCCATGTGTAGCGCCATGCCACCTCGACTTTTTCATTTGAGAAGTGTACATGTGCATGGTTACCCAAATCAGAAGACCATGAACACACACGTGAGCAATGCATCAAAATCACCAGCTGCAATACCTATACTTCAAAACCGGCCTGTTCCATGTATCAGTTAGACCGGCCGATCCTTACAGTTAGACACCACACCACACCAGGAGTCTGCAGCCTTTGGCTCTCCAAATGGCTTGGACTACAACCTAGCATCAGCGCTACCCAGCGTAGTGAACTGTGAGGACTCGTGGGAATTATGATCCAAAACGCCTGGAGATCTGTGAGTTACAGATCCCCGCCCCACAATGTCTTAATCTTTGCCCTCCTTCTGCTTGTGCCATGGAGTCTGCGCCATGCCCTTTATTTTAATTTAATTTTATTGGATATGTATAAGGCGCTTATACAGCAAGACAGTGTTTCAAAGCACCACACGGCAAAAAGGGGAGGGAACAAGGAAGCAATAAACAATGAAAAATTGAGAATGAATAAATAGAAAAAAAACCAAAAGCAGTCCTACTAGGCCTTGTGACATTCAGAGTGGGCAAGTGCAGTGAAAAGAAAAAGGGGGGGTAAGTGCTTTTAGGGTCCCCTGGGAAGGGGGAGGAAGTGTCAGGGGTGCCTGTTGGGGAAGCAGCAGGTAAGTGCATGGGCAGAGACATTGCAAGCGAAGAGGGGAGGTCTACCGCCCAACAGGTAATTGCAGGGCGGAGGCAAGCCACCTAACAGGCAAGAAGTGGGCCCAGGGGGCAATGCAGGTGGCCATTGGGCGAGACCGGATCCTATTGGACTCTTGAAAGACCGGGCCACCAATCTCAGCGTCAGTGGGAATGGTGACCATGAGAGGGGGAGAAGGAGGAGAAGAGAGTGGTCTTGAGTTGTTTGCGGAACTTGAGGTGGTCCGGTTTAGGACGGAGAGAGATAGGGAGACTGTTCCATAGGAGGGAGCCAACTGAGGCGAGGGTTCTGCCCCCAGTCTCAGCTCCCCAGTCTCAGCTTGGAGAATACAGATTTAAAATTTTATTTTTCAATATAAAGCATACAGAAGCGGTAAACATTAACAATCTTTCAAATTATTACAATAATACAAACCTAAATGTATCTAGCGTCTAATCAACATTAAAAAATGAACTACCAAACTATAAATAAATTAATTCAAGAAGAGAGAAAACAGAATAGAAGGAAGAAAGTGAAAGAAAATAGAAATAGAAAGTAGACAGAGAACCATAGAACAATTCTATCAATTAACTTATCCAACAATTATCTTATCATCAAACAATAACCCTGAAAAGTAGAATAAAAGTGTCTTATCAAAAATACCTAACACTTCCAGAGACACTACTATCTGAATTACAGATCTAAATGATCCATAGACCTCAAGAAAACTACTCCAAATGTGACAGAATTTCCCAATATCTCCTGCCTTCTTGTAGATGGCTTTCTCACAGGTGGAAATGGTAAGAAGCCCCTCCACCCATTCATCCACATTGAAGGAGCTGCTTGACTTCGAAGATCCCAATATCATCCTCTTTGCAGTCGTACTGGAACAGATTAGCCAAGTCATCTGCCCAAAGGTGATGTCATTCATTACGGATACGTCTCCAAGAATTAGTACGGTGGCTGAGAGAGGGATTGTACAGTTCAAGACCAGCCCCAGTGTCTCACATACACTCTCCCAGAACTTCTTTGGCTTTGGACAAAACCAAATTAGGTGACTGAGGGATCCTCGTGCGCCTTTACATTTCCAACAGAGATCATTATTCACAAGTTGCCTCTTAAATAGTCTAACAGGTGTCCAACAGGCTCCGAATAGCATTTTTGTTTCTGATACCCTAAGGCCCCAGTCATGACTCAACAGTCGAGTATTCTCACAACAACGCTGCCAGCTTGGAGAAATGTTTGACCAGCAGAGAGTTGGAACACGAAGGTCAAAGGGATCTGGAACAAGAGTATTTAGTAAGGAAGAGCTGTAGGTAGTGTGGTCCCAGGCCCCAGACAGCCTTGTGGATGATGCAAAGGGTCTTGAATTTGATCCTTGCAGCAACAAGGAGCCAGTGGAGAGATTTTAGAGTTGGAGAGATGTGGTCCCTCGGCTTGAGGCCAAGGATAAGTCTTGCAGCCCTATTCTGGATTAGTTGAAGAGGCAGGGGGAAGAAAGAGGCAGTTTGAGGAAGAGGCTGTTACTGTAATCCAGCCTGGAGAGGACCAGAGCTCTAGAGACATTGAGCTTCTGGAGGAAGGAGAGGAAAGGGAGAATGCCTCTGAGGAGGTAAAGTTAAAAGTGGGCCTTCTTGGCAAGGTCCAAGATGTGAGGAGTAAAGGAGAGCGAGGAGTTGATGACCCCAAGGTTTCTGGCCTCAGTGGAAGGAGAGGGAGGTGAGCTCATAGAGGGCAGCCAGAGTGCATGAGGGAAATGGGGAGTAGGTGTCCCGATAGGAAGAATCTCAGTCTTACTGACATTAAGACAGAGATCATTGGAGGCACACCAAGACTGAATAGCAGACAGGCAGTCAGGGATGATAGAGGAGGAAGAAGAGGAGGAAGAGGGGAGCTTTAAGCAGAGTTGTGCGTCATCTGCGTAACAATGGAAATGAGGAGAGAAGGCAGAGATCAGGTGTGCAAGGTAGATGTTGAAAAGCCAAGGCGAGAGGATGGAGCCCTGGGGAACACCACATGTAGAGAGAGTGGTGGTGGAGGAGAAGCGCACAGGAGCAGCTGGGAAGGGCGTTTATTCAGGAAGGAGGTCAGCCAAACTTAGGGTATCATGGAGCCGCTTTGTGAGAATAGAATGGTTGACCATGTCAAAGGTGGAGCAGAGGTCAAGGAGAATGAGAACAGTAGGAGAGCTAGAATCAATGTTTGCAAGTAGTTCTTCACATGTGTCAGGAGAGCAGTTTCTGTGCCTCTGGATCCTAGGAATCCAGATTGATGGTCATGCAGACAACCAGCGAGCGCAGTGTGTTGAATCAGTTGGGGGAAGACCAACTTCTCCATGAGCTTTTTTAAGAGGGGGTTCACAAGGAAGTGCCTGAGAGAGGAAGGGAAAGAGCTGGAGACTAAGGAGTGGTTGCAGGGCCAGACTGGTGGAGGAGGCATTGTCCTTAATGCTTCTGGAGGAGCAGGGACCTGTTTGGATGAGACCTTCATAGAGAGTACTGCTTTAGACACCTCTACCGTTGTGATAGGTGAGGAGGAGAAAGTAGGTGATTGTGGATGAGAGGTCAAGGGAGGCAGGAGGATAGGAGAAGGGGTGGAGGAAGGTGAAGAAAACAGAGAGGTCAGGATGTCCAGAGTTTTAGAGGTGAAATGCGTGGCCATTGCAGTATTGAGGGCCTGAGAAGGAAGAGGTGAGGTGGAGACTGCGGATGGATTGGCTAGTTCATTGCAGATTTTAAAGAGTTCAGCGTGTTGTTAGAGGCTCAGGAGATACGGGTCTGGATGTCGGTCCTCTTCTTGGAGCAGATAGAGAGACGATATTGCCTTTGGAGTAGGCGACAGGCCAGTTTGTCAGCAGATGAGCCAGTGGTCTGCCACTTCTGTTCAGCAACTCTGCCCTTATACATTCATGTATGCAGATGTAGCCCCTGGATTTTCTTTTCTGGCCCAAGGGTGCACAGTAATAGAATTATCCCAGGCCAGTGATGGACCATACTGGAGCTATCCCACCATCCCAGACGAGCTGTTCTGGCAAGATGCTAAGCAACCTCAAATAATATGGTTAGTATTCAGGAGCTGGGGCTCAATGCTGAGTTCCTGTTCTTAAATAAGGCGCAGTACACCAGAGGGGAGTTTTGTCGCCCTTGCAGGCTAATAAAGTAATCTAATTAACAGGGTAAACACATACACTTTCTTCAGTTCCATTCCTGCCCCAATTAAGTATCCCCTTCCATGTTTTATGCAATAATAAGAGTAGTCGGTACTGTGATGAATCTGGCGTTTTTCCCACTCTTCCCTGTGGACAGTCTCTCCTCATGTGGCATGGGAAAGGCAAAAGCTACCGGACTCTGCCCCTGGGGGTGGCTATTTGGGGGAGGACCACATGATGAGAGAAGCTCCTTATAGGAATGGATAGGATCCTCCAGATGAGAGATGGTATTCCCCTTTTTCCTTAGGAAATGACTGTAACCCAGTAACTCCACAAGATCCCATGGCCTATTGCAATGTTACCCTAGAACATCCAATGGTGACTAATAGACAAACCTTTGTTTACCCTCAGTTTAAAACATGGGAATGTACTGGGACAGAGAAGAGCAACAGGATTTGGGATTGCTTACGTACTGAGACGAGGAAGAGGCCCAGATCCAGGAAAAGCAATTGTGAGGACCAGAGTGACTGGTCTAGTCTTTTCATATTATGGATTGACCCCAGAAAATACAAAAATGCAGAGCAAAGCCAACCAAGAGAGAGTCGACTTCCAGTTGGGAGGTCTGAGAGATGCTGATCAGCTCTGCAGAGGCCCGCAGTAGAGGACGCCGGGCATGAAGGCAAGCAGTAGAGAGATGCCTGTTAAGGGAGGAGGGCCTCCTTGATGTGCTACCCGAGCCACCCAGCATGTGGTCCAAGGTGCGGTCAGTTGCGGGAGAGCAAGCTCCTATCCCGAAAAGAAGAAGTGGACAGGCAGACAGACTATCTGCAAACAAGCCAAAACGAACGAGGAGAGCGCGCCACCGGCATCCAAACATTACCGGACGCTTTTCAGGAAGCACTGCTAACTGAGAGTCGTTTACCAATGTAAAAGGTACGCAGGCAGAAGGAAGGGTGCTGCAGTTCTCTGAGGGGTTGGGAGGCCATTGGAGAGCAGAGATAAAAGGGGCTAGGGCCCGAAGTCGAACAGAGCCATTCCACACTTAGAAAAGCGAACACATGCTTGGTCGAGCGAGAGGAAGACCAAACTAGTGTAAAGAACCTAGAATATTAAATAAGGACACACAGTGTTGGCAGGATAGTATACCAGGTCACTGTTCAGCGACACCACGAGTCTGGGACCCGCACCCAATTGTCCTACATGAATGAGATGAATCAAGGTAAGATCCATGCACATGAGGAAGTGAAGTGGATGGGGAGGCAAGAAACCCCTAAGTGCATCACCAGTCATCTTCCTCATCCCAGTTTTAAAACACTTGGTGATAGAAAGAATAACTGAAAGCTGTAACATTATACACACATTATATGTAAGAGAACCAAGTGAAGACACATGCCTCTGAGTTCTTGATGAAAGATAAGTAGAGTCTGCAAGAGAAAATACCAGGCAAGTTGCGGATCTGGGTTTCGTACCCAAGTGTGAAACCAACAAAAAAGTCCTGGCAGGCGAGTATACCAGGCAAGAGAAAGATTCAGAAGGGTTCAAGGAAAGCCTCATGCCCCTTTGAACTATACAAATAAGTACTGGCAGGAGAGTATACCAGGCAGCCAGCTGCAAGTCTGGAAACCGCACTACAAAGAGAAAGTGAACATTGAAAGTAAGCCCTGGCAGTAGAGTACACCAGGCAAGAGGATTGCGAGTCAAGGACCCGCATCCAATCATAAATAAAGGCATTCAAGACAGCTTCTTGAAAGTGTGTGAAAACCTGGGGAAGGGAACCACCACCTGGGCTGACAAGGTGATTGAACTATGATGGGATAAGTGAATCAAGGGATAAGGAACAACCCTTAAGTGTGCAAGTCTAGGGTAAGAAAGCCATAGCCACTAGAATGGAAGGTTTCCCTTTACCAAGGAAAATATCTGTGGTTGACAGCTGAAGAGAAGCTGAAAACTCGAGGGAAAACCTTCCCCATTCGTTCTGAGAGTTGTGAAACTTTGGGGATCAATAATCATGTGTTAATTTGTGCACCTTTTGGAACTTTATGTTGAAACTCTGAAGAACACTATAGATGGCCAGGTGAAAGACTTTACACCTTTGCTCGTTTTCTTAGCTTTAGCTTGTAAGGGTCAGGATAGGATTTTTTGGACATAGGACAGAGAACTCTTTACTTTTGGACATTCTGACACTGACATCCTTTTGTTTAGTTGAGGCTGGGAAACACATAATAGCGTGAGTTTAATATAGGTCTTTCTTCAACCCTTCTTTTACTTTAATGAAAATCTATAACAATCATCACAATGGCCATCATTATAAGTCTGCCGGTCTGGTAGTAACGGTGCTGGTAATCTACCGGCACCGTTGCTATCGGACTGGCAGACTACGAGTTGTGCTCGCGGGTGCCTTTCTGCCCACCAGGTCTGACCTGGCAGGCAGACCGGCATCCACGAGCACAACTAATCGGATGCACCGGCACAATTTATGAATGGTGCCGGTGCATCCAACCTCACCATTCCCATTGAGCCCTAGAGGGCTCAAATGGGAATGGGGAATAATGAATACCGGCACCCGGCAATGGGGATGGACCGGATCCGCTGGGGTCGAAATGCCCCCGTACGTCCCCATTGCCGGGTGCAGGCAATTTCACGAGTTTGGCGGCAACCGTGCCGGTTTTACCGGCACGGCCACCGCCAACGTCGTAATGAGGCCCAATGCCTCTGTGTCTGAGTCTTACTCCTGATTCATTGCAGTACTCTTTGTAGAACCCCTCCTCATTTTAACCTTAAACAGGTTTGCAATCTCTCCACTCTGGGCTTCGCGTCATTAACATCATAGCCTCCCACTTCATCAAAATACATTCCTGGTGTGTTTATTTGAATAACCCTTGGCAGCTGCAGTCTGCCCTTTTCTTCAGTCTCCGTCTCCCCTCTGTCAGTCCTGTGAAGAGTCACTAAAACACACTCTCATTACGAGTCCGGCGATAGCCGTGCCGGTAAAACCGGCAGGCTGCTGCCAGACCCGTAGTCAATTACCGGCACTGGACTTGCTGGATTTACCGGTGCATTACAACCCCGGTGGTCTGTTAAATCCGGCGCCGGCAATTCTGTTAATCCCCATTCCTGTGGATTCCCATAGGACTCCACGGGAATGGGGACCAGGGAAACACCGGCATCATGTCATAATGGTGCAGGTGTTTCCGTGTACGTCTGCAGGCGGTGCCGTTCCACCCACCAGGACAGACCTAGCGGCCAGTACGGCACCCGCCCGCAGAACTCGTAGTTTGCCAGTCCGGAAAACGGTGCCGGTACGGTTTTACCGGCACCGTTGATTCCGGACTGGCAAACCTGTAATGAGGCATCTTTATGTTGCAGCAACATTGCTTTGGAGCCCCGTTGGTTTCGGATCCAACCCCTGCTTTGCCATGGGTGGTTGCCATGGACATGTGAAGTGGTCCACTGGGGCCCTGCTACAATGTGTCTGCTGTGGATTTCCTCAGGGGCAGTGCTGCTGACGACTGGGCTCATTTCTTTACTTGGACTTAGACAGCCCTGTTCTTCTATAGGGCTGTAGGAACCCTTTTTCCTCCATGGTGTTGCCATTTATTTTAGACTTTCATCTTGTTTCCTCTGTGGCGGAGTAGGCCATTAAGTTGTAGGGCTTTGAGAGCCCTTTACTTCATTTCCTCTGTGGCGGTGCACTGTTTCATTCCAGACGAGAAGCCCTTGTTGGACTTTGCCCAGGTTCCGCCTGGGCGGAGCCACCGCCAAGCTGCCACACTCTGCATAGAGCCCCAGCAGCATGGGGTGTCGCAAGTGGGGCTCCAGGTAAGTCCCGCTCTAGCTTCTCTCCCCATCTGGCCCCGGGTAGAGCGGATGCCGCGCAGAGCCCTCAGTGGTGCTGGTGGCCCTGCGCATGCCACAGGCGCCGGCATGCAAATCTGCTTCACCACCCACCCTGTGTGTCCCCGAGACGGTTGGGCTTCCACCGTGGGCTTGCCGACTCCTTCACCCGGCTCGCCCATGCTACGGGCCCTGGGACTTTCCCCTCTCCTAACCCTCAGGCCACGCGCCGGTTCGGGTTGCCGCCATGTGTGGCCCTGGACTGGGGGTTCACCTGCAACGGGGTCATACCACACACGTGGCCTAGGACTTTTCTATCTTCTGGCCTGCCCAGATTGGCCACTGGGCTGGCCACTGCCTCCCAGGCCACGCTCTCGCTCGGGGTCCGCCCTACACACGAGGCCCTACTGAGGGCGTTTATGTTTGCCCAGTCTGCACCACACACACAGCCTGGGGCCTAACTTCACACCGGGCTGCAGCTAACAGACACAACCCAGCTCGCCACTTTTAAGATGCCCTGGGGGGCTGCTCGAATCCACAACCCCACAGGGAGCAAGGATCTCTTTTCTCCACTTTCCTTTCGCTTTCCTCGGGCGATCTTTTTTCTGTATTTCCCTTTTCTTCCCCTTCTTCCAACTGTCACTTTTTACCGGTGCTCCTCTTCAGGTAAGTCCAGACCCTGTCCATATTGGCAAGGTTCCATGTGTCCCCCATGGTGGGGAACGTGGTACAGTCAGGTAAGCCCATTAGAAAGCCCACACATTAAATAAAAGCTTTTAAACTCCTTCTTGTGTCCGGTGGTTTCTATATATTTGTATTATCAACCCCCTTCCTAGAAGGGCCCCATTTGGGCTGGGGGCTACATAGGTCTACGCTAATTCTCCAGGGAGGGCAAACTGTACATTCTCTGCCCTTTCTGTCAAGTTGCACAGAACAGAAAAAGCAGTTAATGCTGCCATGTTTAATTGCAAAAAAGTGTTGATGAGCTTTTGTGGAGTAGAAACACTTCTTCAATGTATGTTGGTGTTTCCATGTAACATCCCACACGTATAATAATTCTCATTAGAAAGAGCGTTTCACTAGCAGCTTGAATTATGTCACATCATTGATGTGAGGTGCCCCCACATTCTGGGGGCACCACGCCCCCACAATGTGGTCCTGGTCAGCCATAGTCTTTCAGGACCACGTCCGAACAGAGTGGTTATGACCGCAAAGAATTGCAAGTGAGCCGACGCCGCCCTACCCCCAAACCGGGCACCTGACCGCCCGCTCCTCTGCACACATGGGCGGGACCGCCCTCGTCGCCAATGTGGTGGGCCCGCCTCGGGTCACCGGGTGGGCCACAAATGGTGTCGGGGCCGCCGACACCGGACCAGGGCACTGCGATCACGCAGCGTATGAGGGGCAGGGATCACCCTGCTCGAGCCGGATCACCGGCTCCAGAACCCTAGCGGGGAGCACCCAGCTCAGGGCCGCCGTGGCGTGGGAGCACCCAGGCCAAGGCGGCGGCATAGGCCACAAACACAAAGCAAGGCCCTCCCCCAACAAAGACACGCAGACACAAGTTGCCGCTTCCTGGGGCTCTGCTGCACTGCCGCGTGCGTGCCAGCAGAGACCCATTTTATTACAGAGGCACCATGACGAGGTCATGACGCTCTCTGGCACAAAAGACTAGAGCCACACACAACAGTGGGGACATCTTTTTCCTCCCAAGCCCGGTTACCAAGCACACGTAGAGGCTTAAATGCCGTGTGCCTAAAAACGGTCCTGTTGCTTTATCTATAGAAACATTTCTAGTATGGTAACACCTGGGCATTATTGTACTTGGACTGCAGCCTGTGCTTGAATTTTCTGATGCAATTGTTTAATTGACTCATTTTGGATGTGATTTTAGTTTTAATATTAGATCGATGTGTGGTGGATAATGATAATGCAGATTGAGTAGCCTCCGCCATTCAAGTCCCAAGATGGCCGCCGAACGTGGCCTGTCTTTGCGCCTCTCACACCCTTGATCGTGGTACTAGATTTAGAGAGGAAGAAAGTAAGAGCTCGGCGTGGGACTCTCATAGTCTCAATGGCAAGAGATTTGCACCTCTCCACAGGCATCAAAACGTCATTTACGCTTGAGGCATACGCAACAGCGCACTATATTTAGATGCTACTGGGCGCCAACTAAAATGTTTTGGCTTGGTATACCAGATAATGAATAATGCTGACATTGCAAGACGACGGCTAGTTTTCTATTTTACATGTACGGGCGGTGCCCAATTTCGGACTGACGTGATGGAGAGTTAATCTGGTATTGCATAATTACGTACTTGTAGATCCGGTCCTGTGGCATTGACATAAGTGCCTTGAGAGGGTAGGTACATTTAAAGGTGGTGGTTTATTACAACTCTGAATGTTCCCAAAACCTGAGGTCCTGTGTCTTTGGAAAGGGTAGCAGGACCAACGGTGGTCATCTGGAATGAGAACCTGCTAATACATTCTGAAATGGTTCAATTCAAGCGGAAGGTCATGCAGAATGATGGCCTAAAGAGCTATGGAAACATTTGAGGATCATTCATGGGCTGCAAATTCTGTCTGTCGAATTGACAAGATTGCAGATTAGAGTGTGGTGCTCTGCGCTGGTAGCCTCGGTTCCACCTATTCTCTCCCGTCACTCCTGCGTGTGTCTGTGTGCCCGCCTCCCGTTGTGTGTACCCTCACATCTTAAAACCTTATTGCCTTTGCTGCCAAGCCATAACTTGTGTAGCTTATGTATTTTCCCTACTTGCCTTTCTGAATAAACAGTTTCAAGATGTCGGTGTCACTGACAATATCTGACCAAAGAGGCGGGTAAACCCCATAACCCATCGACATCTGGGGTAAGGTACATCATGACAACAACAGGGCTGGTGTCGCCTGGAATATATTCTAACTAATAAACATAATGGACTATTATAGCCATCACGAAAGTAGCACCAAACTAAGTCCCAGAACAGAACACAAAAATAAGAAAAAACGGATATTATCATAATACAATTATAAACATCAGCGGGTTACTTGATCACACAATCAAGATGTTGCAAAGCACATGATCTAAAAACAGTCCAATCCCTGGACACATGCACTGAATCAAACACAATACAACCCCATGCAAAGTAGAGAGATGTGGTGTCAATATGACTTCTTTTAAACGTAGAAAGGATAGAGCTCACAATCGGCAAAAGCAAATAGTAAAATCACTTTGCATCGAAAAGCTGCGTAAATAACACAATCCAATTCATGGTTACTGAATCCATGACTTGGTCATTCGTTAAATCTAATTGAATGCATGGTCCAAAACGATCAAATACACAGTGAATCAATAATGTATTCAGCAATTGACTATAATTTAATACATGGTCTACTAGCTGAGGTCATTTCAGTACAATCCAGCGATTTTAGGACCATCTATTGTTTCAAATTAGGCCAGTTATGTTGTGCACGATCCAAGTTATCAAGAGCTTCCTCACTGCTTGTTTCGACTAGGCAGGTGAATAGATCATTCAAATAGCAAATAGTCTCCATCAGGACGGAAAACAAAGAAAATTCAACAAAGTCTTTCTTTCATTTCCATTAAAAAAAACAGAATAACACCAAAACATTGAACCACAGACATTCCATGGAAAAGTTCCTGGAAAAGATCAAGCACCTCTCTTATTCAGGAGGATTCTATGCTTGAGTAGCCCACGAGTCGCCACAGCACATGCTCAGGTTGCGATTAATTTGCAACATAAAGACGTGCATGGACAGGTACAGATTGCTGGGGTGCCTAATCAAGATATCCCTTCAAGCCACCCCCGATTTTGCAGTGACCCCAATGCCACTCACACAGCACTCCCTCCACCCCCTGGTTTGTTAAGTTATTATGAGAATTTGTAAAGTTAGTGCCAAAATAGTTGGTCACATGGAGCTGGCCTGGATCTGCAGACAATTGTGCACTTCCTTCGATATGCGCGGCCAGTCTAGTCTTTAGTTCTTTCTTGAGTTGGGAGTATGGGGACTGTTTTGATCACTAAGAGCACCTACCGAAGGCTTTCTTGGTAACTTGCGGGGTTCCCCATAGGAGAATACATGCACTCTTTAGATTGAATGACCAGGAGGTAAGCCTCATAGTTTGCTTTTTTGGCACACGCCTAGGCAGGATTTGGGGGGCCGGCATAAGGACGTTTTGGACCACAACAAATTCATCAAGGCAATGACAGCAACATTAGCTGGCACAATGCCTTTTTAAAGATGGGTTCTGGTGCGAGAGGTCCTGTTGTGGTGTTTCCACTGAGAATTCTATTGAATGCCTCCATTAGCTGTGGTGGCGAATCAGGAGGTGCACAACTTTATTGCTCCAAATTAATGGAGAGCTTTGACTGGTTGATGACCAGTAATTGGGCGTTGCGGCTCCAAGGTTGGAAACGTTGTGGCAAGACCCGTTTCCACCTGCACTGGTGCCAGAGATGAGCAAACAAGCTGGCAATGGCCTGGAGTTGGCACCAAGAGCTGAGATCATCCTTTATTTGTTGCTTGCCGCACCCTCAATTTTCTTAAGTTGCCGCATCGGAAGCCTCGATTACAGTGCAGCAGGCGGCACATCAGGTTGGATGGGCAATGCCAGGGAGAATTGCATAATGTGTATGGGAGAACCTCACTTCACTTTTCAGCACACTGCGCTCGTACACTTAGGCCGATGTCTCAATGAGGACCCTGTATATGCTGCTTAATAGGTTCCATGTCATTTCATCGTGGGATGTTTTTTTGCTGGGTTTTTTACCGCATATTTTTTACCGAAAAAAACTCATTGAATTTTATTTTTGGGCAGGTTCCACCCCAAACCCCCCCATCCCCTTTAATTTTTTATATATTCCCAAACACCCACACCCATTTTATATATTGTTGTATCCCCACCCCCAAAAAATGAGATGAGTTTTTTTGGCAAAAATTTCGCGATAAGAAAACCCAGCGAAAAAACATCCTGCGATGAAAGGACGTCGTACCGCTTAATATACGCCGCCACAACACGCAGTGCTGGTAAGAGACTGGAGCGCGGCTTTAAATGTAGCCTAAGGACTTATGTCTTCAATGGGAGGTCCAGTGGACGTAAGCCACGCTAAAGAGGGCGGCAGTGGAATTAGGCATGGCACCAGCCAGGGAGTGGGGTACACATGCCGCACTTGTTGGGCTGCCCAGCTTCCTTTTCCGGTGCCTCAGAGGCAAACCCCTGCATTGGGCAGGCACCGGGCAGGAAGTGCACTTGCACGCTCATGAGATTCACTAAGCCTTCCGGAAATCTTCGTCTTTTGAAGTGCATGTGCAATAGGGTGCATCCTCTTTGTCCTATATGTCCAAGTGTGCACATTGTGCTCCCGTTTTAGCTTTTCCTCCCACCCACCGTCCCCCTTTTTATATTGACGTCATTTAATTGGTAGTTATTAATTCTGTAAATGTGTGCATTTGAATGCACGTCGGCCCCATTAAATGCTTGTTCCCATAACTGACTCATAGATTTTCTCAATTCTATCAGTACACCTGATGCACCCACATTTGTTTGTGGTGGGGGCAATGGTCAAAAGGTAGGCTCAGTTGACCCTTGGACTCGTTCTTTTGTTGTTGGCATTGTCATGGTTGTCCCAGTTTATTTGGCTATGGGCCGGGGGATAATTCTGGTGGGGTTAATCTGACCATTACCCTTTTGCCCAGTTGGTCCCCAGGGGATGAAGGGGTGCCAACAAACGCTGTGCAGTTTATTTCTCAGCTCCAGTTGGCAGGTCCGAGTAAAACAAGGATGAAGGGGCATTACCACCGAATACAGCCCTGCTAACAAAAAAGGCATGGATTACGAAGGCCTACGGACATTTTTCTGTCAAAAGAAACAGCTCGCATGAAGAGTGTGACCCGCTCCTTCTGTCAACAAAATAAAAACTACAGTTGGTATGGCCGCCATGGAAATAGCTGCGGGCTGAAACGTAGTACCTTTACCATTTCCATGACTTGGCTTGGGCGTAGTGAAGGGGATGCAGAGCAGGAGAAGAGCATGGCGGCAAGTTAGTGGCCCTTTTGAAAGTGACCGGGTAGGGAGAATGGCAGGAAGGGGAGGTAGCCTGCGATTTGGTACATATAGGCTGCATGCTGGGCATATCTTCAGGCAAATGGCCAAGGGCTGGCAGAATGTGGGCTTTCACGGGTGAATAAAGCACATTTCCACTATGTAAATGGCCGGCGCCTACTCCCAGGACCCTAATCGGGATGAGAGTTGGTTCTGCAGTTTTGGGCAGTGTTATTGAGTTTAACCTCCTCCCAATGGGCCTCATTACGAGCCAGGCGTTAAGGGGTTAACGGCGCCGTAAACGGCGCCGACCCTTAATGCCTGATTCCGAGGTCCCTTTGCGCCATGGTGAGTTTAACGCCTGCTTTTTGCAGGCGTTAAAATCCATGGCGCTAAGGGACCATGGTGCTAATTACGCCACCGTAATTTACGCTGGCGTAATTAGCGCCTTCCCCACTCCCATTATGCCCTATGGGGCAAAAATGGGAATGGGGGAGGGTAAATGGGAAATGGGGATTTACCGCCCAACTCACCTTGGAATGGGGCGCTAAATCCGCCATCCACCATGGTGTAAACATAGTTTACACCATGGTGGTAAGGGTACGACCCAGGCGGTAATTTACCGCCTGGGTCGTAATGAGGCCCAATGTATTTATATGTCTGTAAAAAATACATTTTGTTTCCAAATGGGGCCAATTTGGTATTCCAAAAATGTCTAACTCTAATGTCATACATGCCAACATTCTGTGACCAAAAATCTGTAGGAATCTTAAAGTTTAAAAAATATTTAAAAAATCTGTATTTGTTGCTACTAAATCGGTAGGTGGTAGGACTGCTTAAAAAGCAGTATCCTACCACCAAAATGGGTAGGGTTGGCAAGTATGTTAAGATGTGCCGGAGAGAGGGGCGCTGCGTTGTGCAGCTACGCTGCAGAAATAGCATATTGCACTTGCAGGCGGGTGGAAGTAGCGCGCAGGGCGGGACTGAAACGTGCGGTTGCCCCCCAGCTCCTAGCGCAAGCTCACACCTGCCAGAACTCATTAGGAGGAGTGGCTTGCCATTGCTTCAGCGGCTCGCCCCAGCATGTAGATGACTGGCACCGGGGAGCTGAGGTACGGTGAACCATGTGGCTGTTGATATCCAGAAGTGCTGGAGCGGATCTCACGGGCGCCTCTGACAGTCTGGGGAGGTTGCACTGGCACACTGGTGTGCTAACTGCTGCTAGTAAGAACACACCACACCAAGCAGCATCTTGGACACATCCCCACTGAAAAATGTTCCTCGGATTCTGTGTACTTGCGCACCCTGCAACCATGGCTGAACAGGCTGCTAAAACCAGGCCAAAAAAAAAAAATCGGTAGGGTTGGCAGGTATGTAATGTGACCATCCACCAGCCTTTCTCCCTTCATAACCTTAGAATGGACCCTCCTCCAGCAAGAGTGGGCGGTGCAGTGCGACTGGCCCCAGAAAGAGTGGGCAATGACAGATGTGCTGTGCAGTGAGAGCCTGTATGCTGCCAGAGTTCCGTTTTTGATATATGTTGTTCTGTTGGCACTATACATTGGCCTTCCTCTACAAAGTGTTTTATTGGATTTTTTCCATTTTCTTTCCATCTTTCTACTTGTCTAGTACTTGGACTTGAAATGGCAGAGAACAAAGTGAAAATGTATTTACTTACTGCATATGGACCCCCACCAGTGCCCTCGACTTGCAATAGCTAGTCAGTAATTGAAACTTCAGAACTTGGAAGGTGGGACCCCAGAGTGTACCAAAAATGAAGTAATACTTTTGAAGCCACACATTTCCTTTTTTATACATAAGAGCAAGCAGCACACAAACAACAAGAGGAGATTATGGGGCCATAAGACACAGAGTTAACTCTCCACATCATTCAGCATAACACCAGGTGTGAACAAATGGTTCATAGTGATAGTTTTGAAAGTTAAAGTTTCGACATACAAAAGTTCCGACACAAAAGCATCGAAAAAAAAAGTTTCAAATCTTTTATATTTTTTTAATGGGGGGTACTCCCCAACCCCCTGTTTTCTTTTTAAAACAAACTTTTTTTTTCCACGAAACTAAAATAAAACCCATAAAATGAAAAAAATGCATTCGAAACTTTTTTATTCAAAACTTTGTATTCAGAACTTTTGTATGTCGAAACAATTTTTTCGAAAGTATGACTGGACACCAAACAAATCACTTAAGCCTGGTAATGTTCTTTCTACCGGATGTTCCTCCCACAGATTCCTCTTCTTTGATATACGGATATCCTGCTTGCAGTCTTTGCGAACCTTTTTCGATACCAGAAGTCACTGTGCAGCGTCAAGTCGATGTCACTCAGAGGTTTCCATTCCTGCGCTCGGACGTGGCGTCGACAATGGTATAAATAGCATGCAGCATGCCTGTTGCCTCAGTTCTAGTTTTCCCCCTTTCTGCACATCCGACTGAGGACTAATAACTTGCATAGGCATTGAAAGAGAGAAGCATATTAACAATTCAACCACAGTCAGAGGAATAGGTGTCGAGGGCGATGAGGAACCCGTGGGAGGAACATACAGTAGAAAGAGCATTAAAAGCAGTAATTTGTTCTTCTAATGGATTGTGTCCTCCCACAGATTCCTCACCTTTGATAGAGCAGTTTTACAAAAGCAGATGTGATCTGTGGATTTTTCTTACTGGTTAATATTGTGAAAAACAGCTTTCCCAAACCTAGTGTCCTACCTGACAAGGTGTCCAGACAATAATGTTTTGAAAAGGTGTGTATTGAAGACCAAGTTGCAGCATTACAAATGTCCTGCTCTGGTACACCTCTTTGCAGCGCCAAAGAGGTTACCATTCCTCTGCTGGAGTCTGATGCATCTAACCCTGATTGGAGTGATTGGTGTCTTCGTGACCCTCACTAATAATATTATTGAAACCATCCCTCAGCTCTCCTTCGGGATTGTTTTCTGCTGCTTGGGAGATTGCATTCCATGAGCAAATGTATATTTTGCTAATGTGCAAGATGCATAATGACCTTGAGGGCCATACTCCCGGCAGAGAACACCATTTTTGCCAGCATGTCATATTTCTTGTCATCTCTGTTGAGTTTATGGCCCTTTAGTAACGTGCATGCAATGGATGGGTTAGCAGAATAACTCTTGAGTCCAAATAACTAAACCAACTCAGGAAGATGACAAAGTACTGTTTTATTATCAATTATCTAAAACAGGAAGTTACAACGGAGATCAACGGACGTTCGCTCAATTTCTCTCAGCGATCTTTTCACAAAACATAGACTTAATACTAAAAATACATCAGAGGTGATGTCATACTACTTGCCAAATACTGTAAACCCTACTAGAGACTGATAGGCTTAAGGAGAACATGTAAGTATACATTACATAGGAACTAGGATTGTGATTGGCTGCCCACTGTCAGGTGGACAATATATGCCTACCTCTAAAACATGTAATCTTTCAAACCATTAAGTACATGTTTTTCAATTGGTCTTCAACCTATAAGGTCCTTTGTTGTATGGACCTCTACATTTGGTTGGCACGCTTGTGCCATTTCTGGAACATTCGGTTCACTTAGCAGAACATAAGCTCAAACCGAGGTGCAAGGAGGTGGGCCTGACTCTATCTCCCCACCTAATTAGCCCAACATCTCTCATCACGCATGCCATCTGCCATGAAGATTGTCTTTGAACTATGCCTTGCAGAGCATCATTGTCTCTGGGAATACATGGGAGTGCAGGCACTCACTATCATTGTTCTAGGACTCCAAGTTCGAATCTATTTTCATCCTTGGCTCACGTGACAGGAGACCATGATTTGGTCCATTTTGCAGGTTTTAAATGTCTTAAATGAACAAAACTTGGCACTCTTGGTTTCTTTCTTTGCACCTTAACAAGAGATGATTCCTCCTTTGCACGTTCACTCCTTTCAAGAATAGATAACTGACCTTGGCTGCTTCAGTCTTGATACCAGGCCAGACAGCCTCGCTATGCAGTTCCACAATTTCAGCTTATTCTTGCTGCAACATAATTCACCCTTTCTTCTTCATGGTTCCTGACTTACTAAAATGTATGATACCGATGTCCAGCTTCTATACAGTGGTGGTTTTGCCTGAATTCTATTCACTACATATAGCCAGCTTCTATGATGACTTAGTCTACCTTGCGTTTCAGCGTCTGTACAATTATTGAACGGTGATTCTCTGCAGTACTTTGTGCACGTGTAACCTTCTTTTTTGTATTTAAAAGTTCACTTGACTCTTTACTATGTCATTACTTTCTATAGGATCCATGTATCCTCTTCAGCCACTATCTTGGGATGTTGCACATGTCTCTTGTGATGTCAATAGCTTCTCTCTTTGCTCTTTTTCATATTCCTTCAGGGATTCCTCCCTCAGATTCTCTTCTCATCAGCACAATCTAAGACTTCCAACATATAGGAGGTAGGGGGCAGGATTTCCTGCAGAGGCATGTAACTGCTCTTCTACATTCCCCCCTCTGGTCAAGTCCTCGACCACCTCCTCAATTATTTCCACATCCTGGTATTTTCTCTTGAATAAGTGTTTCTTTGGCGTCCATATCTTCATCACCCCTCTCAGGGTACCCGCTGATTTAGCATGTTCATCTACACTCCAGGTCATGTAGTTACATTGTCCATTGGGATTGCAATGGACCCTTCGTCCCACATACTTCTTTTGATTCTTTGGATACAGGAACTTCGTTCCTTCAGGTGCTACAATGCTGGCCTCTATATATTTTCTGACAGCTTCATCAGTCAGCTCCTTGGGTCTCGGTCCAGATTCGACATTGATCATGATCTTCATTCCTAGCACCTTCTTTGCTATTTTCTTGCATTGGGCACTTGCTATCCTGATTACACAGAATCCGAACATCACCAGCACTAATATCACTCCAAGGATCTTAAATATATTCGCCAACCACTGCGGAATCAGGGAAGCAAACCAACTATCATCTTCAATATCATCCATCTCATCTTCCATCTTGTTATGCAGGTATGTCAGCAACGTTATGGCCTCTGTCAAGGTCCCAATCCCTTCATCATGAGAGGGTGTGAATGTGCAACATGATGGCCCGATTTTGGCAAAAACTCCTCCTTCCATCGCTGTGATCAAATCAAGGACATGTCTGTTCTGAAGGGTCATCAGTCGTATGGCTCTCAGTTCTTCCTTGATTGTATTGAATCCCTTTATGGTAGCATTGATTGTCTGCAGAAGCTCCCATCTGGTGATCTGTAGCCACTTGGTGTTTGCTACTGTTTGGATCCCAGGCATGAATATAGTTGTAAATATTGTGACAGTCTTACTGAACAACCTGGGTTCATCAGGAATGGAGTCATATGCTGTTATTGATTTTGCTGAGAAATAATTCTCTCTTCCTGTCTGACGAAGTTCAAGCGATCTTCTTTTTCTCAAATGGGCCTCCACTTTTGGAAACTCACCAATGTTCAGTTCTCTTTGAGGAATCACTAATCCTGGAACATAGATAAGCACCAATGAACATACTCTGCCCCAATCCTTGGGCAACCTTATTTATGCTCTAGATCCAAAAGCCCAATATCGGTCCATGAGGACGGCTTTCCCTTCTCCCATCCTAGGAATGTCAATTGTAGTTTTGCATTCTTTGTTATACCCCACATGATTCTTCCCGTGTCTTCGGAAGCACAGTGTTGCATTAACCAACGGAATCACAACTATTGGGCCTGATTCATCTTCTACCCATGTCAGTAGTTTGGCGTGCTTAGCTCATGACTTCAAACACCCATCATTCACCCTTTGCACTTCTTGTATGTACTCTGTCTTCAGCAGGTGAGCTGCAAAGGACATCATTCCTTCTTCCCATCCCTTCTTGGACTTCACTCGTCCATAGATCAAAAATGTAGTTTGTTCACAACATCCAGGTGATCCAGCGATTTCCGTCACATCAGGGTACTGCATTCACTTCACCTATTCAATGATCACCTCATTCTACTGCAGGATACACAAGCATCTTGCTCTTCCATCCAGGTTCCTTTTCCATTTGTAAGGTCTGATGTAGTCATCTTGGTATGGAAACGATCCTTTCGATCTCCATCGCAAGGTTGCCCAGCTTCCTTGGAACTGTCCTCAAGTTTTACATGTTGCAAGATGACTGAGGCACCTTGCATCGTGCTCTGGAACCCCTCTGGCAATGAAAGGTCATACTGTATTCATGGCATAGGGGAGGAGAGAGCAGACGTAGCAAGCTTCCTTAGATGGTTTCTACACCCCTTTTCTCATGTGCTGGTACGACATGTTATTCCCCAAATATGCTGTGTTAGCTAAATGGGTATTTATCTCTTCACTATCTTCCTCTGCATCTCTTTTGTATCTCCCAAAAGTTGTGTAATAATCATGGAGTAAGTCAAAAGCAGTTTTCATAGTAGGGAGAACCATATGAACCTCTCCTTCAGCAGAAGTGCTAACATGATAGAGGCTGTGAAAGATGAGGAACAGAAAGACAAAGAGAACAATCATGCAAGCATATACTATGCATAAGAACATAGGCATCCATCTCTCACACCATCCTACTACTCGTTGCACTTGTTTATCTTCTAGAACCGTGCCACTCTCTTCTTTGATAATTTTTAATCCAATCATCACATTTTGTGTGTGTTTGTAACTGTAAAATCTGTTCAATTATAGCAATAAGGAGTCTTCCTATCACTGTGCCATTTTTATGATCCTACAAGAAAGTGTGAATATTAACATCTCTTCTAACAAGAGCAGGGTAAGATCGAAGTATGAACACAAAAACAGCTGGCACAAGCCAATGAACCTCACTATCGGCAGGTACCATATGTTTAATCACTTAAAACAAATATTCTCCACAAAATGAATCCAGATACTGATCTTGTTTCCAATTTTTGATCAAGAACTGACATTTAGGCATAACTCTGATGCTTCAGTATGTATTTCTAAAAGTTCATTTAAAAATTCCTGGAATTCTCTGCAGGTCTTTCCTTTATATATCTTCACATCGCCCATGTGTAGCCAAACTCTTCTTCCCTGTACTCTAATCGCAGAAGGGGACACTTCCTCAGTGATAAAAGGGCCATGAAAATGTGGCTCATGACACTTTCTGGTAACATTTTTATTTAGGACTAGGTTCCCAAAATATAACTTAGGTGATGGTAAATGTCCTCTTGGATTGGTTGTTGAATTATTTTCTTGTGTGTTCTTAGACCGACCCCCTGGTGTTTGACTTGACCTGAAATTAAAGAAATGCTAGAGGTCATACATGTCAAATAATCATGCATCTCATCACCTAAAGTTTTAGCTACACTCTGGACATCACTTCTACTCCTAGACGGAGGTCTAAGGGGCATTCCCATTCGGCGCCCTGTAACTAGCTCATGCGGGGTGAGATGGTGGTCTGATTCTGGCTGATTCCGAACGGCATAAAAGGCTAGGGGTAGGCAATACAGCCATCGCTTTTTCAAAGTCAATTTGATCTTGGCAATACTTTCTTTGAGGAGGCCGTTGAGACTCTTACAAATTCCATTCGCTTGCGGGTGATAAGCAGAGGAAAACGTGTGCTTTATGCTTAATAGAATCCCTATCTACTCAAATAGCTCATTGACAAAATGCGGCCCATTATCGGATCTCAGTACTTCACACACACCCCACCTTGGGAAAACTTTGCACACTAAAAACTTTGCTGCACAAGTGCCATCAGGGATTTGTGCATGGACCTGCTTTGATCCCCCTAGAAAAGGGACACACCACCACTAATAGATATTTATATCCATTACATACCTGCAGCATATCGACATAGTCGATGTGTAAATGCTGAAATTGACCATTTGGTCGAGGTATTAATCCCCTAATCGTTCTCATTGTAAGCCCAGCAGTAAACATTTGACACACAATGCAGTTTACCATAACTAGTGCAATGCGTTCCAACAAAATAGGAATGAACTAGTCTTCTGCAATCGTAGCAGCAAGACTCTCTCTAGTTACATGCGCAGGATAATGCAGCTGTTCAGGAGCGACCTTTAATAAAGTTATTTGCATCACTGGATTTCCAGTGCTGTCCTGTCGCCATAAGGCTTCCGTGGGGGATAAAGAACACCCCCTTCGTTTTCTTAATTGCTGCTTTTCCTGTGGTGTGCTTCCTTGAATCTCTTTTAATTGAGTTATCAACAACTTATTAAACCCATCTTGCACTAGCATTGTTGTAACTACTTTTTCTTTAATACTCTCAGTGTCAAAACTCGAAGTTTCCGGGTAATATGCAACCCTTTTGGCTTCTTCATCTGCAGCTTCATTCCCACAAGAGATAAAATCGGTTTGCTTAGTGTGCGCTGTGCATTTAACCACCGCTATGACCCCTGGGAGTTGTAGTGCCATAATGAGCCTATCCAATAAGGATACATGCTGCACTGACTGGAGAGCCTTCTGCGCAGGGGTAAACCTTCCTTTTCCAACAAACTAACTCTGCGTGTATGATTGACGTCACATAGGCAGAGTCACTATACACCGTAACTTCCTGCGCTTCATGTTTCTCAAGTGCGACAATAAGCACCACTAATTCTGCTGCCTGCGCTGACAAATGAGACGGTAGTCTTCCACTCGCCACTACTTCAAAATCTCCATTGAACCTGTGTCTTATTACTGCCACGCCTGAATGCCTTTCCCCACTAGTCTGTTCAATTTTCGAAGAACCATCAATAAAGAAAATGTCCCCTCCCGCTAAAGCATTGTCTTTCACACAGGGTATATCATCATATAATTCAACATAATTGGCACTGTCATGCACATGATCGCCATCTTCTACTGGCTCAGCTAGAAATGTGGCAAGGTTCACTATTTTACATCTTACAATTTTAATCGCTGGGTTAGAGATCATTACCTCATAAGGTGAAGCTCTTTGGGATGTCAATGTGCCCTTGGGTTTCTCTAAAATGCAAAATAGAGCATGCTCCATGAAGAGGTTCACATAGCAGCCCATGACAATAATTGTAGACTTCTCAATCGCGAATGCAACTGCTGCCAAAGATTGTTCATAAGGGAAGTGTCCTCTCATAACTGGCTCTAAAATACCACTGTACTACGCCAAAGGTTTGTACCCCACTGTGGTTCTCTGTGTAAGCACTACTGACAGGACTTTCCAATTTGTGTGAAAAAAGAAATGAAATTCCTCATCATAATTGGGAATTCCTAAAACAGGGGCTGTACACATTGCTTTTTTCAACTCTTCAAATCCTTCCTCCATTTCTTTAGTCCATTCTAATTTTGTTTTACCAACTTGTGCTTTCTTTAATGCTTGCAGACGTGGTCTTGTGTATGTGCTATAATTAAACACGGAGGCTCTAACATAGTTGCATAGACCCAAAAACGGTTGCATCTGTTTCACTGTGTTCGGTTTTGAACTTTTCATAATCGCCTTAGCTCTTTCAGGTATCACTTTCTTTGCTCCATGCAAAATCACCTGACCTATATATAACACCTCTTCTTGCCAGTATTGTAACTTCTGCTTGTCTACTGTATATCCCTTGTCTGCTAAAATAGTCATCAAAGAAACAGAATCATGTCTACACTACTCTTCTGTGGTGCTACAAATCAAGTTGTAGATCTCACCGTACTTTTTAGATCAATATTGCCTAAATTCACCTGCAGAACTCTGTTAAAGATTGATGGGGACTCACAATACCCTTGAGGCAGCCTAGTATGTTTCAGTATTTTTTGGCAAAACATAAATTAAGTCAAGTCTTGTGAGCCCTTGTGCAACGGGATTGAGAAAAAAACAGATCACCGTAAAATATCGAGCTTCCACCAGGATACTGCACAATATTGTCACCAGATTAGGAACTAGAGGAAACTCTGCATCTACAATCTGGTTAATCGGTCTCATATCTTGTATAAATCTCCACAACCCTCCTTTCGATTTCTTAATCAGATACACAGCGGTATTACACAATGATTCTGATGGCACTAGAATTCCCTGATTCATCACTTCTGAACTAGAATGGAATATACCCTTGTCAGCTTCTCGAGACATGGAGTACTGCTTTGCTCGAGGTAAAATCGCTCCTGGCATCAGCTTTATTTTAACCTCTCCTATCCACTTCAATAAACCTATGTCATAGAGGTCTGTGGTCCACAAGGCACTTGCCACCTTTTCCAAGTCGTCCCGAAAAGATTCTGGTCTTTGATGCATTATCGCCATTTGCTGTGGGACTTCCCTTTTCTTTATCCTTATCCAGTATGTAATGCTCATGAAGAACACCACTTTGTCATCTGTTCGGCCCTCCCTGAACAATTCATCATCGGTTATGTCAGTTAATCTATACCATCCCTCAAGAGCTATCACTGTTCTCCATGGTCTACCCTCATCGTCTATCCCTTCGAGCATTGCCATTTCCTTTCGTGCTATAGCTGCTTCCGTTTCTATAAAAATAGTCTGTCCACCTTCCTCATCCATAGGTATTTGTGGTCTAAACAGAAACTCATCAGGTATTCTCACAATCTTTCCCACCAGGCCACAAAGCCATGTCAATAAAATTCTCACTCCATATAGAAAGAAATCTGTGGGTCTACTGGAACGCCTCGCAGAGCCACTTGCCCTGTGAACGCCAGTATGAACTCTCCCATGTTTAAATAGTGTATTCCTGGAGTGGCATATTCCTTGATCAGTAACTTAAATCATCATATTAAGTTTTGTCATTAAATCGCTTACCAAAATACTAAACAGTGTCTTTCGTGAATATAACAAGACAACAGACATGTCACATTCTCCTATGGAGACTGGTAATTTATCAGTAAAAGGAACTCTACTTGTAGCTCCAGAGAACCATTGAGCATTCATGGCAATACCTGACATTGGATATTTTCCCTTTCGTATGCAGGAACGAGTTGCTCCAGTGTCTACAAGAAAAGGATTTACCTCCTATCGTCACATCGACCTTGGTTCCTCTTGGGAGCCTGGTGTCACAGATAGAACTGAAAACATCAAGTCACCCTGTGAGCTTTCCTATTGTGGATACAGGCTCATCCCCGTTGCTGTGAAAGGATTTCCCACTATCACAGTGACATTTCCTATCCTGGGTGTCAATACTTGTCCTGTGTTTGCATATTGCTGTGTCTGGATAGGGGCTTGTTGTGACAGCCCTTGTGGTGGATTTGTTTGTACTTGTCCCTGCTTTGGTACCTGTTGCACTTGCGGCACTTGTGACCGATAATATCTGTAATCTTGGGCAAAACCTTCTCTGGTCTGTGTGCTATATGGTGCAGGGTAAGCAGTTCCCCCCCCCTTGAGAATTGTCCATTCTATATGTTCCCTTGGCTCCCGCATACACATGCAATATGTCCTGTCATTCCACAATTCCACCACACTGGAGGAACTCTCCTATTAGTCCCTCCTTTGTTATATCCTCCCTGAACGTTCTGGTTCTCATTTTGTGTACCTTGAAATACACCTTGATTATTTTGAAATCTGCCTCCTCTTCCTCTGTAACCCATATCTCTGCCTCTTAGTATGAACCCATAACCAACTTGATCCATCGGACACAGACTGTTCGCCTGCGATGTACCCATTGCTTCCTACATTTCCAATCCTTCTCCACTTGGCAATACCGCCCCTTCTATGGCAAAATTTGACAACTTTTTCTGAAATAATTTGGCTTCCTCTATTTTCCTATTCTCATCCTTCTTCTTGTTCTTCTCTTTTGCTAACCAACAATTGTGTACTAAAGTCAGCTGTATCTCAGCCCATGGCTTCTCTTCCATCCCTACTTGTTTCTTCATCTGCCTCTGCACTGGCTCAGGCAACCCATGGGAACAAATGTGGTAAAATAATGCCACTGTCTTTTCCCATGGCTCGCAAGTTTCAAGCTGCCATTTCTTATGAACATCCTGAATGCAAGCAATACGGTCTTCATCTTCCTTCATGTTACATGGCATAATTGCACCCATATCTGATGTGTCGGGATACTGTACCCTGAGTGCCTTCCAAACATCTGCTCTACAATTATTAAACAGTGCTCTATCATGCTCTGTGTTTAGTGCAGTCACACTTGAATATCCAGCTCTTCTCCATATGTCATCAGCCCTCTCCCCAAGAATAACTGCCGGGAGACCTTTTATGTCCCATATGACCATTGTAATTTTCTCTTGTCATTTTCTTGAATTCATATATCCATTTCCCAGCACCCGAAGTCAAACTAGGGAGCTTGCATCTTAAGTTATCCTTGTCCATCTGTGGCCATGGAATATATTACAGTCTTGCTCCCACTTTTTCCGAATAAGGGAAACTACATAAACCCAGTCCCATAGTCGGATCCCACTATTAATATATCCATGGCAGGGATAATCGTCCCTGTCAGTCTCCTTGTGGGTAATGGCCTTAACCTGCTCACATATGATGGTGACTCTCCCTTCTCACTATGTGATTGCCCTGGGGGACGCTCAGGATATGCTATAGGATATGGTGTTCTATCTTTAGGTTGTTCCAGATCAGACCATCTCACTTCCTTATCCAATTGCAGGTTTTCTTCAGGGGCACACACGCTCCCTCATTCTGCCCCAAGACTGCACTCTCTTTCCTCGTCTGACATGTCTAGTCCCCAACTAGTGTGACTACATCCCCCTCACCCTTATCCAGATTCAGTCTGCTTAAAGACAATGCCCGACGTTCATCATTGAACAGGTCTCCCTCCTCGCTTCGTTATTGAGGTACTGGAGATCGATAATTGTTCCCTCGAGTTTCATACTCGCTATTTCACCTTAACTGTTGATAGACCTTATCGATCCTTTCCCCAATGCTTCTGCATCAAATCTTTCTTCATCTAACGCTACTCGAGGTGCTGTTGGCATTACTTCCGTTATCAGAACAATCTCTTCCACTCTATCCCACTGTATTTCTGTGCTCTGCCTCATTTGTATTTTACGAATTAGTCTGGCGTCGAGACCTTGCGGTCTCATTTTATGTTCTATTTCTTCATCTACTTCTCTTTGCTTTCTCGCATCCCTTTTAATTCTTTCTTCCTCTTGCCTTTGTTCTTCTCCTCGTCTTACACCTTCCCTTCTTTCCTCTTCTTTCTTTCGTCTCTGTAATATTTTGTCCCTTAATATTTGTGCTTCGTCCTCCTCTCTCTTTCTTTCCTGTCTACCCCTTTCTTCTATCGCTCTCTGTCTATTGTCATAATTTCTCTGTCCATCAACCTGTTCTTTATTTTCTCTTGCTCTTCCTCATATATCGGCTCTCGTCGCTCCCCGCTTTTCCTTTTGTGCTCATCTTCTTTCAATCTGTTCTCTTGTTCTTTAACTTTTCTTAATTGCTCGTCCTTATCTTCTCTTTGCCTAACTTCCTTGATACTTTTCCCATCTATCTTAAGTAATATCTGTCTTCCCATCCATTCATTCTGCACAAGCGCTATCTCGTCAGCCTTATCCTTCTCTTCATTCCATCTCTTAATCTCCCTGTCTATCTCTGTCGACAATTTTGACCGTTCACTCTTTTCTTCTTTGTCTTGTATGATCATATAAATCTCTTCCTTTCTCTTATTCTCCTCCGGACTGTTGTCACTATTATAAGCGGGGGGTTCATATATTGGATTACTATATCCTGTTGCTGCTTTCAGTTCTTTTAAAGGATACACCCCTATTTCTTTCATGGCAACACCCTTTGCTTCAGATGAGGTAAGGGGAGCTGAGGGCTCAACGCCTTCCTCCTTATGCTGATTAAGCATCCACTCCTCAGGTGGCGGATCTTCTCTTTCCTCTTGGTACATTTTCCAAAGCTCTAAAAGTGCTAATATTTTCTCTAATGTCTTCCCTGTGTAAGCAGCATGCAAGTATGTGGTAATGTGTTGCAATACCGCTTTTGACAATGATCCCCCTTGTGGCCACGACATGAACATTTTATCTGCCGTGCCTTTTACCCATTCCGCACTATACTGTCTGAGCTTGGGCATATGCTTTGGTAGTGTCTTGCATGGGTGCATGAGAGGAGTATCCCCCATAATGACAAGCCTCAATTGACTGTTGATACTTACCAGACTGTTAAATAAACTTTATACCTTGGCTTAAATCAACACTTTTCAACATTTTTAAAACAACAAATATGAGCAAGCACCATCAATCGCTGCCCAAGACTCTAATTTCAGCAGCCTATCTATTCTCTTGCTTGACGTATCTATCTTCTTGATTTGCTATACTCAATCACTGTTACACCTCAACTTTTTCAAGTTTTTACAATCTCTATCGCTCTCCGATATTTTTACTCAACAAACAACATTCAGACTAGCCAAACATTACACATTTATAAACACAGTGATCACCTTATCTCCCATCCTTATTTACAACCTGTGTACTGAGAGACCCCCGGCTGGCCCATAGAGCCGAGGTTTGCTCAGAAGTACTTTAAGACAAGATAGCTGCACCCTTGAGATGGATGGGGTGCAGATTTATTACTCCAACACCAATCAATGAGGACAACTCAATGGTTTGGCAAAGGGAGTCTGTTTAATGACAAGTACAAAAAACGGGGAGCCATGGATATCAGCAGTGATGCGATCGTCCTTCTCGCTTCAACTCCAACAAACTTTATACAAGTTGTAACATTTATACTCAAAACTCGTCATAATTGACGTGTAACACTCAAAAGTTAACATGCAATTCTATTGGTTAGGAAAAGGTAACTTTACTATAGGTATCATATCTGTATATGGTAACGGAGTGAGGGGATTGGGTAAACACTGTCAGGTGGGCGTCTAAGCCTTTCCTTCAAAAATGACTACTGTGGACGTCACTAAGAGTACAATGTCTCATTGGTTCTACTAACTATAAGACCCTAGATTATTTGATCCATTTTGATTGGGTTGGCACCAACCCCATGCATACTTTTCCACTTCACTTAGCAGCACGCAGAATGGTTGGCCAGGTGCGGGATGCCCCTTAGTTACACGGCCTTCCTCCGATTATGGTTACAATCAGTCATCACTTTAGTAGCCATGTGTCAATTAGTTCACTGTGGTTGGCCTTGAAACTGCATCTTCTGTCTGGAAAAGTTCTGATATCTCTACCTGTTGAGGTGCCAAGCGAAGTTGTGAACCCTCGCATCTTCTTGCTAGGCTGGTCACGCGCTTCCCACACCGTGAATTTTTTTCGTTTCTCTCAATTTGTGTATTTGATTCTTATTTAGCCCGCCACCTGCCTACGTCTTCTTATCTCGACCTTTCAGAGGCAGGATATTCTGTTCTTAGTTTCAATTAAATGTAGCTACTATTTGCCTCGTTTATTGGTATGACCTTGGCTTCCCTGGCACAAGTTGCTCTGCCGAGTTTTGATTCAGCCGTCTCTTCTCGTTTTGCTAAATATGAATCTGTTCTCGTTTGGCCTTTAGTAACCTGGGTTGATTCTGCTTCGTTTGCAAAGTGGAAATATACTTATAATAAAGTACTTCGTTTGAGGTAGATTATGCATAATGGCGCTTGCCGCACTAATCTTCTACTAAGCATAGCAAGCCGCACTGTTTCCTTAGCTTTCTTGCGCTTCCAAGCATATTTACAGGTGTAAACTGGTCGAATGTCTTCATCTTGCTTACAGCTTTAAACTTCTTTGCATTTCAACATCGTCCTTTCACTTTAGGTTCACGATATCGTTATTCATAGCGTTTCGTCTCTTTGTGTCATTCTCGGGTCGTCATTTCTTCTATCTGTGAGTCTGTCGGGGTCCTTGTGACGTCTCCATTCGTCTTCCATTAAGACCTTTTTGGTTTCTTCCGGGACAGTGCTTAGGCAATCTTCATTTCATTTCATTTGTGGGTAGGGTTTCCTTAATGGATACCTTACTGTCCATGGTTTTCTGGGTATTGGTGCTTCAATAGGTGTTGCTCTTCTGATAGGCACTGGGCAGAGCCCTACTGCGGCTCTCTGCTGGTTTATTTGCTCATCATACGTCACATATTTTGGTGTGAACATTCGTGGTACTTCAAAAATGGGTGACTGGAGTGGCGGTTTTATTTGGGACCTCCTCTACACTCCCCCTCTGGGCGATTCATCGACCACTTTCACCTTCGTCTTTGCATTAATCTTACTTTGTTCTTCTGTATTCATCTTCACTCCATCATCTGAGTTCATTCCTTCTTCGTCCTCCGGATATATACATGATGGTTTGAAGAAATGTCTCTTTGGAGTCCATGGGCCTCATTCTGAGTATGGAGGTAGTCATGGTTCTATTTGCACCATGACTACCTCCAATACCGGGTCCGGGTCCGACCTGGTTCAATGGGGACTTACCGGTCCATTCTGACCCTGGAGGGACCGGTAAGTCCCCATTGAAAAATCCATTCCCCATTCCCATTTGAGCCCCCATAGGGCTCAATGGCAATGGGGAAGTAGCTAATAACGGTACCGCAATTTGCGGTACCGTTATTAGCTCTCTGGTCCCTTAGCGGCTCCCACTAGGGGCGCCTGGTAAAACCAGGTGCCCATTGCGGGACCCGCTAAGGGAACTCGGAATATGGTGCAAAGGGATTACCGGCACCGATGTCCTTAACGGTGCCCGGTATCCCTTTACGCCTACCTCGGAATGAGGCCCCATATCTTTATTACTCCTTTTAGGCTTCCTGCTGACCTTACATGTTCGTCTTTATTCCATTTATTCCATGTCATCAATTGACATTGTCAATTTGGGCTGCAGTAAACCCATCTTTCCACATTATTTCTGTGCTTCCTGTGATAGAGAAACTTTGTTCCTTCTGGTGCGTGAATGCTGGTCTTCACAAAGTCTCTTATTTCTTTATCAGTTAGGTCTTTGGGCTTCCATCCTGGCTTGACATCAATCATGATCGTCATCCCTATGGCTTTTTTCGCAGTCTTCTGCCACTGAGAGATTATTATCTTGATAACACAAAATCCTAGTAATATCATCACTAGCAGGACTCCCAAGAACTTGAACGTGTCTGCCATCCACTGTGGGACCCATGAAAACAGTCCTCCAAACCAGCTATCATCATCAACTTCGTCAGTTTTATCGATCATCTGGTTCTGCAGATTTGTCAGCATACTTATAGCTTCTGTTAAAGTTCCATTTTCCTCATCGTGAGAAGGTATGAATGGGCAACATGATTCTCCAATTTTTGCACAAACTCCTCCATCCATAGCTGTGATCATGTCGAGGACATATCTGTTCTGGAGAGTCATCAGTCAGATAGCTCTTAGCTCTTCCTTGATTGCATTGAATCCTTTTATGGTCGTGTTGATGGTCTGCAGTAACTCCCATCTGGTTATCTGTAACCATTTAGTATTTGCTCCAACTTGGATTTTCGGCATGAAGTTCGTTGTGAACACTGATGAGGTGAGGCTAAACAGCCTGTGTTCATATGGGATTGCATGAAAGGCCTCTTCTGATTTAGCAGAGAAGTAATTCTCTCTCTTCATTCGAGTTAGCAGTTCCACAGATCTCTTCTTCCTCAGGTGAGCATTTGCTTTCGGGAAACTGTCAATATTCAGGTCACTTTTCGGGATCACTAATGCTGGAACGTGGACATTCACTATTGTGCATATAGCTCCCCAGTATATTGGCAGTCTGATGTATGCTTTGGATCTACATGCCCAATAATGATCCATAATTACGGCAGTTCCATGCACCATTCCTGGAGCATCAAAAACTCGTCCACAGTTCTGATTCTCTCCCATTTTTCTTGTGCCATTATCCCTGAAGCAGAATTTTGGGTTTTCCTGTGGCACTATCTGCAAAGGTCCTCCCCTGTCTTCGACCCATGTCAAAAGTTTTGCAAGCTTTGGCCATAATGGCTTGCATCCATTTAACACTATGTTGATGGTAGGCTCGTAGTGACCGAAGACCATCCAGGCTATACAGATTACTACTCCTTTCTCCCATCTGTCTGGTGAAAGCACTGTTCCCCAAATCTGCATTTGGCCTCTGTTCTTCAATCTCTGTGCTTCTTCCGGAGTTTCTCCTTGGACATTTAGCTTCTGATTTGCTTCACTTCTGATTTCTGCTCTTTTAACTCCAGGCTTCTCGTATCTGATCACAATGTGTTTTGTCTTTCCATTGTTTCTTGTCTTTATGTTCTGGACATAATCATCTTCATTTGGATCGGTTGCTTCAGTTGCTCATTTTAGTGAGGCATCACTACCCAGGAACTGGCCTCTAGTTTTGCACATTGCTACGTGTGAAAGACAATGTGCTGTCTGGACATCAATTTCTACATCTACAAAGATCTTGGACTTTCCCATGCTGAATGGTAGGAGTGCACAAACAAAGCATTCCCCTTCTGAACTTCGTCTTCCAACTTCTGTCATGTGCTGGTACCAAATGTTGTTTCTCAGATGTGCTGTGCTTTCCAGGTAGTCGTTTAGTTTGTTGTCATCTCCATGAATGCTTCTCTTAATTCTTAGTGTTTTCCTGTAATTGGTTATAACTACATGCCTGAATGCATCTGTATGGCTCCTTTTTGCTGGAGGTTTATCAGGTATCCCAGTCCATGGTGCAGGCTTCCTCATTGCGCCATTTGAGTAGACAAAAGTCTGGCAGTTCTTTCCTTGTCCCCACACATCTTTTCCGGCTTGTCATAAAGGCCCATCTCCTCCACCCTGACATTGGTCCGGTGTATGGTTGTACTGTGGAACCTGTACTTGTCCCTTTCGTTGGAACATATATGTTTGTTACTGCTGTCTCTGGGTGTTTATTCGTCAGTTCCTCTAGTCTTTTCTTTTCTCTGGCTAATGACGGCCATACTGTGTCTACTATTAATTGTGCTTGTGAGATCTTCTTTAAGTTTGTCTTTGTCTCCATCAGTGTTGTCTCAGGGGTGTTTATCATTATCATTTCTGTTGGTTTCTTCTCCAATTCCTCTTGTCTTTCCACAATGTCTGTTGTGGAGTTTCTTATAGCATGCAGCCTTTTCTTCTCTAATGCTTTGGATTGTGGTTCTGCATTAATTGACACTATGCTTGTTGCGTGTGCATTCAGTGTTTGCATGCGTGTGGTTGTCAGTAACTTTTCATCATTCATTCCTTGCCGACCCTCTCTCCGGCTTTTCTTTTTGTTTGTTACAACAAGGGTGTGTGTGTCATTGCTAATCACATCCATTTCAAGCTCATTCATTCCACCATCAGATCTTCTAGGGACTGGAATGACTATTTAAGGTCTAGGTGCCTTTGTGGGTTTCATGCATGCATCATTAGATGGGTGCACTGGAATTGGAATGCTTTGTGCACCTATACAAAATGCAGTTCTGATCGTTAATGACAGTAAAACAATGATGAATATGATACACAAATACATTATGCCCCTGTAGGTCAGGCGGCAGCATTTACTACCAGAAAAGTGTGAACGTCTTTCCTCCTGCGGGAGGACAAGGTTGCTGCTCTGGATCCCCATCTCGATCATTCACCTAATGTCTGCCTTTTAATATACTTCTTTAAACAATATTGTCTTTCATATTCTGTGTTTATGAGGTTAAGGTGTCCCCCAAGTTTCCCTCCTCTTGCGGGCGGTGAATTGCCTCTTATCTCAGCATACAGTTACTTTGCTAAACTATGGGAAAAATCAAATCAAATAACACTTCGGCAAGTCCTTTTACTGTGCATGTTCAAAGTAGGTCAGCTCCCAGTCCACGCCTCGGATTTGCTTCAGTACCAAAGACATGTTGTATCCTGGTCAGTATGAAGAATAGAGACAAAATAACAACAAATGGAATAATGTGAAACCCTTGACACTGCTTCCTCGATCTGTCCCTCGATGGAAAGCTTTTACAATCTCCTCAGATAGTTCTGTTGATGGTTAGAGAGTTCTACTTGCAGTATGATTCGATGCAAGAGCATGCCCATCTGTGCAACATTAGCTGGATCTCTGATGAATGTGAGGACGTCAACATCGATCGGTCTCCCCACTAGCTCTGGAAAGTCAGTGATTAGACGAAAGAGGACGTTGTGGGCCAACCTGATGTCTTCTGGTGACAGGGACATCCATCCTGTCTTGCTGAGTTCCAGGATTGTATGCTTTCCTTTTAATGTAAACAATGGTGGTCCTTACGAGGTAGGAGGTAACCATGCCGCTATTAGCGGCATGGCTACCCCCTTACCGGGTACCGGGTCCGGGTTCCTTGAATGAGGAATTACCAGGCCATTCTGACCTTGGAGGGCCCGGTAATTCCTCATTCAAGGAACCCGGACCCGGTACATACCCATTCCCATTCGAACCCCCATAGAGCTCAATGGGAATGGGGAGCATGCTAACAACGGGCCCGTTAATCACAGGCCCGTTGTTAGCATGCTGGGCTGCAACCAGGCAGCCTTAGCGGGTCCTGCGAGCAGACCTCGTAATAGGGTGGTAAGGGGTTAATGGCTCCGGCACCTTTACCAGCGCCATTAACCCCTTTCCGCCCTCCTCGTAATGAGGTCCAATGTCTGCACTGTCCGTTCGCATGGAGTGCAACTAAGGTCACAATTTTATTTAGGAGTTGGCTTAGATGTTCTGTATTTGCTGGGTCTCGAAGAAACGTGAGTGTGTCTGTCGTTCTTCCGACAAGATTTGGACAGTCTTCGATTAGGCGAAAGAATAATGTATTGACAAGCTCATTTATTTCCTTCTCTTCTTGTTCGGCAATTACAGTAAGCAATCTTCTTATTGTCTTTTCGTTTTCAGGATCTTGAAGTAAGTCAGTGACACTGGTGAGTCTCCCAACCAATGACGAGTATGATCTTAGCACTAGATTAAAGTATGTTACCACATTTTTGGTGATGTCGCTACTGTGGGACACCATAAGTGATTCCGACTAGGGTCTCGGTGTGGAATGAGTCTGGATACTGTATTTTCTTCCAATTTATGTGTCCTCGATCAAATTTAAAGCAAAAACAAAGGGGTGATGGCTGGAAGGTTTAGACTGAATCTTAACCACTGGCATTGCTCGGGGCAACCCTCCAGACCATCGTTCTTCGCCTGCCAAGCCATTACAGAAGGGGAAAGACCATATGCAAATCAGGCATGGCCCCACCCCAAAAGGGGCAGTCCAGCCCGAACTGCTAGGTCACATCCCTTCTGCACGAGACCACAAGCATCCCCAAACATGTTTCGCCCTTGTTGGGGCTCATCAGTGAGGAGTAGCTTGGGTCTTTAGGCCCAGCAGGCACGGGACCCACGTCTGGGCATACCCGTCCCACTCGGGGTGACAAAGCAAAAACAAAGGGGTGATGGCTGGAAGGTTTAGACTGAATCTTAACCACTGGCATTGCTCGGGGCAACCCTCCAGACCATCGTTCTTCGCCTGCCAAGCCATTACAAAAGGGGAAAGACCATATGCAAATCAGGCATGGACCCACCCCAAAAGGGGCAGTCCAGCCCGAACTGCTAGGTCACATCCCTTCTGCACGAGACCACAAGCACCCCCAAACATGTTTCGCCCTTGTTGGGGCTCATCAGTGAGGAGTAGCTTGGGTCTCTAGGCTCGATCAAATTTAGCATGTTATTTTCTCATAACAGTTTTATATGTCTTGATCCAAAGTTCAAAATCAACAGACTGTTTTGTGGCAATGTGTGCAATTTTCTTCTTCACCCTGCAACTAGGATGCACAGAGTGTCCTTCGTTTATGTCCTTATCCCCTTTTTTGTTAAGAGGAAGTGTCCAATTTTAAGCCACAATTTGCAAAAAGTTCTTTGTCTGGCTGGTCATGCGTCCTTCTTCCTCGTCATGGATCTGGTCTGCACGTGCAGTGGTTCTTCCCCGTCGCTCAAAGTCTCCTCTCGCTGGGGTGCAGGCAAGGGGCCTTCTCCGATGTAGGGTTTGATGTCGCCCAGAAAAATCCAAGCTCTCCTGCCTTGTAGTTTTACTCCGGACGGAGTGCAATCCTCCACTGTGAAGGCTCTGTTAAATCTTGGCTCATCCCACTTTTTACTTGTATGGTTCCTTACAAGGACGGTGTCCCCAGGGAAAACGGATGGTACACAAAGTCCTTGAGCTGTGTCGGTAGTAGTATCTCCTTCTGTGTTCCGTGCTGCCCTGCACACCTTTCATCGTCGCGGCAGCTGGTCTGAAATTACAGTAAGGCAAGATGTCATGCAAGTCAGGTAATTTTGCATTTCAGACCCTAAAATTTCTCTTGTTGACTGGACATCACATCTAGCTCTATCTGGGGGTGTCAGGGGAGTATGCATTCATCTTCCTTAGGGTATCTCGTGTGGCGTAAAATGATGGTCGGAACCGGGTTGGTTCCTAAGTGCATCCAGTGCCAAAGAAAGGCAGTGCAACCATCCCTTTTTCAGAGTGAGCATCAACTTGGCTATCCTTTCCTTTAATAAGCCGTTGAGCTTCTCACAGATACCATTACCTTGCGGATGACACGCCGACGAAAACTTGTGCTTTATACCAAGCAGCAAGCTAATCTGTTTGAATGTCTCGTTTACAAAGTGAGCTCTGTTATGTGATCTCATGACCTTGCACACCCCCAACCTGGGGAACACTTCTCTCACAAAAAATGTGCCCACACAGGTAGAGCCTGGGTGTGTACAGGGACCTGCCTCAATCCATCGAGAGAATGGACACACCGCAACAATTGAGTATCTGTACCCGTTACATACTTGAATCATGTCGACGTAATCGGCTGAAAAGGCCCATTTGGCCTGGGGATGACTCCTCTCATTACTTTTAATGTGTGCCCAGCTGTGAATTGTTGGCACATTATACAGTTTACTATAAAAAATGTAACGTGCTCGGTTAAATTCGGTATGAACCAGTCTTCTGCGAGTGTTGCTGCAAGATTCCAGCGCTATTTTCAATAGGGCTACAGGCATCACTGGTTTACCAGTGCTGTCTTGTCACCACAAGCCGTCAGAGGGGTTTAAAGAACACCCTTGCCGTTTCCATAGATTTTTCTCTTCCTGTGGTGCCTCCCCTTGGAGTTCCATCAACTGTTTTTGCCCAAGATTGTTATAGCCTTCGGGTGTCATTCGTGCAACCATCATTCTCTCATTGGTATGGATGACTTCCACTTCCATGATCGTCTCACTTTTGGATGCCATACATTTGGCTTCTGTGTCTGCTGCTTGATTTCCGTGTGAGATAAAATCCGTCCCTCTCGTGTGGGCGGTGCATTTCACGACCGCTATGCCCACTGGGAGCTGTAGTGCCTTAATCAGCCTGTCCAATAAGGCTGCGTGCTGCACTGGTGTGCCGTCTGCTCGGAGGTAGCCCCTCCTTTTCCATCACGCTAGGCCTGCATGCACTGTTGACGTCACATAGGCGGAGTCGCTGTACAGCGTTACTTCCTGGTCTGCGTGATTCTCAATGGTGAGTATCAGCGCAAATAATTCTGCAGCCTGTGCTGAATAATGACATGGTATTCACGCACTAATAAGTACTCGGAATTCTCCATTTGCTGTGTGCTTCATCACAGCAACGCCTGTATATCTTTGCCCATCATTTTGATTGATTCTCAAAGAACCGTCAATAAAGACACTTTCTCCTCCTGTCAAGGCATTTTCTTTCACCCTAGGAATTTCATCATAGAATTCTTCATAGTTTGCACAGTCATGTACTGGCTCTCCTTCAGTGACTGGTTCTGCTTTAAATGTAGCTGGGTTCACTATCTTACATCGCACTACATTAATCGATGGATTTGATATGATCACTTCAGAAGCAGAAGCTCTCTGAGATGTCAATTTGCCCTTCGGTTTCTCTAGAATGGCAAAAAGCGAGTGCTCGACGTACAACGTCATTGAGAAACCCATTACAATGGCTGTCACTTTCTCTATGGCGAACGCTGCGGCAGCTAAACTCTGTTCACACAGGATTGACCTCTCTTTACTGGGGCTAAATTTCGACTATAGTATGCCAGGGGCTTGTACCTGTCAGGAATTCAACTCAACATTCCTGGAGGAAGTGGAGAAAGTGTTATTCACGTTACCAACAATGGAACTCAAGTTGGCGCATTCTCTGCATCATCTACACAAACCGCTTGCAGCTCTAGTCTTTTTCCAACATGGCGACCGCATCTTACCGTTCTATATCTTTCATCTCTATGGTTAGGTAAGACGCGTCGCTTCTGTTCGCTGCACAGCGCTTTGCCTGTGTTTTCCTCCGCTTTTCAGCCAACTTGCTTCCTGATACTTTTCAAAGTACTCTCTAACCTTCCTTTCCCACTCCGCGCACCTTCTGGTCTGTTTACTTTCTTGAAGGATTATCCTTCTGCCTTTGCATTCTGAATTCTTATTCTTCCTCCTTCTCTGTTACTTCTGTTTTCGGATCCTCCCAATCTTTTTTGTTTCCTTTCACTTTCTTCTATTATTCCTCCTTCATTGCTTCCTCTTCCTTTTCCCCATTCCGGTTTGGCTACGATCCAGCCTGGAGTCCTGCCGGGCTCATTCAAGTGTCTGCCACTCTTACCTGCGTGTGTTTACACTTCTGCCAAACCGAGCAGGACTACATCTTCTTGCTCTACTCCTGGATCCAATCGTCCCTTACAGCTTGCTGAACTTACAGTTATTCTACAACATAAGCATTGGACTTTGGCTGGACTCACCATCTTCCAGGAATTGACTTTGGGTTTTCTTCCCCAAGAGGGTTTCCCAAGGGTTCTGCCCCCCGGGGTGCACTGAGTCCAGTTTCTGGCCTCTCAACACCTTGGGGGGGACACCCACTGCATTGGAACCTCTTTACTAATCTGCTGTTCCGGACAATCGTGAGTACTGTTCCAATTGTGATAGTACCCCAATGTGGTTCTCTGTGTGAGCACTGCCGTCATAACGCTGCCATTCGTGTGTCAAAACAGGTAAAATTCCGGAGCATAATTGGGAATCCCTTGAGCTGGTGCTGTGCAAATAGCTCTTTTGAGTTCTGCAAATCCTTCCTCCATGGTCTCAGACCATTCAATCTTTTCTTTCGTCACCTGGGCCTTCTTTAGGGCATGAAGTAAAGGCTTAGTGTAAGAGCTATGCTCTGACATAGTTGCATAGGCCTAAAAAGCTCTGCATTTGTTTTATCGTGTGTGGCTTAGCCGTGTTCAGTATGGCTTCAGCCCTTTCTGGGGTCACTCTCTTTCCCTCATGTGAGATCAGCTGGTCTATGTACAGCACATCTTGTTGACAATATTGTAGCTTTTCCTTGTCAACCTTATATACCTTATCAGCCAGTATAGTCAATAGCTGAACAGAATCATGCCTGCATTTCTCTTCTGTCTTGTTGCAAATTAAGATGTCATCCACATATTGCAGGACAACACTTTTTAATGCAATATTGCTTAAATCCATCTGCAGGACTCTGTTAAAAATAGATGGCGACTCACAATAACCCTGGGGTAGCCTTGTGCTTTTCAGATGCATCTGTCTGAATGTGAATGACATCAGATCTTGTGAGTCACGGTGCAACAGGATTGAGAAAAATGCATTTTTCAAGTCAATTACCGTGAAATATTTTGCCTCAACAGGTATATTACATAGGATTGTAGCCAGGTTAGGAACTAAAGGGAACTTGGCCTCAACAATATCATTTATTGGCCTCAGATCTTGAATTAGCCTCAAAGACCCTCCCTTTGATTTTTTGATTGGATAAACCGCGGTATTGCATGACGACTCTGACGTCACTAAGATGCCCTGCTCCATCATTGCCGAAATTGTCTTAAAAATCCCCTCATCTGCCTCTCTGGACATGGGATATTGTCAACCTTTTGGTAGAATTGCTTGTGGTTTCAGTTTAATTTTCACTTCTCCAACCCCTTTCAAGAGGCCTACGTCATAGGGTCCTGTAGTCCATACTGAGACAGGCACCTGGGCCATGTCATCATCTAAATATTCAGTACGGTTTCGTGCCAACATCTTTCTTTGACGCACTTCTCTTTTGATCATTTTCACCCAAAAGGTGAGACTCACTTCCACCATTGTCTTTCCCATATCTGCTTGTTCTTTAAACAGATCGTCATCGGTGACGTCAGTCAAACGACATCCTTCTTCAATGGCAATTATTGCGCACCATTGTCGGCCTTCGTCGTCATAACCATCAATCAAGACCATTCTCCCTCGTACTGCAACTGTGTGTATCATCAAGGGAAATACTGGTCACTACTTCTCGTGCATCAGTAATCTTGGTCTAAATAGGAACTCATCTGGGGTTCTCATGATTCTGTCTGCAAGGCCTGCCAGCCCTGCCATTAGTATGCGCATACCATATGCAAATATTTCTGATTCTAATGGTGTAGCCCTCATAGCCGTGTGTCCTGCGTATGCTCTGATAATTTCGCATACATTTCAATAGTGCATTCCTGGAGTTGAACATACTATGCCCTCCTCCGTAAATGAGTTTGTCATGTTTGACTTTGTCATTAAATCTCGACCCAAAATGTTTACTGGGGTCTGACATGAATATAATGAAGGCACATTCATTTCACATTCTCCTATAGAGACTGGAAGTGCATTTGTGAAGGGAACACGACTTGCAGCACCTGTGAAATTAGTATTTATTGTCTTGCCGTACAAGGAAAACTTGCCGTCACGTATGCACGAGTGTGTTGCACCCGTGTCAACTAAGAAGGAATATTCTTTATCCCCTATAACATCCACCCTAGATTCCCGGTGAGGGTCTGGTGTCACTAATAAGATAGAACACATCAGGGTTCCCAGTGACCTGTCCTAGTCCATATACAATTTTAGCCCACTGTGTGCTGGTGGATTTCCCCCATTCCCATTGTTACTTCCCATTCCAGGGTTCATGGTCTGTCCTGTGCTCACTGTCTGTGATAGCTGCATTGGTGCCTGTTGGGATTGTCCTTGTGGAAAACTCCCCATATTCTGAGGTTGCCCGCCTTGTTGCGCTCCTGGCGCTTGTTGTTACATCGTGTGATTCTGTGCAACACCTTGTTGTACGAATGCAGGTGGATTCACCGTACCTGCTCCTGTCCCTTGGCCGTTCTGCACCACGCTTTGGTTTCTGCATGTGTGCGCTAAATGCCCTGTCATTCCACATAACCAACATACTGGTGATGGTCGAATCATTTGCCCATTTGACATATCTTGATTACCATGTTGCATATTTTGAAAGCCTCCTTGATTATTTTGGAAACCTCCCTGATTGCTCTGCCGTCCTCTTCCTCTAAATCCTCTACCCAGTATTGCTCTGATTATTCTGCTGTGGATTAGTCACCTGTTACATGCTCGATTCAGCTGTGCTAGTTATCATGGCTCCCTGAAGAGCATATTTTGACAATTTTTTCTGCACCAATTTCGCTTCCTCACCCTTTCGTGCAGCTTCCTTTTTGTAATTCTTTTCTTGGAGTAATCTGCAATAGTATGCAATGGTCAACTATATTTCAACCAATGTTTGGCTTTGATTCCTACCAATTTCTTGAGCTGTTTCTGTACCGGTTCTGGCAGCCCTTGGCACAATATATGGTAGAATACAGGTATAGATTTCCCCCAAGATTCATGAGTTTCGAGTACCCAAGCGTCTTGGAAATTCTGTATATGAAGTTACGGATCCTCAGACTCCTTCATTTTTCGTGTCATTATAGCTCCCATATCGGAAGTGTTTGGGTAAAACACTCATAGTGCTTTCCATACTGCACCTCTGCATTTGTTAAAAGGAGCTCCGTCATGTGCAGTGTTGATTGTGGTCACACCCGGGTAACGTGCCCGTGTCCCCACATCGTCTGCTCTCTCACCAATTAGGAGACCCTTGATATCCTCTCCAGCTAACGTGTTCCCTCCTGTCATTTTTTCTAACTCGTGTATCCACTTTCCGGCTCCCAATGTCAGCATTGGAAGCTTGTTTTTCAAATTTTCTCAATCCATGTGTGGCCATGGAATATATTGTGGTCTTGTTCCCCCTTTTTTGAGTAACAGAAATTGGGATGTATAGGTCTCTCTCTCTTCCCTCATGGTTCTTCTATCTTTGGCAGGGGTAGTGTTCCCGCATCGCCGCCTGCCTGGCAGTGACCTAAATCTGTCTACATAGGGCGGTCGAGACACCCCCCCCTCTGACCGTGAGATACTTCTTCATGTCGGTCTGAGTGTGTGGCTAGTTCTGATGCTCTTGGTGCAGACTCGCTAGTGTCTGACCATCTTATTCCTTTCTCTCTTGGGAGTCATCTTTCGCTCCGTCTCTCTTCCTCATTTTCCTCGCGTTCCTCCCTCTGCGTCGGACATAATCTGTCCCCAATTCTTGCAACTTCTTGTGTCTTCTTGGTTCCTATTTATTTCTAATCTGTCCAGGGATAGTTCCCTAGTCCCACTACTTCGGGAAACATCCTCAGTGTTGTAAAGTTGAGTGCTCTCCAGGCGCTCATCTTCCCCCTCCCCTTGGGGTGTTTGTTCTAGCCCCATTTCATCATATATCCTATCGATCATTTCTCCGATGCTTCTGGTGTCAAAGTCATCTTCCATATTTGCCCTAGACATGCCTGGTACTGAATCGTATGCAGGAAAGAATTCTTCGATGTCTTCCCAATCTACTACTGGAGCAGGTTTTTTAACCTCTCTCCCCAGATATTCAAGATCGCGTGCTCTTTGTCTTCGCTTACGTTCTACATCGTCATCGAATTCTTTGCGCTTCCTCGCCTCTTCTCTGACCCTATCTTCTTCTTTTTTCTTTTTGTTTCTACGTTCATCTGCCCTTCCGATTTCCTCATCCCTTCGTCTCTTTATTCTCTTCTCTCGTATTCTTTTCTCTTCCTCTGACCTTTGCTGCTTCTGTCTGTCTTGATTGTTGGCTGCTGTCTGTTTGCGATCGAGCTGTTTTTCTTGCTCTTCGTGATATAGCTGTTCTCACCTTTGTCTGTCTTTCTTTCTTATTCTTTCGTCTCTCAATTCCTTCTCTTTCCCCTTTCTCTGTACCTCGTCTAGCCTCTCTTTTTGTTTTGCATCATCAATGCCTTTGCCATCGAGTTTTAATAGAATTTTCCCTCCAATCCATTCATTTTTAGCAAATGCTATCTCATCAGTTCTATCTTCGTTTCCTTTCCATTTTTTTCCTTCTCTCTCCTTTTCGAGAGATGCACTTGTCTGTGCCTGGTCCCTTCTTTTGTCATCACGTCTCTCCTTGTCCCTTGGGATCTTGGAGGTGATATCTTTATCCTTATCTTTCCCTTGATTTTCGTCACTACTTTGCGTGTGCCGGGTTGCTATACTCCATGGCTGCCTTTAGTTCTCTCAGCGGGTACAGTCCCTCGTCTTTACTTTCTTCAACCTTCGTTTCGGATGGGGCGATTGGCGCAGTAGGCGTCTCACCCCCCTCTGAGCATATATTAAGTATCCAATCTATTGGCGTCTCCTTTCCCTTTTTAGTTTCAATTAAATGTGCTGTTCACCTCGTCTATTGGTATGACCTTGGCTTCCGTGGCAGGAGTTGCTTCTGCTGAGTTTTGATTCAGCCGTCTCTTCTCGTTTTGCTAAATATGAATCTCTGCTCATTTGGCCTTCAGTAACCTGGGTTGATTCTGCTTTGTTTGCAAAGTGGAAATATACTTATAATAAAGTACTTTGTTTGAGGTAGATTTTTTATAATGGCGCTTGCCACACTACTCTTCTACTAAGCATAGCAAGCTGCACTGTTTCCTTAGCTTTCTTGCGGTTCCAAGCATATTTATAGGTGTAAACTGGTCGAATGTCTTCATCTTGCTTACAGCTTTAAACTTCTTTGCATTTCAACATCGTCCTTTCACTTTAGGTTCACGATATCGTTATTCATAGCGTTTCGTCTCTTTGTGTCATTCTCGGGTCGTCATTTCTTCTATCTGTGAGTCTGTCGGGGTCCTTGTGACGTCTCCATTCGTCTTCCATTAAGACCTTTTTGGTTTCTTCCGGGACAGTGCTTAGGCAATCTTCATTTGGTGGTAACCCTTAAATCCGGCAGTCGCGCTATTACTGCCAGATTTAAGGGTCCGCCAAATCAGGGCTTGGGCGGATTTCTCCCCAGCTCTGAGCTGGGGGGAAATCCGCCGAAAATTTGCGCTATTACCGCCAGCGGGAAATCCGCCAGCGGTAAGAGCGTGAAAATTCCCCATTGAGCCCAATGGGGAATAGGGCATTCCCAAATGGGCTCAGTGGGGAATGGGGAATTCCATTACCGCCAAACCCGTGATCCGGTGCTAATAGCGCCGGGGGGTTTGGTGGTAGGGCTAATACCGCCGGCGGTAATACCGCCAGCATTACCGCCCAACTCGTGGTGAGGCCCTTAATCTTCTTTGCATTTCGATATCATCCTTTCACTTTAGGTTCACGATATTCTTATTCATAGCGTTTCATCTCTTTGTGTCATTCTCGGGTTGTCATTTCTTCTATCTGTGAGTCTGTCCGGTTCCTCGTGACATCACCATTTGTCTTCCATTAAGATCTTTTTGGTTTCTGCCGGGACAGTGCTTAGTCAATCTTCATTTCGTTTCATTTGCCGGTAGGGTTTCCTTAATGGATACCTTACTGTCCATGGTTTTCTGGGTATCAGTGCTTCAATAGGTGTTGCTCTTCTGATAGGCACTAAACAGAGCCCTACTGCGGCTCTCTGCTGGTTTATTTGTTCACCATACGTCTCATATTTTGGTGTGAATGTTCCTGGTACTTCAAAATGGGCGTTTGGAGTGCAGGTTTTATTTGGGACCTCCTCTACACCTATACAGGGTTTGAAACATCACCTTACGTAATCCTGATTACGTGTTATATATTTCACTCTTTGAGATGTCTCCTTCTAACTCCCTTGAGTCAGGACTTCTAGGCACTACTGGTTCTCTTCACAATATTTCCGCTTAGTCTACTCACCATTCATTAATCCACTACTCCTTCAACCTCCAGAGCGCCTGTGGAAACCGGGCACGGATTTCGTCAAAGGTGGACCTGCCCACCGTCTCAGTTCTTCTTGCAAGTTTATTTCTATCAGCCGCTCTCCACAGGAAACCGTGCAATCTTCCAGCTAATGGCAGAGGATGACCGATCGTCCGAAAATCTGGAGACATACTGGTTTGGATCTTTAAACCATACGCACCGCTACCACGTGAGTTTATGGCCCTTTAGTAACGTGCATGCAATGGATGGGTTTGCAGAATAACTCTGAGTCCAAATAACTAAACCAACTCAGGAAGATGGCAATGTTTTATTGTCAGTTATCTAAAACAGGGAGTTACAAGGGACATTAATGGACGTTCACTCAATTTCTCTCAGCAATCTATTCGCAAAACATAGACTTTGTACTAAAAATACATCAGAGGTGATGTCATACTACGTGGCAAATAATGAAAAACCTACTAGGGATTGTGATAGGCTTAAGGGGAACATCTAAGTATATATTACATAGGATCTAAGATTGTGACTGGCTGCCCACTGTCAGGTGGACAATATAGGCCTACCTCTAAAACATGTCATCTTTAAAACCATTAAGTACACGGATTTCAATTGGTGTTCAACCTATAAGGTCCTTTGTTATACAGACATCTACAATTGGTTGGTACGCTTGTGCCATGTCTGGAACATTCGGTTCACTTAGCAGCACGTAAGCCCAGACAAGGAAGTGGGCCTGACTCTATCTCCCCACCCAATTAGCCCAACATCTCTCATTGCCCATGCCTTCTGCCATGAAGATTGTCTTTGAACTTGGCCTCGGAGAGTATCCTTGTCTCTGGGACTACATGGGAGTGCAGGCACTCACTATCATTATTGTAGGACTCCAAGTTTGACTCTATTTTCATCCTTGGCTCACGTGACGGGAGACCATGAGTTTGTCCATTTTGCAGGTTTTAAATGTCTTAAATGAATACAACTTGGCACCGTAGTGTTCTTTATTTGCACATTAACAAGAGATGATTCATCCTTCACCCGTTGACTTGTTTCAAGAATAGATGACCGACCTTGGCCGCTTCAGTCTTGATACCAGGCCAGACAGCCACGCTATGCAACTCCACGATTTCAGTTTATTCTTGCTGCAACACAATTTTCCCTTTTTTCTTCATGGGTCCTGGCTTACTAAAATGTATGATACCGATGTCCAGCTTCCATACAGTTGTGGCTTCACCTGCATTCTATTCACTACATATAGTATATAGCCAGCTTCTATAATGACTTAGTCTACCTTGCGTTTCAGCGTCTGTACAATTATTGAACAGCTGATCCTCTTCAGCACTTCGTGCGCGTGTAATCTTTTTCATATTTAAAAGTTCACTTGACTCTTTACTACGTCATTAGTTTCTGTAGGATCCATGCATCCTCTTTAGCCAGTATCTTGGTACGTCGCACATGTCTCTTGTGACGTCACTGGCTTCTCTCTTTGCTCTTTTTCATATTCCTTCAGGGAGTTCCTCCCTCAGATTGTTGTCTCTTCAGGGATACATTCTATACGGTTGTCTCAATGGGTATCTTCTTTCGAATATAGGCTGCGGTATTGGCGCAACTGCTGGTGTCAAACACGGCACAATCTCATCTCAGACTTCCAACATATAGGAGGTAGAGGGCGGGATTTCCTGCAGAGGCATGTAACTGCTCGTCTACACTGTGTCAGGTGGTGCAAGTTCCTCTTCAGGGGAAGTGTCTTAGCCCTGTGGTCCACACTGTCGACGCTGCACGAGTAGGCATTTCAGTTTCCTTCTGACTCTGGTTTTTAAGCGAGAAGACTTAGACAAAGAATGGCGTAAATTGCTTCTATACCTCGATTGATTAGAATGTTTGGAGCAGTTTTTAGGCCTTTCAGATGATTTGTCCCTTGAACTCCTACCTTCAGAAGATTTCCTCTTCAAAGGAGTAGAGGACAGAAATGTTGAGACCGACTGGCTAAAGGCATGTTTTTTCTCCCTCTCTTTCAATGCCTCCTTACCAAGGCATCAGAGACATATCCTTTGAGGATCTGTGATCGACATTTTTGAATCACAGTCCTCACACCTCTTAAAACCGGTCTTCAGAGTATACATATTCAGGAGAATTCAAATAAGTTATGTGCTGTGCATGCGGAAAAAACAGAACTGAGGCAATGGGCACAGTGCATGCTGTTTATACCATTGTTGACGTCGGGTCTGAGCGCGCAAAAGGAAGCCACTGAAGGACATTGGCAGGACACTGCAAAGCGCCCTCTGCTGTCCAAAAAGGTTTCAGAAGACTGCAACCAGGATATCGGTATATCAAAGATGATGAATGTATGGGAGGAAACACGCCATTACAAACTCAGATTCTATGATGAACCTGGCAAGCTGACTGGTCTGCTCCTGCCCATTGTCACAGGAAGGGCTATCTTAAAAGACCCAGCTCATGTTCCAAACTCTAACAATTACCGTCCGTACGGAGATATGGTGAAATAACAGCAACGCGAGGGGCTTAAATAGGATGACGATTCTATGTAATTTCGTTGCATAAGAAATCATTGTAGGAAAACTTAACGAAACGCGTGAAATGTGATCTTCGCAAAAATGCATTGTTTCCCCATCAAAGTACATTTTAGCTGCCATGGAAACAGAGATCGATAAAATCTGTTGCTCACCATAGTTTGGAGCTTCTAAGCATGAAAATGGTGAAAGGAGGCGATTTCTGGGGTCGAGCAAATCGCCCGTAATGGCACGAGATTCTGGGAAAGGGGCTGATTCATGGAATTATTTGCGCCGAAAAACTAAGATTTGTGCGCCATTCTGCTTGCAAATCCCTGTTTAACAAATGGGGATTTCAGCCAAAGATGAACAAAACGCATATGTGTAATGCTAAAAATAAGTGCACTTTTTGACTTCATTAAACCATATGAAACTGGTTTTGTTTTTCGGCCATCAGTTTCTTTTTCTTTCTTTTCTTTCTTTCAATTATCGGAGGCGTGGGCGGACCCACGCAGGCGCTTCCCCATCCTAAAGGATGATGTGCACCAGACCCACCAATCATTACTTAGCTTTCATAAACTCACAACTCCTCCCACTGCCCCGTCTGCCTCACAAAATCCAACATCACACTGCTCCTCCTCCTGCCTCTCACCCCGTCACCTCCCAGCAAAGTCCTCCCACTCAGCTCAGCCACACCTAGCGCAGTCAACCGAACCCTCATCAATTCTCTCTCTTCAACATGTCTCTCACACCTAAGCAAAAAATGTCCCACAGTCTCAGGCACCCCACACACCGCACAGTCCCTCGACTCACGCTTCCCCACTCGAAACAGTCATTCAGCCCCACATGCCCTATCCTCAACCGATTAAGCATCACCTCCCCCCTTCTCCATTCCAGACTCCCCGCATCCACCTTCACCGACACTTTTCCACGAACACCAAACATCCACCTGCCCTTCACCCCACTCACCCACCTCTCCTGCCACTCATCCATAACCCGTCTCACCATCGCAGCCTTCAAAGGGGTTGACTTTGTCAGGCTGTTCACGTGACAAACGTGAGTCTGAGCCAATCAAAATGAAGCACGGCCGAGTGCAGAATCGCTGAGGTAAGATGTCCGACTGGACGCACAGAGGATTCGGGAACTTCTTCACACCGGCAAAAGAGACTGAATGGCGGAGGTTCGATGTCACCGGGTGAGAAGCACAGACGAGTGCTGCAACGGGTCACACCGGCAAACAACACTAAATGGAGTTAAGATGTTGCCCGATGAGAATCTGATGCGATGAATTCTCTTACTGAAATTACGCGGTAACGGTAGATTCGATCAAAAAGATTCGATGAAATCTACCATCTCCAGGATGACAATCCATGCACGACACAGGGAGATTGGAAACTTAATTCTAACTCGCCCCCTCTTCCTGACAAATATCTCTTTGGCTGTTTTAGGTCTATTATATGCTACTTTACTGCTGGCCTGCCTTACATGAATCATTTCATGAATAACTAATTAATTCAGGGACACTGCAGTGGCTTTATTGTGTCAAAGAGGACACAACCAGGTGTTAGGCTTCCTACCCCTTAGCACAGTGGTAATGATACAGCGTCATACTGAGCCCCCTACCACCCCTTGAGTAGAAATATTGTTTCTGGGCCCCCCACCCTAAGGGGCACAAAAGATGTTCAGGCCCCAGACTCTTAAGGTAAAAGTATTAAGGTGACCACTTTTAATAGAAAATATAAGCAGTAGACAATATGTTTATATTGTATATTTAAAAAAACGGTCATCTTAATCCCTTTTTAAATATCCGGGCCCCCTTTCCTGGACATCCTTCGTGCCCCCATGGGTGGCCACCCGCCCAGTTTGAAGACCACTGCCTTAGAAACTTGACCTCAGACATTCTTGTGGTGGATTGGGGGGCGGGGGGAGGGGTGAGACTGTGGGCCACACCATAGTTGATGACTGCCTTCTTCTATTCCCTACCCAACTGCAAAGCCCATTCATTCCACACTTTCCTTAATTGTTCTGTTGGACCGCCCAATCGCTCCATCGGTTTCAGGATTGTAAATTACCCCAGTGCAGTGCTCGATGCCATTCTTTTGTAGGACCCTGATCATTTTATCTGATTTAAATTGGACGCCATTCATTGTCCCCCAACAGAATGGTGAGATAGCCCACCCTTATGAAAAATCTCTGTGAGAACCCTAACGTTGCCCTTGGGACGAATTCTGTGAGGCAGGGATATCGCTGCCCACTATGTCAGCAAGCCTTTCATACCTTCCCCTCCAAAGCATATTGCACCCACAATATGCATGCACCCTCTTTCTCAAGAAAGATTTGGGATGGGTGCTTGGATCATGCAATGGCTATGGTTCTCACGACCTTTTGTTTACTGAACGAGCACAGCACGCGTCATGTTGCAGCCACCAATAGTTGCACCTACACCATTGCTTTGTTTCTGTAATGCCTGGGTCGGTTTCTGCTCAAATATGGTTGCAAACACCCGCGGCCCAAATAAATCTGTCTCCGCCTTTCACCTACGCGTTGGGTGTGGCGCTCATCCCTGACTACCCAATGACCATTACACTCCAGCCTTTTGGCATCTCATTCTTACATTTGTTATTCTGGAGGTTTTCTCTGATTTCACACCACACCCTGTCCTCCTTCATCACCTCATTCTACTCTTCTTGAGAAATGGCCCCATGACGTACCAGCACCGCGGAGGGTTCCTCTCCCTCTGACCTAGAATGTCAACTGTGGCAAGCAATCTGCGGTTGTGATTGATTATTTATAATGAGCTTAATACCCAGAGGTTTCTAAGCGCGGACCTGGGGATCGAACATATATTGCTTCGAGTCTTGTTTCCAAGGAGAGCGCGTTGCCCCTGAGCTATCATCCCGCAGTTTTGTGTCTTACCCCAGGAATGTATTCATACCAAGCATGCTGCTGTAGAGCTGTGACACTTGGATTTTCACTTAGCCATTAGGTAGATCATAGGCACGAGGAACACTGAGATGTATCAGCAAGAGACAGAGAGAGAGAGAGAGAGAGATAGAGAGGGAGAAGGGGGAGGAGAGAGAGAGAGAGAGAGAGAGAGAGAGAGAGAGAGAGAGAACGGAAGTTAGACATTTAACAATTGGATGGCATGGTTAACTGTAAGAAAGGCTCTCTCTCTCTCTCTCTCCTCCCCCTTCTCTCTCTCTCTATCCCTCTCGCTCTTCCTCTCTCTCTCTCTCTCTCACCCCTCTGTCCCCCTCTCTTTCCCTCCCCCTTCTCTCTTTCTCTCTGCTGTCTCTCCCCCACTCCCCTTTGTCTCTTTCTGTCCCCTTCTCTCTCTCCTATCTCTCTCCCCCCACTCCTCTCTCTCTCCTCTCTCTGTCCCCTTCTCTCTCTCTCTCTCCCCCACTCCCTCTCTCTTTCTGTCCCCTTCTCTGTCTATCCCCCTCTCTTTCCCTCCCCCTTCTCTCCTCTCTCTCCTCCCACCTCTTCTTTCTCTCCTCTCTCTCTCTCCCCCCACACCCCCTCTTTCTCCCCTTCTCTCTCTCTCTCCTCGCTCTCTCCCCCACTCCCCTCTCTCTCCTCTCTCTGTCCCCCCTCTCTCTCTCCTCCCTCTCTCCCCCACTCCCCTCTCTCTCCTCTCTCTGTCCCCTTCTCTCTCTCTCTCCCGCCTCCCCCTCCCCTCTCTCTCCTCTCTCTGTCCCCTTCTCTCTCTCTCCCCTCTCTCTTTCCCTCCCCTTCTCTCCTCTCTCTCTTCCCACCTCTTCTCTCTCTCTCTCCTCTCTCTCTCCCCCACTCCCCTCTCTCTCCTCTCTCTGTCCCCTTCTCTCTCTCTCTCCTCTCTCTCCCCCACTCCTCTCTCTGTCCCCTTCTCGCTCTCTCTCCCACTCCCCTCTCTTTCCTCTCTCTGTCCCCTTCTCTCTCTCTGTCTCTCCTCTCTCTCCCCCCTCCCACTCCCCTCTCTCTCCTCTCTCTGTCCCCTTCTCCCTCTCTCTCCCCCCACTCCCCTCTCTCTCCTCTCTCTGTCCCCTTCTCTCTCTCTCTCTCCTCTCTCTCTCCACCCACTCCCCACTCTCTCCTCTCTCTGTCCCCTTCTCGCTCTCTCCCCCACTCCCCTCTCTTTCCTCTCTCTGTCCCCTTCTCTCTCTCTCTCTCCTCTCTCCCCCCCCCCCCACTCCCCTCTCTCTCCTCTCTCTGTCCTCATCTCTCTCTCTCTCTGGTCGCTGAAGACTCTGACGAACGTGCATCTATTTCAGGCCCAGGGCCCAGCAGCTGCACCTTCTTTACGGCCTCAGCAACCCGAAATATGTAAGATGGCTGCCTTTCGTGGAAACTCACATGCCTTGAGGCCCGTCTGCTGCTCGGTGCCTCGCGCCTTACACACCCAAAGGCGCATTTGCTGATTATGAAAGCTGCACGCCCTAAATACACCAACCAGCCGAGCCGCCCTGTGGGCACCAAATCCTGTGTAGAGAGTACGGCGGCACTGCCCTTTATCTGATCAAAGCCAGGCAGTCACAAGGCCTCCTGTGGGGCAGAAGCTCACATGCTTACACATACGAAGGACTCAGAACCGAATACCACACCAATACGCTCAGCGAACCGAAGCTGCCAACAGCACATCCCAGCGCCCTTGCTCTTCTCCAAACTTCGTTCTACTAACACGCCTAACCCCTCGCCCCCTTTGTTTCATATCTGCCAGAGCGCCAGGGGACCACTCTGGTGGTGATAGTGCGCCGTACAAATATCCTTTAACATTAACATTGATGTATGCATTAGTAGGCAAGTGCATTCATGGCACGTTGTTATCATCTTCAGATAGCTTTGACGGGCCTATTTAAGGGCTGCCATCCTGTTTTTATTCTTTTTGATATATATGTCAACGTCATGACGCAGAAGCCTTATAGCAGCTGTTTTGCTCAACATTTGTACCACTTACTCCTATTCTGTTCGAAACCAGTTAACCAGTTACAACTGGCTTCTAATGATACGCGCTGCAGTCTATGGATTGGGGCATCTGGGGACCCGTAATGGCGAACAGTCCAGTTGATTCGAGTGATATCGTGTACATGTTGGTGTCCGTTGGCTTCTGTTGGAGTCTTTACGTAACCAGTACAATTTCCCATTACAGATTCAGTCAGAACATTTGTGTGGTGATTATTACACTGGGGCGCTCATGCACTGCGACTTCTTGAAAATAATCAGCCGCAGAAAGGGCCATGGTCACCAATACCATGCTGCGTGCAGCGCAAAGAAGGCATCAAGGGCAGGGAACCCAGAACCACTGACCTGCTGCCTGCCAAACTGACTAAGCCAACATCAATGGAGCCCCCGGGCTTCCTGTCACTCTGCTTGAGGGGGCCATCCACCCTTGTTTTTCTTGTAATTCTGGGACTTGTAGTTTTCCTACATTTCAAATGGGAAAGAAAAAACAGCAAACCCCAGAAGTCAAAGGCACAAAACATGGCCACAGAAAAGTTGAGAGCTCTGGAGGAATTAAGCTGACAACCAACAGCCTACCCGAGGCCTGACGCTGAACCAGTAGAGACAAAGTGCTGGGGGAAGTAACTGTGATGAATTGCCTTCTGGCAAGGGGATGGAAGCCCTGGCTTTTTTTATTTTACTTCATTAATAAAATGATGCGGGTAATTCCATAGCTGAAAGGGTAACATGCTGATCAGATTCGCTTTTCATAAGCTCCATGCCAAAGGCATAATGTGTAGCTGTGCCCTGCTGCATCGGTTTTCTGATCTGCAGCACCTGCACCACCAGTTGCACAGAACCGGTTCAGAGGCCACAGTTGCTCATTTGACAGCTGCAGTGACAGCAAAGTTTCTGCAGCGCAGGGGCTGCATTTAAGATATGCATCCCTGTACCAAAGCTTTGAGGATCATAAATAGTCCCAGCTGGTGGCAGGGTAAACTCTAAATATAAGCTAAGCCTGAGTTAAGGCATGGTTATTGCATTACCTATGATCTTTGCAGCCATATCCAATTTGATATCATACATGTGTCCGCTCCTGTGAGATAAGCTGAGCTGTGGAAGGTGAGGTGTATTCTGGCCAGACAGGCTGAGTCTGCCAAATGACAGGACAGGAACTTGAATGGTCACGTTTCTTCTTTTATCTCTTTGTGAGGGATGGTACCACCCTCCCACCTGAGACAACCACACAACAGGCAGCTGTTCTGGGCCTAGGCATCAAAGGAGCACACCCATTCAAAGGGAGTTGCCTAACACCAGGGTGCTGCATTCCTAAAGCTCTGTGTTCCTAGTGAGAAGGTAACGGAGTGTGGTTGGAGTAGACAGGAAGTCTCTGTACAACAGAGGAAGAATTCCACCATCTTGTTTCTCTCTGCCTCTCGCTTTCCTGTCCCTTCCACTTCCTCTAGAGCAAAGCACTTTGGGTGTGATGTCAGAAAGGCAAAGCCCACTTCTTTCAAGAAACGGGATTGGACCATGAAGTCAGGCTAGCATTAATGCAATCATCTGCCGACATTTACATTCATAAGAAGGGGTCTCCCACCACTCCCTTGGAATCGTCCTGGGTATAATCTCGGAATCATCTTTTGGACTCCAACCCTTGAAAGAAAATGATATGGACCCTGCTGGGAGAACAGTCCTTTCCAGAGTCCTCCAGTTGTGAGGTGGAGGCAGATGTTCCAAGGCAAAGGCAAGCTCTATCACCTACCCATCCACAGGGACCATTGGGGGTGTCTTGCTCCTGGAACTAGACCTGCTCTCTGCCAGCCACAGTGTTGAACGATCCCTGCAGTTGTGTGCCAGACTCACCCATGTTTGAGAGCCGGAAAACAAGGACCACACTGAGCCCCTGAAGAGTGCGACATACAGCAACATGAGTAGTAACCTGCTGCTGGAGTAAGACCGTCCTCTCTACCAGCCACAGAGGTACCCAGGAACTCACAATCTTGAAGGACCCGTGTAGTTGTCTGCCAACCTCCCCCGTGTTTAGGAGCATGGGCAAAGGGCCCATTTTGTCCCTGAGCCCCTGGATTGGGATTCACAGCACCCCGAGAGCCAACACAGCCAGGATCCTCATGTCTTCTGCCGCTGGACTGCTAGGAGTTGTATTTAATGGACCGTTTCACACATTTGAGCCAGCAAGACCATCTGTGGCTGCCATTTGCACTCTCCCAATCTTTGCACAACAGCCAAGAAGTCTGGTTTGCCGCAGCCGGATCACCAAGAACTGCAAAAAGATACTATTGACTGCCAACTGCCCCCTTGGTCCATTTTTGGTCCTAGAGACTGGCAAGGTCATTTCACTCCCTTTTTGAAACCTCAAGAAATATCCTTTTTGAATACTGTGGTCTTTTTTAATTGCCTTTTCATCCTGTATCTCATTACCAAGAGTGCTGCATCTATACCATCTTTGCATATTCTGTGTTCCTTGTACAGGGTGGTGTTTTACAGTGTTTTCTAGTGCGTTACTGTTGTTCATGGTGTGTTTGATTAAAGTATGTATTTTCATAGAACCTTAATTGGACATTCCTTTATTTTGGACTGTTATACTTCGCGGTTTGGCTTGCTTTGACGCCCCTCTTGAGAGTATAGCCTTCCCTCGGCCCACGTTACCACAAAAGGTGAAGGAGGTATATCTCTCGACTGTGCCTGTTTTAGCTCTATGATTGTCTTGGCTAGTGGTTTGTAGAAGTGTGAGGGCTGAGTGGGTGCTATAGCCTCTGCTCAGCAGGGCAGAAGTCAATCTGTTACAGTAACTTGTAAAGAATAAGAAGCAGAGCGCATCTATCGACAACGCGGCAGCAGAGAGGAGAGCAAAGCACCATATGCCAATTGCTGCAAGCTGACGCGCTCTTACCTGAGTAAGCAAGCTGGGAGATCCGGGCGTGAGAGAAGAAGTTCACAAAGGTCAGAGCAGAGACTAGATGGGAAAAGATACACAAACCCCGAAAACCAAAGAGAGTCAAAGGGACACAATTCAGAATCCCAGAGGTAGATGTCAAAGGCAAAAAGATAAGTAACGGGTACCGGAGATGGAGACCTGGTGCTTCTTCCAGCATAGGCGGATGACCAATTTAAAAAATAAAACACAGCATACTGGGATGCTGAATTCAAGTTCCCAGAATGAACTGAAGGAATCATTGTAGTGAAAACACAGACTGCTGGGACATTGAGTCCAAGTTCCCAGAGTGAACTGTAAAAAATAATTGGAGTGAAAAAGCTGCATGCTGGGATACCAAGTCCCAGTTCTCAGAGTGAACTGAAAGAATATTTTCTGTGAAAATGCTGCATGATGGGATATTCTGTCCAAGTAAGCAGAGTTAACTGAATCATTCTAGCGAAAACACTGCATGTTGGGATAGCCAGCCAAATTCCCAGACTGAACAGAAAGAATCATTGCAGTGCTAATACTGCATGCCGGGAAATTCCGTATGTTTGGGATACAGGCTAGGACTAAAAAGGCTGTGGTGCAGAGGCCACTGTTTGGCTTTGGTTGCCCAACCTCACCGTTTGCGTCTGTGTACTCTGGGGCCTGTAGTCTTGGGGATATATCTACATAGTGAGGCATAGTGAGTGTATTAGGATCTATCTCTCTATGTTCAGCAAAGGGCGGAACAGGTTGGTAGTCCAGGACTGGAAAGTCAAGGCAATTTCTCCAAAGAAAAACGGTATCACTATATATTATCCCCACCAAAAATACTGCCGTATATATGGTTGTTTGGAAAGGCCATAGGCGATATTTTTGGGGGGGATAATTTTGGGGGTTTTTCGGAGCAGAGGTTGCAAGGGTATCCCCCGATCCTTTAAAAATAATGCAGGGGTTGCCGGGGTGTCCCCCGCAGGTTCCATGCCTTAATATCGCAGCAAAAATATGGCAATATTTTTGTATGGTGATATTTTTGCGGGGAACCAGAAAAAACGAATCTATAATCTGTGCTGTTTAGCATCCTACATCCCACAATTCGCTGTATTGATCTGCTATAAGAACAGGAACCATAATGTGTACTACTTTTCACTATGACCACAAAGCTAACTGTGCTGGCTGTTGGAAGACCTGGAAGAGGAAAACACAATTGTCAGCATCCATGCACCTGGGTGCACAGTGCTGTGCTGTTGGATGCTTTGCGACAGGAATGTGCACTTCTGAACCTTCCTCTGAAGGTACGGCTGGATATAACAGATCAAAACACTACATCTGTCCTCATACCCTGGTCGGGTGTGCTGGGAGGATAGCTCAGCGGCAACGCGCTCGCCTTGGAAACGAAACGACGCGGAGCAACACAAGTTCGATCTACGGGTCCGCGCTTAGAAACCTCTGGGTAGTAAGCACGTTATAAATAACCAATTACAATTACAATATTGAATAGAGCCTGAATCTGAACTTTTCATACTTTCCTAAATAGATTCAGCCATTTGCACTGTTGCCCATTTCCACACCTTTCGGCCTTGCCACAGCTTCCCAGACTTCTTATCATCGGGCACCTGCTATCAAGGTAACTGAGAACCACCCCCTGCCCCTCTGCACACCGAGCTTCCCTGCAGCACACCAGCAAATGTTCTCTCCAGGCACTGGCACAGAGCAGTAGGGCTGTGTCTGCAAATACACACACCCACAAGCAAGCCATAAAATAAGCACTGTCGCATAGCAATGTGCTACATATTTCTGAAGATGTGCTAATTCAATTGACAATTGTGTCGCAGAACTGGCGATTTAAATGATCCTATTCAATGAAAATTCTGCTCACCCCCCATTGCTCTCTTTATCTCAGGGCTCTCCCTGCCCTCTTTTCTGTGCCCACTGCAAGTTCAAAGGGACTAATGGAGAGAGAGCGAGAGTCCAGCAGTAATCATTTCCCTCACTCTTAAAAGTGCCAAAGGGTTATGGGGGAGGTCCAGACAAAACATCCTTCCATTTCAAATAAATGCAAAGCAAAAGTAATGAAGATGATACATTTATTGAGCAAACTATATTCTGTTTAGGAAAGACCAATATGCGATAACATTGCCTAGCATTTGAGTTGTTCCACAATTTATAGTTATAGTATTTCTACTGTCTCCATGTATTTCACTAAAGTTTACACTAGTGCATCTAGATCCCAGTCTCAATGTTATTTCATTTTGAAGGGAAACATTTTGATGAGTCAACACTTTTGAAAATGTTAATGATCACACGGCCAAATGCTTTCGGTGGAGCAGCTAGATCTGTGACCGGCTGGTT